>NW_005871304.1:502356-504187 GCF_000147115.1 Myotis lucifugus
CATTTCTAGTTAAACAATTCTGTATTGTTTAAGTTTTTTTTTGGAAATTTTTTTTTTTTACAATGACCTGTGTTACTTTAGTAATCAGAGAAAAAAGTACATTTTGAAAATGTTGCCCCGCCTCTCTGAGCAGCATTTCAAGTGTGCAGGTATGCCAGGGACAGATGGAAAGACCTGCCAACACGCATGCGCACGTGTGGGCACGCCTTCTGTTCGATTTAGCCGAGGCAACCGAAACTTAGCAGGAGTGAAAGCTGGGTCTGGTGTCAGCCGCCTTAGGACAGCTTCCCTTGGCCCTTTGAATTCCTGAAAGAGGTGGTTTGTGGGCATAGATGGCAAGGTCAGATGTCTGCTCCTGTGTTCAAGGGAATGTTGATAAATATTGGCTTCTCTTAGCTCACTCACCTCTGTGGCTCACATGTGTGAATTAAAAGAGGCACCCCCTCTGGGCACATTAATTAGAAAAAGGTGCCCCTTTTGGGTACACGTGGTTTGGCAATCTAGTAGGGGCTGGATTTCAGCCCATTCATTCATTCATCATTCATTCATTCATTCATTCGTCTCCACCTGGCATCCTTGTGCTGTCTACCTCCTGAACAATGGCACAGGGGGTGGCCCTGTCTCCTTGAGATTAAACCAAACTCACCTGGGAGAAAACAACAGTTACTGTCCGGGCATCCCTGAGCAGTACATCCCTGCCTATCTTCTTCCTCCCTGAACCTCGAGAATGGTCATACTCCAGCCCCAGCATTGTGGGGGAACCCAAACCAGGCTTGGACATTCTTGCCTTGGGCACCCAGGAATGGGGCAGGGAGGCACTGTCCCTGGGAGGGAGGTGTGCTGGGTTCGACTTTCAAACTCTTCACCCGAGTCTCACTTCTGGCGCAGTGGACCAGCCCCTGGACCACAGCAGCCTTCGGCAGATGGTGCTCAGCAACAACACCGCGAGGGACTCTCGAAATAGGGATTTACAGCTCGACAGCATCCCTGAAAAGGGGGACGACCTGAAGCCCAAGAAGAAGGTAATCAGCATCTGACATGGGTGGGGCCACATTTGTACCGTAACCCGAGAGAATAAAGGTTTTGTTCTGTAACCCCACTGCCTCTTCATACTCAATGCTAGGAGACTAGGGCGCTGGGAGCACCCGGGAACAGGGTAGAGGAGCAGGAAGGACCACCATGGCCCCTGAGAACCTGAGATTGTGGTCAGCACAGGCCCCCCCTTGTCATGTCAACTCGGTGAAGCAGGGACGAGTAAAGCGTAGGGGCCAGTGGGGAAGCCAAAATATTGATCTTCACATCGCAGAATCACATGGGGGTGCAGCAGCCATTCACAGGCAGGAACTGCGAGCCACATAACCTCTGCCCCCCCCCCCCCCGCCACCGCCCTGTGTGTGTGTGTGTGTGTGTGTGTGTGTGTCCAGGGCGTCTTGCCCCGAAGCACACGCTGCACTTGAATGCTCTGAGCTGGGGCCCCTCCAAGGCCTTCCTGGGACCTGGCTGTTTCTGCAGAGCCCCGGGAAGCAGGTTCTGGGCATGAGGCATGTGGGTTATTGCAGTGAGTGGAACATAGTGGGGCGCCCTGGGTCCCTGCCTACCCAGCTTGCTGTTGACTTTGAAAGGGGCCCCGTTTCCTGGCAGCCCAGGCTGAGGTCGTCATTCGTGCTGATGGGGCTGCCCCTGAGCTCCTGCAGGGGCTCGTGGTTATTCTTGAGCCTTGAAGACTCTCTCCAGTCTGGCTCTTCTGACTGCCTGGACCCCGTCGTTCCTTCTAGGTGGCTCCAGCGGCCACTCCCACCCCCACTTTCAGCTCTTGGCTCCCATCCCATCA
>NW_005871304.1:504555-522389 GCF_000147115.1 Myotis lucifugus
TTGTTTCCTAAGTTGGTATTCTCACAGCCAAAAATAGACCCGAATGCTTTAACGATGACTTTGATCACTCAAAATCAAGAGTCAATTCATGCCTAGGCCTAGTTCCTGGACCTCAGAGTCAGAAATCAGTACCCATTTTCCAACTTCCTAGAGAGAAGTAGACAAGTTCTACTTTATCTCAAATTAGAAATTCATCTCTTACAATGGACAATGTGTTTTGTTTTGTTTTTTGCCAAATGAACATATTCTTAGGATGCATGTGCGGCCTCTTCCTCTTAAGTCATCACGGGGCCTAAGCACATTTGTTGGAGGAGCACTCCAATGGTGTCCTGGGGGAAAGGGTGTCGTGGAAGCTGGGCTCTACAACTGCTTGAGCTCTAGTTAACATTCCAGTAAAATGTAACCCTTGATGGAAATAGTGCTGAGTGGCTGCAAAGGTCTATTTTAAATAAAGAGTCACTAAGATTCAATAATAATGACAGCAGGGCCATCACTAGCTTATACTCTGCCTTTGTGGGAATTAGCAAAGGGCCAGCCATTCTGCAGGCCCTACTGCCAGAGAAACACCGTGGACAAATACACGACCTCCTGTTTATTTGGACGTGGCCTCTGCATGGATTTCCATCTGAGGATGGATGGTCATGTGGTGTCGATAAGCCACCCAGGCTGCAAAGAAGGTGGAGGTAGATACATGAGGCAGCCACAGCTAACAGGCCAGGGGCAGGGATGGTGGCTTTCCTGGGCCAAGTGATAGGAGAGCAGGGACCCCCCCCCTCCCCACAAAGACAAGCCCAGGTTGGGCAGTGAGCCCCTCCCTTAGTCCTTTTCTTCTCCGTGGGTGATGATGTGCACCAGGTTCTTATAGTCCAAGTTGCCAGTCACATCAGGGGGGAAGGCGGCAAACATCTGGTCAATCTGCAATGAACCAGCAAGAGGTGCAGAGGATGATGGGAGGGGAAGAAGGAAGGAGGGCTGTGTGCAGGGGCAGGCCTGATGGAGAGGCAGTGGGGGTGCGGGTATGGGATGGGGATGGTGAGGATTCATGTCAGGGGGGTAGTAGACATGGAGATGTGTCACTAGACCCCCTCCAGGAAGGCCTTGTCACCCAGCTGCTGCAGAGCCGCAGGACCCAAGGTCACGCCCTTTCTGGGGCAGCCCATAGCCTCTGATCAGTGTGGGCCCAGCGTGGGACTTCTGGGAAGGGCTATTCTAGCCACCGGGAGTGTCAACCAGGTCACTCCTTGGGTCAGTATCTCCCTCCAGCCCTCCTTCTTCCTTGCGCTTCCTTCCCAGGTGCTGACCCCATAGGGCCACTCTGCAGGGATGTCCCCCCAGAACCCAACCTGAGACAATAAAACAGGGATCACACACTCAAGTGTGCAAAGGAGCTGGACAGGTTATGTAAGGGAGCAACGTGGGCCTGGTGGGGACTATGGCTAAATAGGGACACATGGGCCACCTACAAAAGTGGCAACTGCTCAGGGCCAGCTGCTTATGGCCACGTGGTTAAGGAGATCAGACTCTGAGGGAATCTGAGTCTAGAAATCTAGATAAAAAAAAACATGCAGTTTCCACATTTAAAAAATATTGGCTAGTTATCTTAAAAAACCACACTGGCTACTAATAGCTAACATGTGATAACATTATCCTTACCACATGTCAGCACTTTACACATACTAACTTGTTTAATCCTCATAGTGTACTAAGGTAGGTTCTATTACTGTCTTTACATTACAGATGAGGATATTGAGGCACAGGGAGGTTAAGGAGCAGGTCCAAAGGGGAAGGCAGGCTCTTTTAACTGCTTGAGTTTTGGAGAGAAAAATCTACGTAGAATTTTTAGTAAAATGTGGAACTTGATGGAATCAGGCCTGAGTAGGGACTATTTTAAATAGACTTCTTATGGAACATTAATAATATTGATAAGACTGTTGCTGGTTCATATAGGACTTTTGGCAAAGTATTAAGTGTCCCTTCTTCCAGGCACCTTACTGCCACCTGCCAGAAAATTATATATTGTGATTAAAAAAAAAATTATAAAGACACTTTACTGCCATCTGCTGGGAAACTGTTGCAACAAATACACACTCTGATATCCTATATAATAAAAGCCTAATATGCAAATTGATCGAATGGTTGAACTACCGGTGAAATGACCAGTCGCTATGACATGCACTGACCACCAGGGGGCAGATGCTCAATGCAGGAGCTGCCCGCAGCCTGCAGGCCCCAGGCCAGCCACCGGTCACCCCACCGGTTGCCTGGTCGTTGGCCAGGGCTAGGGACCCTACCTGTGCACGAATTTCATGCACCAGGCCTCTAGTATATTATAAGAACAGCTTCCAGGAGAACTGTGTCATGCGGAGCCTATGTGACAGTCCGTGGTACCTGCACGCCGCCCTTCCTCCGTCAGGAGATTGGTGCTCTACCCAGGGCTCCCTGCATTGCGCGGGAGGTAGACCTGGAGTCAGACCTGCATTTACCGTCAGTGTTGTCCTATTAGGCAAGTGACTTTACTTCCCCGGGCCTCAGTTTTTCCATCTATAAAATGACAATAATACTAGTTCTGACCTCGTGGGGTGATTGAGAGAATAGCATGGGATAAGGGCTCAGTAAACAATGGCAGGTTCTGTCTCCGTGTGGGTCAGGGGTGTTTTAGAAAAGAGGAAGATGGAGTCCCCGGAAGGGAGATGCCAGGAGCTGGGGTGCAGAGAGCATCCAAAGGGCCCTGTTACCTCCTCGTTGGAAAATCTCTCCGCCTGTGTGGTCAGCATCTCCTTAATGCTGCAGAGAGAGAAAAGCAGGTGTTGGCTCAAGGTGTGTGTGGGGGAAGCAGGGAGCCCCCACGTCCTCCCCCACAGACCCCACTCACTAATCAGCCTTCAGCACCCCTTTGCCTTCGGGGTCAAACACTTTGAACGCGTTGAGAATGGTCTCTTCAGGGTCTGCCCCTGAAACAGAAAACAGGGTTGAAAGGTGCTGCGGGTGGCTTGGAACCTGTTGGACCCCAGGAGGCAGGACCTAAGCCCCCCACCTCCCTCGCCCAGGTTGGGGGGCCAGTGCAAAGGCTATTTTCCTTGCAGAAGAGACCCTGCCTTCCTCTGAGCACTGAGCCTTGATATTTTTAAAAGAGTGGGTTAAGAATCCAGTTATTTTTGAGCAAAACTCAAGGTCAAAGGTGGATCTAGATTTGGAAAAACTGGGATTCAAATCCTGACTCCAGCACTGGTTAGCTATGTGACTTTCTCTGAGCCTCAGTCCCCATCTGCAGTCTGGGGAGCAGAATAGATCCCATTCCCAGATGCTGTTAAATGAGGCCATGCGTACAAAGTGTTTAGCATGAACTCTAGCTCAGTGGGTGCCTTGAAGCAACATTAGCTGCTGTCTTTGTTTTTGTTTTGTTTTTTTTAGAGAAAGATAGAAACATTGATGAGAGAGAGACATTGATTGGCTGCCTCCTGCATGCCCCCTATTGGAGATTGAGCCGGAAACCCAGGCATGTGCCCTGACCAGGAATCAAACTGGTGAACTCTTGGCTCATGGGCCGACGCTCAACCACTGGACCATGCCGGCCGGGCTAGCTGCTGTTTTTATTCTTTCCCCCTAATGTTCCTCTGCCTCTGTCTTCTGGCAATCCTTGTCTATTCTCCTAGTGCTTTAATTCATACCAATTCATACCCAAAGATGAAGACACATAAAGACAGACAGACACACACACACACACACACACACACACAGATGCACACCAGCTTACCCTTAAGTTTCTCCCCGAACATCGTTAGGAACACCGTAAAGTTAATGGGACCTGGGGCTTCCTTTATCATGTCATCGATTTCCTCGTTTTGCACATTCACACGCCCTAGGAAAGGAAACACACACTCAGGGCCTCCCGGCCGGGACGGAAACAGCGCGCAGCACCCTGGCATTGGCCCTGTAATTTCACTTCAGGGAACCTAGTCTAAGAACAATCAGAGACAGAGTGGACCCGCCGGAGATTCACGTGAGAAGATGTTCCCGACAGTGTTATTTATAATAGCCAGGCCAAACTCTGGTGTAGGAGGGGTTAGTTATATTTAAAATAGTGTCTTTAGAACCTGGAACATTTTATACAGATATTTTAATATTTTACTCCAATGGGAAATGGCCATCTTATAAACTGGCCCTTCTCGGCCGGAGGTGGGAGAGACAGATCAGAGTCCTTGGAGCGTACTTGTTCAAATTATGCCTGCTGTAACCCAGGCAGCCTCGGAGATTCTGACATACCTCCCCACGCCAGTCCTTGCCGCAGGCCTCTATAGGACCTTTGCGCAAATTAGAAAAAGATACCCCTTCTTAATTTATTTTTATTCTTTTTAATCCTCACCCGAGGATATGCTTATTGATTTTTTAGAGAGGGGGGAAGGAGAAAGAGAGAGAGGGGGAGAGAGGGGGAGAGAGAAACATTGATGTGAGAAACATGGATTGGTTGTCTTTGGGTATCAAACCCGCAACCTTTTGGTATATGAGATGATGCTCCAACCAACTGAGCCACACCGGCCAGGGCAGGATAATTTATGTTTTAAATATAAAAATCCACAATGTCTACAAACATGAAGAGGAGTCTGTTGAACTGTGCAGTGCACAACCTGTACTGCTGTTCACAGTGACCCTGAGCTCTAGGGATCGGAGTGTGTATGTGTGTGTGGAGGGGGTGAGTGGTGGCAGGTGGGACATGTCCTATATAATAAAAGCGTAATATGCAAATTGACCAAACAGCCAAACAGAGGAATGACCATCCGGACGACCATCCCGGACCACGCTATGACACCCACTGGCGCCAGGTCAGCCAAGGTGGGTGCGATGCGATTGGTCGGGGGCTCAGCCATCGCCCCATGATTGCCCCACAGAGGGAGGCCCATGCCACTGGCCAGCGGGGCGATCAATTGGGGAGCTCCATGATCGCCCCAGGCCACCTCCCTCTGCCAGGGAAGCCCGAGTCCTGGGTGCTGGCTGCCGGAGGGCAGCCTGGGTCCCGGGTGCCAGAGGGAAGCCAGTGCCGGCAGCCAGCGGAAGGAAGGCCTACTCTCGAATTTCATGCATCGGGCCTCTAGTATATTATGAAAAAGCTCCGTGCACTTATGTTCACATTTGAGACATACATTTTAAAAAGCTGAATCCAAAATAGAATGATTCCAATTATTAACCTCCCCCTCCAAATACCTAGAAAAGACTTAGAGGCTGAAATGTTAACAGTGGAGTGTGGCCTAAAGGGTACTGTTGTTTTCTTCTTTATACTTCTCTAAATTTTCCAAGTGTCCTGTTGTGAGCTGGCACTGCATTCAAATCACACACACAAAAAGTAATAAAAAGAGAAGAAAAGATATGAGGACACGCAACAGTTAAACTCTTCTTTCCTATCCTCTGAAAGTTGTCTTAAAGGTCAATCATAGTTGAGCTGTTTCTTTGGAAAACGACAAGCTCTTCACCTTTTCGATGGTCCCACCTCCTGGACCCTCCTGCAGGCCTAGAGGGGCAACGTACCAAGAGCAGCAAAGGTGTCCCTCAGATCATTCTTGTCGATGAAGCCATCCCTGTTCTGGTCCATGATGGTGAAGGCCTGTGGAAGGGAGGTGGTTGGCTGGTCAGCTCAGGAAAAATCAGGGGGCAGGAGCCCAAGAGGCTGGGCCAGGGGGTACGGGAAGTGGGATTCTGGGATTTTCAAGGAACACTGAAGGACATTGAATCCCGAGTCAAAGATTTAAAACAATCTGACAGTTCCTCAAAATGTTAGGCATAGAGTTACCGTATGATCCAGAAACTCATCTGGCAGGTTTCCAGTCGAGAGAATTAGAACATCTGTCCACACAGAAACCTGAACATGAATGTCCACAGCAGCACGATTCATTATAGCCCCAAACTGGAAACAGCCCACATGTCCATCATTGGATGGATGGATAAACAAAGTGTGGTCTATCTATACCAGGGGTGAGGAACATCCGGCCTGCGGGACATATAAGGCCCTCAAAATCATTTGGTCTGGCCCTGCCAAGGCACTAGGGGTGAGTTAATTAAATGTTTGACCAAATATAGCAGGCTATTTTTTAAAAAAATATATTTTATTGATTTTTTACAGAGAGGAAGGGAGAGGAATAGAGAATTAGAAACATCGATCAGCTGCCTCCTGCACACCCCCTACTGGAGATGTGCCCACAACCAAGGTACATGCCCTTGACCGGAATCAAACCTGGGACCCCTCAGTCCGCAGGCTGATGCTCTATCCACTGAGCCAAACCGGTCAGGGCAGCAGGCTATTTTTTAAGTTGATAATTTTATATGGCCTGTGAATGATGATATAAATATCCAAATGGCCCTTGGCAGAAAAAAAGATTCCCCACCCCTGATATACAATGGAATACCATTCAGCCATAAAAAAGGAAGGAAATAATGGCATGTACTAGAATATAGGTGAGCCTTGAATCCCGATGCCAAGTGGAAGAAGCCAGGCACAAAAGGCCACATATTTGTGTGACTCAATTTCTATGAAATGTCCTGAGTAGGCAAATCCATAGAGACAGAAAATAGACCCGTGGTCACTAGGGGCTGGGGAAGAGGGAAGTGTGGAGTGACTGCTGACAGGTATGAGCTTTCTTTTGAGGGTGATGAAAATGTTCTGAAATTAGATAGGGATAATGGTTGCAAAACTCCGCGACTGTACTAAATAGCCCCTGAACTGCACACTTACTTTTAAAATGCCAATTTGTGGTATGCGAATTGTATTTCTATAAAGCTGTTATTGAAAAAGAAAACAAGTTAAAAACCAGGGTCTCGTGTCTGCCCCCTGACTCGCCAGCCCACATTGTCTGTAAAAGACAGCTGGTAGTCTTTCTCAGCTAGCTGGCAGGGAGACTCCGAGAGCTGTGTAAATGCCCAGGGATTTTATAAATGACATGTCATCACTATTTTTTTTTTTTTGAGTTCTTTGTGGCAGCTGGAACCCTGTCCCCTGTCCCCACCTCCAGCAGCTGATCTCCTCTCAGAGGTTGGGATGGGGTGAAGGAGAGGGGTGGTGGCTTTTTCTTCCTGGAAGGTGACTATTTTAAGTTCAGATATGACATTTCATCCCAGGAATTCCTCTTTCCCTGGTGGCCTGTGGGACACAACATTCCTGTGACTGAAAGTTAGTGGGGACAAAAGGTGCAAGTGTGCACATCCCATTTGGACGCCCCAGTGGTCTCCCCTTTGGTATAAAACACACTGGCCACGTTAGCAAAGCTTAGCATATTTTCCTCTGAAGGGCAGGGTCTGGGAGCGTGGGTGCCTCAGTGTGAGCCAGTCACAACTGCTGGAAAAAGAATTAATTGTCTGTCCTTCAAAGCCTTCAGGCGGTTTTGCCTGATTGTTATTTAGTTTGCTTCATAAGGCACAGTCCCGTAGAATGTGATAGGGTTTCAGACCTCGTTGGTACTCAATAATCGAGGACTGTAAAATTCGAAATCCAAGAGATACTGTTTTCCATCTCTTAGATTGGCAAACATATTTTAGACTATTGGCCAATGTTGACAGAGATGTGAGAGAAAAAAGCACTTTTTCCTCTTGGGGCCAATGGGAGGAGGAATTAGCATCTCATTTCTGGAGGACAATTTGGACCAACGAAACATGAATGTGAGAGAGAAACTTCTAATTGGTTGCCTCTTGCATGCGCCCTGATTGGGGATTGAACCCGCAACTTTTTGGTATACGGGATGACTCTCTAACCAATTGAACCACTAGGCCAGGGCTGCTATGTATGTATGTATGTATGTATGTATGTATTTAATTCCTTTGACCTAGAAATTCTGCTTCTAGGATTTTACTCCAAGGAAATAACCAAAGATACAAGCAAAAATGTGTTCCTTATGAAAAAATAAAACATTCTAAACACATGTAACATCCCACTGTAGGAAGTGGTTTAAATAAATGATAGAAAATGTTGATACTGAATTGCTCAAAGAAAACTAGAAGACACTCATTGGCAGGTGCAGAAGACTGTAACTTTGTTTAACAAATATATATATATATCTATCTATCTCATGACTAGAAGGCTGTATACCCAAATGTTAACTGATAATCTATCTCTGTGTTGTAGAATTATAGGTCATTTGTGTGTTCTGAAAAATTTCCTACATTTTCAACAACAAGAACAAAAGCTTTACTTTGATGATTAGCAAAAATTATTAAAAATCTGGGGTTGTTTGGAGGCTAAAGACATCTAAGCAAGAGGTTCCCATGGGGAACACGGAATGAGGGGCAGGTGCTCCCCAAAGGGTGGGAATCTGCCTTCAGGCTAATGATTCCATAGCTGCACCCACCTCCTTAAATTCCTGGATCTGGGTCTGTTCAAACATGGAGAACACGTTGGAATTGGCGCCCTCGGCTCTCTTCTTGGCTTTCTTGGGTGCCTAGAGTGGCGGGGAAAGGCATCGATTAAAAGAGTCAGAAATTAGAAAATTAGCTCAGGCCCTGTCTCTGGGTAAATCTCAGCTGCTCATCTGTAAAATGGGGGTATGGTGTCCACACTCCTCTCAAAACACTGATGCTGGAGGGATAAAATGACACAAAATGACATTTCTCAAAGGCCCCCCTGGTTCTGGTGGATCATAAGAGATTGAGGATCTTGCAGCAGGCTCCCTTTAAAAGCTTGTTCGGCTGGTGTGGTTCAGTGGTTGAGTGTCCACCTATGAACCAGGAGGTGGCGGATTGATTCCCAGTGAGAGCACACGCCTGGGTTGCAGGCTAGGTCCCCAGTGGGGGCGCGTGCAGGAGGCAGCTGATGGCTGATTCTCTCTCATCATGATATATATATTTTTAAATATATTTTATTGATTTTTTACAGAGAGGAAGGGAGAGAGATAGAGAGTTAGAAACATCGATGAGAGAGAAACATCGATCAGCTGCCTCCTGCACATCTCCTACTGGGGATGTGCCCGCAACCCAGGTACATGCCCTTGACCGGAACCGAACCCGGGACCCTTCAGTCCGCAGGCCGACGCTCTATCCACTGAGCCAAACCGGTTTCGGCAGTGATATTTCTCTCTCTCCTTTCTTCTCCCTTCCTCTCTCTGAAATCAATAAAAACATATTTAAAAATATTTTAAAACTAGGAGTTTAGGTGTGTCTCTGGGGATGGAGCCATGCTTTCAGATCAGCCCCCGCAGGGCCCAGCCGCTTTTGTTCCAATGCATTTCACAAAAAGTTCAGTAATGCACAGAAGGAGAATTGATTGGGGGCGGGAGTCAGGCTCACGAAACCATGAGGAATGTCGAGATGAAATGACACTTTTTCAGGGTGTTAAAACCCAATCGCTCCCCCACCCACACACACCATTTCCCCCTGATCCAAATGGCAGCGAAATCTCTAAATGTTCCGGCCTTGCACCACACAGACAGTGCAAAGAAGACTTTAAATAGTCACAGCTTAAACACGGGTACATACATGATTTCATTCAATCCTCGTAATTGCTCTGTCAGGTAGATGCTGTTATTACCGTCACCTTTTTACTGGGGAGGCAACTGAGGCTCAGAGAGGTTGGGTCACTTGCCCAAGGTCACATAGTCACAAAGCAAAAAGCAGAGCTGGAATTGAACTTGGGCAGTCTGGCCCCAGGGTCTGTGTTCCTGACCACTCTCCTATGCTGGCCCTAATTTGGGGGCTTCCTGCTTCGGGAGGGGGACACCTAACTGAACTGTGCCTGGAGAAAGGTTTTAATTTTGCAAGTTCAAAAGGTGAAAACAAAAAGATCTTTTCCCCAGCTGCCCGAACAAGAGAAAAGAATTACAATTTGATCCTTAAAAGCGTTCAATCCCATTTTGCAAGCCCTGGGAGTTATTGATTCCTCCGGAGGTCAGTAGACAAGCCATAAAAAAGCCAACTCTCTTATTTTGTTTTTGCAAGTCCCGGGAGCTGCTGTTATTTGTGGCTTATCAGGGCATTGATTGGGGATCCTCTATGCGGACACAGCCAGCAGCGCTTTCCCCACCGGAGCCTGGGGTCCTCAAAAGCCACTGGCCCTCCCCCCTCCTGCCCCCTCAGTCCTTTGCTTATAGGTGGCGTCCCCTTCTCGTCCACCCAGCATTACTCACCTCCGGGAGCCCTGGCTACTCACCATGGTGGAAAGGACTCAGCGCTGGTTCCCTAGAAGAATCCCACAGGCTGCCCACTCTCCTCGCCCGAACAATAAATACTTCCTCCCCATGTTTAAAAATAACCGCATGACCACTTTTGGCAGTTAATAGGTAAGGCCCCCCCACCCCCACCCCATGCCGTTCTTCTGAAGTAAGGGCAGCTCATTCGACACCTGGTGACACTTGAGACCCAAAAAGGCATTCAAGGTTAAAGAGGCGGGCGGCTGGGTCACGGGAGAGATGCTTTCTGCAGCGCTTGGGCGGGCGACACTTGTGCTTGTCAGTTTTGAGATGGAAAATGGCAGGGAGAGGGGATTAGAAGTCTCACATGGTCAGGCACAGGTCCCATCTCAGGGCCTTTGCACCTGCAGGTCCCTCTACCTGGAATGCTTTTCCATCCGACATCTGCTGGTCTCCCTTCCTCTCCTCCTTCAGCTCTTTGCTCAATGTCACTTTCTCAGTGAGACTCCCCCACCGCCTGATTAAAGTAGCCATTCACGCCCGGCACTCCGTTCTGTTTTTCTCCACAGCCTTTCTCACCCCCTAATGCACTATGCACCACAGAGTGAGCGGAATTCACTTATTTCTGTTGTTCAGTGTCAGTAGACAGCTCCAGAGGGCAGGGTCCTCACCACGCTCTCCCTGGCTCCCCGCTCGTGACCGGCACAAAGCAACTGCTCAACAAATACTTGTCGGTTCCTTAATAACTCACTTACCGAGCATCACTATGGGCCAGGCGGGTTCTCGGTAAATGGCAGTCATCACTCACTTTTCTTTTTGGTGAAAAAAAAAATTCCATTTTGGAGGCACAAACCCAAGAACCATTTATTGCCTGGACAAAAAGAGATGTTTTTTTTTCCCCTTCTCTAGTTATACATGGGTTAGAATTACCCCGAAGCATCTTCTAACAGAATCTTTAATAACAAAATACGTGTTTTGTTGTTAGGTGTGTACACAGACACTCAAGTGGCACCTGCACTGCACATGCACACGCACACGCATGCACAGGCAAAACACTCCCATGCACCCATGCACATACACATTGGCACGCACACTCACACACATGCTCAGGCACACAGACAGGTCAAGAGCTTTTCTGCCCACCATTCTCTGACAACACGCTGTCTGAGGGTCCGATGACCTCTGAAGCTTCACTCAGGTAAGGGACACACACATCATAAACTTCAACCTGACAAGAGTCGGAATTCACGTTCAACTGTGACGTGGTGGCACAGTGATCTGTTTTGATAGCACAGCAGTGTATTATTTCATTATTTTTAAAGCCCAACTATTGGTTTACTACATAAAACGAAAGCTGAAGCAAGCAAAACTTAGGGAAACACCAGCGAAACCCAAAAATGACTTCCTGGACTTCAAGACCTGATTTGTGACCTGAAACAATGAAGGAGGTGAATTTCCAAAAAGGGTGTTGCAGTCCCCACAGTGGCTGGGAAAAGGATGTGGAGGGAACACCTCAGAGTAAAACCACCAAGAGATGCAAATAATAGGCCAGAAGGAGAGGACGAAAGCGAGCCAGCACGGCTGATCCTCAACCAACGCCAGGGTTACGGGAGCTTACCCCCCAGGAAATCCGCGCATAACTTCTGACTCCAGACGGCCCTTCGCATAGGCCAGTGGTTCTCAACCTTGGCTGCACATTAGAATCACCTGGGAATCTTTTTAAAATCCTGGTTTCTGGGCCTCGTCCTCCGGAAATTCTGTTTCTTAGTTATGGGGTGAGGCCACAACATTAGTAACAAAGAAACAGAATTTCCGGAGGATGAGGCCCAGAAATCAGGATTTTAAAAAGATTCCCAGGTGATTCTAATGTGCAGCCAAGGTTGAGAACCACTGGCTTAGGCAGATTCGCAGATTCGCCAAACTGCGCCTGGAAGCGACACAGACACGTACACAGACGGCGTGGTGGACACGCGGTGGCGAATCTGCGGTGCACGCGGGACGCAGAAATTGCTGTTTTAGACCCTCGGCTGGTTGAATCCTCGGATGATGAGAAACCCGCCGAGATACGAAGGGCCAACTGCATGTTTGGGGGTTAAACCAAACACACCCGCTGCAAGTGGACCCTTGCCATTCAAACCCGCGTGAGTACATTTCTCCAGCGAGGAGGAGAGGCGGACTCTGCGGGACTCCGACGCCGGAGGGTGAGCAGGGAACGAACACACCCCAGTGTATGTCCCGGTGAAAGTCACGGAGCTCCCCGGGCTCAGAGACGAAGAACTTAGCCCCGGCTCAGAGACGGAGAACTTAGCCCCGGCGGAAGCACTCCGGCCACGCTGGAGGCGAGCAGAGACAGGGGGCTGCGGCCCACAGGCCCCCAAGTGCCCCGAGGTGCCTGTCATCCGCCCGGTTCAGGAGGAGGCACCCTTCCTTCCGGTTCTCCTCCGAACGGCCCAGTGTGGCTGCCCAGAGTTCGGGAGTCGGGTAAACCGAGGCGCGAATCCAGGCCGGTTGCGTGAGCTTCCCCTGCAGGTTTGTTCTCTGAGTCTCAGTTTCCCATCTGTAACCTGGGGATGAGCATGGCACGCACCTCACAGGGGTGTCGGGAGGATGAAATGGGATGAACGCGTGATAAATGTCAGCCGCTGTGACTGCTTTGGGGTGCTTGACTGTCAGACCTGGGTGCACCCCACCACGTGGGACCAGGAAGTTCCTCACCTTTTCTCAGGCCTGGAAAATGGGGCCTAACCAGGTGGAGGGGAATCCTTGGCCGGGAACTGGCCTCTTTCCACCGACTCTTTGGAGCCTGGGGTGGAGCGTCTCAGGGTCGGAACCTGCATCTGGAACGGGATCCAGTGCTTTTGCCCGAGTCCCCTGACAGGTAAGGGACGTTTGCATTCCTGTAAGCCTTCGGTTCCCGCTTTGCAGATCACGGCTCCTGATGCTTTCCTAAAGTAAACATTAACCTTTTCCATCTCAAAATGGTATGTGGATGAACTGGCAAAACGAATCTCTGCTGTGGGTCCCTACCTACTGCACATAGAATGCCAGTTAGATCGGAATTGGAGAAAAACAAGAAGTAATTGGGGGCCATCTGGGGCACTGGGAATGTATCTTGACCCAGGGGCTGTGTGCACAGATGTGTTATGTTTGGGGAGATTCACCAGCCCTACACCGAGGACCCGTGTCCTCTTCAGTCCCCGAATTCAAGTCCTGCCTGGTCGGGTGAAAAGGAACCCCTTCTCGGTGTGGTTGTTTAGTACCATTCTTCCGCAGACCAAGTGAACTCCTATGCTGATGCCAGTAAATGAAAAGTTAATTTAGTAACATTCACATTTAGGAAAATGCCTGGCCCAGCAGAGTGCCATAGAAGTGCTTATTTTGATATCATTGCCAGTAACTGGCTTAGCAGGTCAACTTGCCTTGGGGTGTAATGCCCCTTTAAGGGCGGAGGTGAAGTCAGCCGTCTCCTATGGAACAAGGGCATACCAGGCCCTGCCAGCCCAAAGCAGGGTGGCTGATAGACTCTGTCATCAAGTGATAGCGCCTATCTCCCTGTGTCAGGGCCCCTGGGCGTGAGCGAGAGCTGCCAGTTAGAGGACTGGGCCTTGTACCCAGGGCAAATGGGTCAGCCACACTGATGGGCCACCCACTGTGTGCCGAGTGCAACTTGCGCAAGCAACATGAGCAGACCACACCTCAGTTTCCTCATCTGTGAAATGGGGACAACAGCGGGCCTTCAAGCGCCCTCATGGTGTTCGAATGAGTTAACTAATACTTGTGAAGTACTAGGGCACTGCTGGGCACACAGTGAGTGTCCAGTAAATGTCAGCTCTTAATCCAGAGTGCTGGCTGTCACCTGTGCTGAGAGAGAGGGGGTGAAAGAGACAACATGGTCAAATATGAATTCATTTCCTCTCCTCTTCCTCTCCCAAACCCCTTTCCTATTAATAACTTTATTTCTCTCTTAGGCACCCAGACCCAAATCTTCAGCCACCTTGATTCTGTCCCTTTGGTGACAAAGTCTATCTATTCTGCCTCTAAAATATCTTATGAATACATTCTCTCCCCCTGTCCTGCCCAGATCTGGCTTATGGTAGTGGCTCTTGATTGGTCTGGTGCCTCTCCTCTCTTGCCTCCAATATACTCTAAATATTTCCCCCCAAGAGCATATGATGATGACCCACATATGTTCCAGAACACTCAATGGTTCCCCACTGCCTAACAGAACCTCGCCTCTTAGGCTTGACAGTTAAGATCTTTTGCCACTTGACCTTGACCTACCAGAATGGTGCAATGTTTGAAAGCTGGGTTCCAGGTCAGTGCC
The DNA here is from genome assembly GCF_000147115.1 of Myotis lucifugus. Lineage (NCBI taxonomy): Eukaryota > Metazoa > Chordata > Mammalia > Chiroptera > Vespertilionidae > Myotis > Myotis lucifugus. The sequence goes on from NW_005871304.1 coordinate 518,980, forward strand.
TCTTGGCTGTGGGGCCCTGGACAGTGACTTAATCTGAGATTTCTTACTTAATAAATGGGGGAAACAATAGCGCTGATCTTAGGAGACCATCTTTATTATCATTTTTAAAATTTATCTCTACTGTTGAAAGTATTATAGATGTCTTCATTTCCCTCCATTGATCCCCTCTACCCTGCTCCCGCACCCTCCCCAGGCCTCTGCACTATTGTCTGTGCCCATGGCTTATGCATATATGCACATAAGTTCTTTGGTTAATCTCTTCCCACCGCCACTCCCTCCCCTCTGAAATAAGCTAGTCTGTTGCATGCTTCAGTGTCTCTGGATCTATTTTGTTCATTAGTTTATTTTGTTCATTAGATTCCACATATGAGTGAGATCATGTGATACTGGCTTATTTCATTTAGCATAATACTCTCCACGTCCTTCCATGCTGTCTCAATGGGTAAGAGAGCCTCCTTTTTTACTGCTGCAGTGTTTTCCATTGTGTAAATGTACCACGTTTTTGTTGTTGTTGTTATTTTTATCCATTCATCCATCTACTGATGGCCACTTGGGCTGTTTCCAGATCTTAGCTATTGTAAATAACGCTGCTGTGAACATACCCTTTATAGTAAACCTAGGTAATTGTGATACTCACGATAGCAGCTAACATTTATTGTGTGCTTTCTCTGCCAGGCACTGTTCCAGGTGCCTCCATGTTACCACTCATGCAATATGTGTAAATGGCTTTGTTCAGCACCAGGCACAGAGTACTTGCACCATGAGTTCGTGTGTGTGTGTGCGCGCGCTCACGGTTATTATCAGTTACCTTTCTAGCCTCATTTCCTACTCCAGCCCCACCTCACCCTCCAGGTCCCTCGTGAAGAGCTTTTGGGAAGATGCTTTGTGGCACTTGTTGGCTACATTTCATTTGTGGAGTTGTTCTTGCCTTCAGTGATAACTTCCTGGTGGAGGAAGGATACACGCAAACTGGCCGAGTCTTGGAAGGGATATTAAGGCTGTGCTAGATCCTTGAGGGTAGGCAATAAGGACTGGAGAAAGCAGGCCTGCCCACCACGGCCACCACCCAGCCACTGCTCTGTGAGCTTGCCAAACTGTGGTCCCCAAAGAAATAAAATCATCACCATCTCACTTATCTAGAGCTTCCTGTGTGACAGGCGTTGTGCTAAGTGCTTTACCTGTCATCTATTTCATCCTCACAACACTGTGAGGAAGGCACTAAGTAATAGGAGACCCATTTTTCAGATGAGGAAACTGAGGCTCAGAAGAGCAGTCACTTTGTAGGGCCCAACTGCAAGTGCCTGTCATAGATTTGAACCCAGAATTTCAGGCTCCACCACTGCACTTTTCCTCACCTTGGTAGTGGGGTTTTCAGGACTTGGGCATCTGGACCCCAGCTCTCACCACTCCAGGGAGCCCAGCGGGTGGGTCCAGCACCAGGCAGCCAGACAACCCTGTGATGGCATTTTTGTTCCTGGTATTTTTAGCTGTCGATCATCTGCTTTGCCCGTGTGGGGGACAGAGGCACCTAGACAGTTCCATTCTTACTGGTGCCCTTCAGATGTCCGTCTGCCCGCCCTCACCCCCACCTACCCCAGCAGGCTCAGCTGTCTTGGTGGCATGCCTGGCATTCAGGGGCATTGTCCTCTTGGTGAGGCCCAGATTCCAGTGACAGCTGCTGCCCGGACCTCCCCCACCAGCTTTTCCGCACTCTCCTCTGCCTGCCTGATGGAGTCCCCCTTTGCTGAGACCGTGTGGTGCCCTGACAGCTGAACCTGTCACTAATGCCTGTCAGTAACGCCTGCTCTGGAGCTGCTTAAAGGACAAGCTTCCAACTCAGTCATCCGACCCGAGGTTCTCAGGTGAAGGACCTTTCAGCGTGTCTTTAGCTAGCACTCCCCTGGGCCCTTCCTGGCACTATCACTGCTGTTTATGGGGCTGAGATCCTGGGGCAGGAGTTGCAGCCTCAGATCTGTTGACATTTTGGGCCAGATCATTCTTTGTTAGGGGCAGGGGGTTGTCCTGGGCCTTCTAGAACGTTGAGCACCATGTCTCTACCCCATAGATGCCAGTAGCAAACCTCCCCCCGCAAGATGTCTCCAGATACTGCCAACTGTCCCCTTGAAGGAGAAATCATCCCCAGTCTGACCTAGAGAATTGTTACCATGCTGGGAGAGACGGTTCCCTGCCAGTAGACTCTGAGATGGTTTGGGGGTGCTGAAGCCCACGGACCACCCTTTGCCTTTCCTGCTGGTCTCTCCTGTCCTGGCCGTGGGGAAGGAGGGAGTTTGGAGTCAGGTCTGGGATAGAATGCCACCTGTCACTTGCTCGCTGGTGATACAGGGCAAGTGCTTCTCCTGCCTTTTCTCATCTGCGAAATGGGTTGGGTCAGAATGCCAACCTCATGGGGATGCTGTGAGGCTGGACTGAGAGAATGTTGAACAAAACGGAACTTGGCTCTTGCCTCCCGCTGTCTTCACAAATCCTATCCTGGGGTGATCTGTGCTCGCCGTCGGAGGGAAAGACTTTTCTGCTCGTGGCTATTCTGCGTACTCCGTGGTCACTGAGTCCCAAATACAGTCTTACCTCACTGTTTAGAACGTCCAGCCCCAAGTGGTAACCAAAATTCAGAACTTCTCCCTGGAATTCACGCTGAGTCTTCTGTCCCCTGTCAGTGCCGGCCTGCAGTGAGCACACAGCTACGCGGATCACATCCCTGTGACTCCAACAGGCTCCCCGTGTGTCTCCCTGCCTCCAGCCCTTGGCCCTCTACAGTCCGTGGGCACCTGGCAGCCAGAGAGACCTTTTCAAAGTCAGTTGTCACAACCCCTACTTTTAAATGGCTGCCCACTTTCTTTAGATAAAAACTCTTCCATCGTCTCTCCCTTCTTCCTTCCCCTCTTTATCTAGGTCAGGGTTTCTCAGTGTCACCATGCATGCTCCTAGAACTTTATTCCTGTCTCGGGTCTCAGAGGACACCCACAAAGGAGATATAATATCAAATACACGGCATATGACATGCATGCATCACTCTCTGATCCAGCGCCCATGGCAGGCATTGCTAATAAATCACGGCTCAATTGGAGTTGGCAGGGGAGATGGGCTGACATCCTGACGTCTCTCACATGATGGGGGTGGGTGGGTCAAGAGTGAGGTCATTAGCACTATTGACATTCAGGGCCAGATAACTCTTTGTGGGGTGGCTAACCTGTGCATTGAAGGATATTAATAGCACCACTGGCTTCTTAGATGCCACCCAGTCATGACAATCAGAAATGTCTCCAGACATCATCACGTGTTCCCCTCGGGGTATAAATCATCCCCATTGAAAAACCACTGGTCTAGGAAACTTTATTCATTGTTCCGCACTCCTCGAATGAAGGTGTCAGGCACCTGGGTTCTGGATTCCC
>NW_005871304.1:522753-536004 GCF_000147115.1 Myotis lucifugus
ACGTTTCTCATTGTAGTTCTTCTTTTGCAGGGATTATGCCTTGAAAACTTCCAATGCAGTGTCTTGGGGGCGGAAGTCACTGCTCCTCGCACCCACCTCTACCTGTCCAAGGCTTCAGGTTGGGCCCCCTCTGGCCGACTAAGAGGGCATCAGGGTGACAGGCCTCAGAGAAATCTTCCTGAGTTGAGTGTGGATGACACTCTTTATCCCCTGCCCCTAACCTTGTGAGAAAGGTCAAGAATGTCAGCTCATCTCTCCTGCCAACTCCAATTGAGCTGTGATTGATTAGCAATGTCTGCCATGGGCGCCGGGTCAGAGAGGGGTGCACACATGCCTTGTGCCATGTATTTGCCATTCCTCCTTTGTAGGTGTCCTCTGAGACGTGAGACAGAAAGCAAGTCCTAGGGTCATGTGCAGGCAAGGACAATAGGAGAGAATTCAGAGGTTGTGACACACAATGGAGCCATTCCATTTCCCCAGGAAAAGCCAGACAGAAACAGCTACATTTGCCCTGTTCTCCTGGGTGATTTTAGACAATGGAACAGGAGCCGGAGGGATTAAGGGAGAGTGTGTACTAATACCTCTGTATCCTGGCCAGGGGCCAGGGCATTTTACAAAGAACAAAAATAGACTGGTGAAATGGGAAAGACAAAGAGGGGTGGATTATGGCATCCGCTCTGGAATGAAGGTGTGAGGCCAACAAGGGCCTCTGAGGTGAGTCATGGTTTTACAAAGGGAATAGGCCCAGTGAAGGGAACGGTTCTGCCTGGTACAATGCCCAGAGGCTGTGCTCAGGGCAACCGAGTGAATATTAATACAAATGGAGAAAGCAAGGCTCATCTTAATTCTGAACAGAGAGCTGGGACCCCTGGATCAGTGTGAAATTCTTTGGGCTGCAAGTGACAGAAATCCATTAGTAGCTGCTTAAACCAATGGGAGATTATTTTTCTCTCATAACCAGGAGTTTGGGAATAATAGACAGTCCTGGGGTTGTTCAGCAGCTGGACTTGATCAGGGATCCTCGTGTTGTTACTGTGTTTCTATTGACTCCCTTCATGCTCCCAAGATGGCATTCACAGATCCCAGTATCTGGGCAGGGCAGGGGTAGTGTTTTTTACACACACATCTACTTATTTTTACATTTATTTTTCAGTTATGGTTGATATAAAATATTGTATTAGTTTCAGGTGTACAACATAATGATTAGACATTTATGTACCTTATGAAGTGCTCACCCCAATAAGTCTAGTACCCATCTAACACCATACATTGTTATTGTTGTACTAGAGGCCTGGTGCATGAAATCGTGCATGGGTAGGGTCCCTAGGCCTGGTGAGCCATCAGGGCCGATCGGGGCCTTCCAGCTGCCGGCCAGGGCCTCCCTTCCCCGGCTGCCAGCAGGGGCCTCTCTCCTTCCTTCATTCTGTGCCGCCCCTTGGTGGTCAGCACACATCATACTGAGCAATTGAATTCCTGGTCTCTCAGTCAAACTCCCGAGGGGACAATTTGCATATTAGGTTTATATATATATATTATTGACTGTATTCCTTATGTGTACTTTACATCTCCGTGAGTATTTTTATAACTGGCAACTTGTACTTCTTAATCACTTTCACCTTTTTCATTCATCCCCCAAACACCCTCCTTTCTGGCAGCCATCAATTTGTTCTCCAATCTGTAAGTTTGTTTCTGTTCTGTTTGTTCAATTATTTTGTTTTTTTGGATTCCACGTATAAGCAAAATCATAAAGTACTTGTCTCTCTGTCTGACTTAATTCGCTTAGATGATACCCTCTAGGTCTATTCATGTTGTTGCAAATAATATTTCATTCTTTTTTATGGCTGAGAAATATTCCATTGTATATAAGTATCATATCTTCTTTAGCCATTTGTCTATGGATGAACACTTAAGTTGCTTCTATATCTTTGCTATTGTAAATAATGCTGCAGTGAAAATAGGGATGTGCATATCTTTCTGAGTTATTGTTTTGGATTTCTTTGGATAGATACCCAGAAGTGGAATTGCTGGGTGTCATGGTAGCTCTTTTTTTTTTTTAGGAGCATATCTTTTTCTTACCAGGGAGAAAAATAGCTCGCTTTCCCAGAAGCCCCCAGGAGACTCTCCAAACATTTCATTGGCCAGAACAAAGTAAGGTGCCCATGTCTAGACCAAGCGTGGCCTTCCTTCTTTGAGATCAAAGGCTTTTTAGCCAGATCCTGAACAGAGTTCTGTTAGAAAAAAAAAAAAAAGATGGCAAATAGATTTGGGATAGGCAATGAATATTGTCTATTCCTCCCCACCTCCCCTTATATAGCTGAAGTAATATTTCCCAAAAATATATAGTGTAATACAAAATGTTCAGCAACAAAATGTTTCTACAGCCGAAGAGTGAGTCTAGTTAAATGGGTTCTTAGTTTCAGAACTTCTCAGAGCCTTTAATAATAGCCATTAGCATTTTTGAGCACTGACTGACTGCCAGGCACGTATCAATTGCTTTATCTCTATTATCTCACGAAATCTTTCTAATAACTCCATGGGATAAGGAAGTGGGAACTAAAGAAGAGGGCAGAGCCAGGATTTGAACCCAGGATTGTGATTCTAGACCACTGTGATACCATATTCCACAGAGCAAACATTGACTAAAATGGACAAATTATTCCTCTCTGGGGAGATACTGTGCCACGGTTGAAAGCCTGGAAATTTCCTCCCTTCCTCCACACTGCCCCTGGCTACTGGGAGAAAAATCCAAATTTAAACACATCCTCATATGGACTTCCCAAAACTGAAGTCTACCCCCGTTACTCTTTTCACAACACCCTGCTTTTCTCTTTCAGAGCACTTACCGCAGTTTTAAATTAGATATTTGAATGTATTTATGTGTCAAGCATCTGTCTCCCTCACCAGAATATCAACGCCATGAAGGCTGAGACTTTTGTCTGTCTTTTTCTCTGCTGCAGCCCCAGCACCTCCGACCATGCCTGACAAACAGTAACCTGCTCAATAAAAATGCTGAGTCAATGAACAAACTTGGCGTGGCCAATCCACTTCCACCTTCTGTAACGGAGCCAGCACAAAAGGCTGGGTAAAAACTGGGTTTGAAATTCTCTTTGTGTGGGGTGATAACAGATACACAACCTGAGAAATACCCTAGACCTGAACTGACCCCAGGGAAGCCAGAAGGTCCAACAAAGATCCCTGGAGAGTTGACTTCGAGTTGCCAAGCCATCTGATTTCCATCAAGGCCAGTCTTGGCCAAATTTCTCACCAGGAGAAATCCATCCACTGTGAGAGATGAACTCAGGGCCCCACATTGGAGAGAGTGCGCCCCATTTCCTTCTCAGCCCCTCTTTCAGCCTGAAAAGGCCCCACAGGTTTATCTGGTTTCCCAGAGGAAAACATGGGGGCTTCACTCCCAATCTCCTCCCTACTTTGTTCCTTCCCAGATTCCTGGGTTTTAATAGTATGAAATGTATCTGGGACAGCGGAACGCTGCAGTTCTTTAAACTTCCCAGGAGGGGGCGGTGCTACTTTAGGACTCAACACAGCTGTCTTCTCGCTTGCAAATGAAGGGAGAGAAATCTGAACAGGGAAAGGGACATTTTTTCTGCCACCTGTCCCTCCCCAGGCTTGCCAGATCCATCTCATCGACATCACTTCGGAAAAAGAGAAAGGCGAGGATGAAACTCTTTGTAAAGGAAAACCATTTGCTTGTTTATATTCCTTCCATCCATCCATCCTTCCAATATTTATTGAACTTCTACTATATACTCCAAGCCCAGTTCTAGGTTCTGGGAATCAACAGGGAACAAAACAGACAAAAATTCTTGCTTTCCTGGAGCTGAACTTCTGGCTGGGGGCCGCAATGGGGCTGAGGGATAGGGTGGGTGGGGCGGAGAGGAAATGATAGACGATAAACATAATAAATAAGCAAGTTACATAGTAGGTTAGAAGTTGATAAGTTCTATGAGACAAAGGAGGGACATACAGCATGGGAAGAGGGAAGAGAGAGGTGTGTGATGGCGATTTTAAGGAGAGTGGTGAGGGAAGGAAGGCTCCTGGAGAAATGACATTTGAGCAAAGACTTGGAGAAAGTGGAGGATTTTGGGGAGAATATTCCAGGCAGAGGGAACTGCCAATGCAGAGGCCCTGGTGAGGCTGAGCTGGCATGCTATTTTGTTTTAGTTTTTAAAAGTACAAAGTAAGCCCTGACTGGTTTGGCTGAGTGGATAGAGCGTCGGAAAAATATCACTTGTAATTCTTACCCAGAAATAACTGATGTATATTTTTGTGGTCTATTTTAAGCATACACATGTACAAATACACAAATATATACAGTAAATATGTACACACAGATATATACAAGATATATCTATACATATGTATTACAAAATGGGGTCATGCCATACATATCTATATAATCTATATAATAAAACTAGAGGCCTGATGCACGAAATTAGTGCAAGAGTAAGCCTTCCTTCCCCTGACTGCTAGCACTGGCTTCCCTCTGGCACCCAGGACCTGGACTTCCCTCGCAGCCCCAGCTTTGTGCAGAAGGTTGTCCAGAAGGACGTCTAGAAGGACATCCAGTCTAATTAGCATATTATGCTTTTATTATTATAGATATAAAAGCCTAATATGCAAATTGTCCCCGTGGGAATTCAACCGGGAGACCAATTGCTTGCTATGACATGCGCTGACCATCAGGGGGCAGTGCAGAATGAAGGAAGGCCATGGCCGGCAGCTGGAAGGTTCCTATCGGCCCTGATCGCTGGCCAGGCCTAGGGACCCTACCCATGCACAAATTTCATGCACCGTGCCTCTAGTCTATATAATAAAAGCCTAAGTGACCGTTATGGCATAATGACCAGAATGACTGGTTGCTATGATGCACACTGACCACCAGGGGGCAGACGCTCAACGCAGGAACTGCCCCCTGGTGGTGGTCAGTGCGCTCCCAGAGGCTGAGCGCCGCTCAGCCAGAGCTGGGCTTGTGGCTGGCAAGTGCAGTGGCAGTGGCAGGAGCCTCTCCTGCCTCCATGGCAGCGCTAAGGAGCAGCGAGCAGGGGGCCGGTAAGGAGAGAGGGATCCCGGACTGCAAGAGGGTTGTCCGCCTGCCAGCTTAGGCCTGCTCTGTGGGTAGCAGGTGTAAGCCAGCAGGCAGACATCCCCTGAGGGGTCCTGGACTGTGAGAGGGCGCAGGCCGGACTGAGGGACTCCCCCACCTCCAGTGCACTAATTTCATGCACCGGGCCTCTAGTAGTTTTATAAGCATTTGTTTGCTTACTAACATAACCAGAAGATCATTCCTTGTTAATAACTATTGATCCACATTGTTATTATAACAGCATTTAAATCCTATTGTATGGATGTCCCATATTTTATTCAACCATCTCCCCCTTTAATGGGCATTTCGGCTGTTTCCCATTTTTCTCAATAATAAATGGTGATGCAGGCACCGTTCTTGTAACATTTTTACATTGTCCAAGTACCCAGTTCTTTCCCTAGGGGCGCTTCTACAAGTGGAAATGCTGGGCCAAAGGTTGTGCACACTTTGGAAGCTTTTTATGTGAGAGCTGTGTGTTTCTTGAGAGTGCCTTTGGGAGGGCTTCAGGGGGACCCTACAGGGGCCCAAGGATATGCTTCTTGGTACAAAATTGTTTTTCCTGAAGAGAAACAAATACCCCACTGCAGGCTTGGCTCCAGGGGCTGGCCATATGGGTAATTTTAATTTTATTCTTTATGTGTTTCTATATTAAATATTTTATTTTGGGGCATGCATTGCTTCTTATATTAAATTTTCTCATAAAATAAATGCATGCTTTTTATAAAAACCAAACACAAGAGAAGTATGTAAAGTAGAAAGGGAAGATCTGCATCTCCCCAGAAGTTGCTACTGTCAATTTGTGTGTCCAGCTTTTAGACATGGTCCAGCCCCTGTCCACGTGTCTGATTTTATTGACACATCTCTCTCTCCTGTGCTCACTCTGCTCCAGCTACACTGGCCTTCTCACTGCTCCTTAAACGGACCAAGCTCATTTGGCCTCAGGGCCTTTGCACCAACTGTTCTCGCTGCCTGGAGCCCTTCTCCCAGATCTTTACAAGGTTGGTTCTTTGTTATCTCTGTGTCAGCCCAGATGTTTCCTCCTAAGAGAGAGGGCTCCCCTGGCCGCTCAGAGTAAATAAGTCCTCCTCTCACTCTTTCACACCACTTTACTTTCTTCTTAATATTTATTGTAATTGGAGTAGATTTTGTTTATTTGCTTCTTTATTTTCACTCTCCCCTATCAGATTAGAAGCTCTTTATAGGCAAGCATTTTTGTCTGTCTTGTCTACTACCACTGTCCAGTAGCTGGTACATTGTAGGTGCTCAATAAACATTTATGGATATTGTTGAATGAATGACACACCTAAACATGAATATACTTAAAAACCAAAGAGAGAACTCTTACAATTCAACAACAAAATGACAAATAACCCAATTTAAAACTGGGCAAAAGACCTGAAGAGACATTTCTCCAAAGAAGATATACAAATGGTCAACAAGCACAAGATACTCAAGCTTACTAGTTGTTAGGGAAATGCAAATCAAAGCTATAATGAAATATCAGTTCACACTTATTAGGATGGCTACAAAAAAAAAAGCAAAATAAAAAGTATGGGTGAGGATGTGGAGAAACTGAAAACTTTGTATATTGCTGGTGGGAACATAAAATGATACAGTCACTATGGAGAAACAGTTTGGCAGTTTCTCAACAAGTTAAACATAGAATTATTATAAGACCCAGCAATTCCACTCCTAGATGTATACCCAAAAGAACTGGAAAGAGGTACTCTAACAAAATCTCATACACAAACATTCACAGCAGCACTATTCACAACAGCCAAAAGGTAGAAATAATCCACATGTCCATCAGTTGATAAGTGGGCAAACAAAATGTGCTATACACAGACAATGGGATATTATTCAGCTGTAAAACAGAATGAAATTCTGATACCTGTTACAGCATGAATGAGCCCTGAAAACATTTCGCTAAGTGAAAAAAGCCAGACATAAAAGGTCACATATTGTATGATCCTATTTCTAGGAAATATCCAAAATAAGTTATTCCATAGACTCAGCAGATTAGTGGTTGTCAGGGGTTGGAGGAAGGGGAATGGGGAGGGACTGTTTAATGGAATGAAGTTTCCTTTTGGGTGATGAAAATGTTTTGGAACTAGATAGAAGTGATGGTTGCACAACATCGTGAATGTACTAAATGCAACTGAATTTTACTTCTCTAAGAAAAGAATACTGTCAAAACAATAATCAATCAGCCAATCAAATTAAGATCATGCCACATATTTTAAAACATCCAAATGGGCTCATTTAAAACATGTCTTCTGTTCTTGCTTTCATCACTTAATATCTAAGAGATATCTAAAGCAGCGATTTTCAACCGGTGTGCCACAGCACACTGGTGTGCAGCAAGAATTTTTAAAACGTGCAATCCCTGACCTCTTTTCCCTTAGATTGACAAATAAAAAAGTGATAATAGCCAACACAGCAATAGCCGTTGGTGTGAATGAATCAAAATTATACCTATTTGTTTGTCAATCAGCATTTATGTACCAACTCCCTCTTAATGGACCTCTAGGGTGATTCAAATTTTTGCCTGATGATAAGCCATTTTCTATTGCTTCCTGGTATCTTGTCTGACTACTTCTTTAGAATTAATTCCTAGTAGTGCCATTGTGGGATAATGGCACTTTTTAAAGAGATTTGATGCATAGAACCAAACTGCCTTCTCGAAAGATGCTAATTTTCACACTTACCAGCTGTATATGATGTTATCCCACACCCTCACTAAAACTGCTTACTTGAGAGATGGAATATATTTCCAAAGTGCTTTTTAGCCATTTTTATTTCTCCTCCTTCTCTTCATCCTCGTTCTTATATCACATTGTATGTTTCTGCCATTTTCCCATGTGAAAAAATCAACAACTGGCAATATTAGTTATTTTTGCAACTATATTGCAAGTATTTTTCCAGTTTTCCTATTTGTCTTTACCTTATTTCATTTTTATTGTGGTAAAATACATATATTATAAAATTTAGTATTGTAACCATTTTTAAGTGTACATGTCAGTGACATTAAGTCCATTCACACTGTTATGCAACCATCACCACCATCCATTCCAGAACTTTTTCATCTTCCCAAACTGAAACTTTGAACCCAGTAAACACTACCTCCCCATTTCTCCCTTCCTCGGCCCTGGTAACCTCTATTCTTTCTGTCTCTATAGATTTGACTGCTCTAGAAACCTCATGTAATACAATATTTGTCCTTTTCTGACTGAATTATTTCACTTAGCATAATGCCCTCAAGGTTCATCCATGTTATATCATGTGACAGAATTTCCTTCCTTTGTAAGACTGGATAATATTCCATTGTATGGATATACCACATTCACCCATCAATGAACACTTGAGTCATTTCCACCTTTTGGCTATTGTGAATAATGTTATGAACACGAGTGTGCAAATATGTCTGAGTCCCTACTTTCAATTCTTTTGTGTATATTCCCAGAAGAAAGTGTCCTTAACTTTTTACTTTTTTTATGACTGCTTTTCACATGCGGAAGTTTTACAATTTAAAATATTTATCGATCTTTTCTTACTGTGGCTCTGGGGTCATTTTTTTTAAAGATATGTTTTTATTGATTTCAGAGAGTGGAAGGGAGAGGGAGAGATAGAAACATCAATGATGAGAGAGAATCATTCAGTGACTGCCTCTTGCACGCCTCCTACTGGGGGATTGAGCCTGCAACCCAGGCATGTGCCCTGACCCGGAATCGAACTATGACCTCCTGGATCATAGGTTGATCCTCAACCACTGAGTCACACAGGCCAGGCTCTGGGGTCATTTCTATATTATTTAAAAATATCTCTAGGTAAGGGCTCTATTTATTCATTCCTGTGAAACAAACCTCCCCATAACTTATTGGCTTGAAAAAACAATAATCACTTATTGTGCTCATGAATCAGCAATGTGGACAGGACTCAGTGGGGCCAGCTTGTCTCTGCTCCATGGGGCCTCTGCTGATGCAGCTCAACTGGGGGTGGGAAGATCCACTAAGACTCATCTGGCTGGCGTCTTGGTGCTAACCTAGCTTTATAGTTTTATATTTTTATATTTAGGTCTATAAGCCATTTTCAGTTAATTTTTGTATATGGGGCAAGGTTTAGGATGTCTACTGTCACCATTTCTGTTTAACCTCTGTAGTAGAGTTTATGTCCACTTTGATAAGGCACGGTAAAGAAATAAAAGGCATTCATATTAGAAAAGAAGGAGTAAAATTTGCAGATGATTTGATCAACCACTTAGAAAATTTATGTAATTTACAAAAATGCTACTAGAATTAGTGAGTTTAGCAAAGTTGCAGGATACAAGATGATTATACAAAAGCCAAGTGTATTTCTACATAGAGGCAGTGAACAATTGGAAGCTTTTTAAAACAGGGCCATTTACAGTAGATCAAACATAGGAAATATTTAGCAGTAAGTCTGACAAAAGATGCATAAGGCTTGGAGACTGAAAACTACAAAGCTGAGAGAAATTAAAGAAGACCCCCGAAACAGAGAGGTCTGTTGTTCATGGGTCAGAAGACTCAATATTGTTGAGATGTCGATTCTTCTCAAATTGACCTGTAGATTCGATGCAGCTCTAATCAAAGTCCCAGGAGGCTTTTTATAGCAATTGACAAGCCGATTCTAACATTCATATGGAAATACAAAGGACTTGGAACAGTGAAGACGGTGTTGAAAAATAATAACAAATTTGGAGAACTAACACTACATGATTTCAAGACATTGTAAAACTACAGTATTCAAGACAGTGTGCTCTTGGTGGAAAGATCAATGAAACAGAACAGAGTCCAGAAATAGATCCAAACTTAAATGGACAACCGATTTTCAACAAAGGTGCAAAGGCAATTCAGTGCAGGACAGATAGTGACTTGCCCATTCTAAATTGGGTTGTTTGTTTTTATAATAAAATTGGATTTCTTTTTTAAATTGAGTTTTGAGAGTTTTTATCTACTTATCCTGGATACAAATCCTTCATAAGATATGTTTTGCAAATATTTTCTTCCAGGATGCAGCTTCTTGATTTTTCATTTTCCTAAGTGTCTTTGAAAGAGCAGAAGTTTTCAATGTTTTTAAATATATTTTTATTGATTTCAGAGAGGAACAGAGAGGAAGAGGGAGACAGAAACATCAATGATGAGAGAGAATCATTGATTGGCTGCCTCCTGCACTCCCCCTACTGGGTATCGAGCCGGCAACCTAGGCATGTGCCCTGACCAGGAATGGAACCATGACCTCCTGGCTCATAGGTCGATGCTCAACCACTGAACCATACTGGCTGGGCAGAAGTTTTCAATTTTGATGAAGTCCCACATCTCAGTTTTTCTTTACTATTTGGTTTTGTGTCCTATATAAGAAATCTTTGCTTAACTCCAGTCACAAAGATTTTCTCCAAAGTCATCTGGAAGTTGTATAGTTTTAGATTTTACATTTAGATCTGTGATCCATTTCAAATTAATTTTTGTTTCGAGGGTTAGGTATCGGTTGATATTGTTTTTGTCTTACATATGGATGTCCAGTTGTTCTAGCATGACTTGTTGAAAAAGACTATCCTTTGAATTACCTTTGTACTTGGTAGAAAATCAATTGACCTTATATGAGTGGGTCTATTTCTGGGCTCTCTATTCTGTTCCATCGATCTATAAGCCTCTCAGGCTCCCTAAAAGACATATGCTTGGGCCCCTTCAGCTCCTCACTCTAGGGAAGACTGTGTCTCTAATTCCAGAGGGAAGGTGATCTGCCCCCACCAGTCCCTGTGGCCTCCTGGGGCAGCTAAAGCCCTCATCTTACAGCACTCTGTCCTGGGCTCCCTCTTCCTTTCACGTGGTGGGTGTGATGACAGCTGTCAAGAGGGGTCAGGCATTTGAGGTGGGAAGCTTTCCAGACCAAAGAGGGGATTAGAGTTTGCTGCTGCAATTGCCAGGGCTTGCCGGAGGCTGACTTCTCTCAGAATCATTTCCTCTGAGATTCATGCTTCCCCTTAAGGACCATTTGAGTCACATAGTGTGTGTCTGGCCCTTTAAGAGGCATCAGGGCATCAGGTCACATACCTCTGGCTGCTTATCTCTCATTCAGTCACAGCCCAGCTGCCTGCAGCCAGGGACAAATGCCATCTCATCTCAATATGCACACTTTTAGTGAGCACCTACTGTGTGCCAGGCATCGGGCATGATCTCAAGTATCAGGTATTATCCCAGCAAACGAATCATTAGAGTTTCCTTTCACAGTTTCTGGAAGTTCCATCTGTACTGTTTTTGTCCTAATATTTTCTTTGAATCGGCTCCCTTTTTATTTGAAAAGGAACTTTAGGTCACTGTCATCAATGGAAAACAAGTATCACTTGCCAAAAGCAGATAGTAACCTTAAAAATAAAAACATAATTGTTAAAATAAAAACCCTTAATCTTTGTCGAACTTAGAATCACCTTTAGTACCTCCCAGTGATGTATATAGCCAGGGTGATGATACTTTATTTTCTTTACATTTCACCACGTCCCCATAAGGTGGGTTCCATCATCATCCCCATTCTACAGATGTGGGAACTGAGGCTCAGAGGGGTGAAGGGACTTGCCTAGGAAAGAGGGCTGGGAAGTGGTGGGCTGAGATTCAAATCCAGGTCTGTTTCAACCACAAGGCTTGAGGCCCAGTCCTGGGTCTTGAGATGCCTACTTGGGTCTTTTTCTGTGTTCTTGGGTGTTGCTGTCCTAGCAACTGAGATGCCTCAGTGACACAAGAACCTGCTTTTACACCCTTAGGGCATTTATCCACACGTATGAGAGGTCAAGGTCCCTGAAAGAGCTTCCTGATGATGTAGGAGGATTCAGTTTCACATCACATGACCCAGCCTGGTTCTCTACCCATCCCTCCAACCACCGTCTTCAGCAGTCTCTTCAGGGAACCCTCTGTCCTCTGGTTATTCCAAAAGCCTCCCCTGCTTCATTAGCTCCAAGGAGGGGGTGTATAGGATGCTGTGTCACTCATGACTCTTTTGGTTGCAAAGGCAGAGCCCTACCACTCAATGGCTTACATAAAAAGGGGATTTTTGAGTCATGTAACTGAGAAGTTCCGGTGTAAAGGACTCAGGCATGGCTGGGCCCAGGCTTTAATACTGTGTCATCTGGACTTAATCCATCTTTCTGTCCCGCTGTCATCCACTCATCTCTCTACCTGCTTCCCATCTCTCCCCACTCCCTTCTTCTGTGTTGGTTTATTCTCCTCTTGCAATGGTAGAAGTGCCCATCGGCAGCTCCAGGCTAACAATTTACCAGATCAGCAACTCTTGTGTAGAAAGAATGCTTCTTTCCAACTGGTTTCAGCAAAAGTCCCAGATTAGATCAAAGGTCCCCTCTGGAGCCATGACTAAACCAACTAAACCAGATGGACCCAGAGCGGGAGAGGGGTGGTCTCCCCAAGGAAAATTAGGGTCCTGTTACCAGGGGAGGGAAAAGAGGTGTCCTGGAGGCCAGACAGCAGATAGCCTCTGTGGACATAAAGTTGGAAACTGCACAACAGTGCAAGACCCAGATCTTCCAGTTAATAGAACAACCAAGAGCTGGATCGCCTTCTCAGGTCCTTGGACACCATGATGTTTTGGAGGGGAGGCTACCAGAGCCCACACAGATGTTTCTTCTTCAGCTGCCCCTCCGGGTGTCCTGAAAGCGCTGGCCCTCTCCATCCTAACTGGGAGGCAAGGAGATTCTGTCCAGGCCTCACCAACTTTTGGCTGATTAACCCAGAGAGCTTAAATATGTTCCTTCTCTCTCACCACAAACCTTCAACCAAGAAACAGCCCTCAGACCAGAAGAACTTAAATATATTTTTATTGATTTCAGGGAGGAAGGGAGAGGGAAGAGAGCGATAGAAAACATCAATGATGACAGAGAATCACTGATTGGCTGCCTCCTGCACAACCCTTATTGGGGATTGAGCCTGCAACCAGGGCCTGTACCCTGACCAGGAATCCAACTATGACCTCCTGGTTCATAGGTTGATACTCAACCACAGAGCCACACCGGCTGGGCAGGCCAGAAGAATTCAGACACAGGGGCAAGAGTGTAGCTCAGGAGGAGAGTGACTAACAGGAATTGGCAAAGAGATGGTGATTCATTCATATGTATTCATATTCCC
>NW_005871304.1:537542-566597 GCF_000147115.1 Myotis lucifugus
CCTGGGCCCAGGCTGGGGTCATCTGCACACAGTTTTGGCACAAGCCGGAGCCAGGAGAGCCCACAGATGTCAGGTTACCACACTGGACAGTGTTACAACGGACTCTCCCCCTCCTGCCTCATCTCAGTCCCTGACTTAAAAAATTATATGTATATATATATATATGTTTTTATTGATTTTAGAGATAGAGGATGGGAGAGATAGAAACATGGATGAGAGAGAAACATCAACATCAATGGTTGTCTCCTGCATTCCCTCCTCCCCCCTAGGGTTAGAGCCCGCAACCTGGGCATGCGCCCTGATCGGGAATCGAATCAGCGACCTCTTGGTGCATGGGTGAATGCTCGACCACTGAGTCACACCGGCCGGGCAATCCCTGACCTTTTGACTTGGAGTCACCCACCCTTCCTTACAGTCTTCCCAACCCTGCTCAGCCCAAACCTCCCACTCTCTATCTCAGGACTGAACAAACTCTCTTACTTGGGGACAATGGAAGCCTTTGTCATCTTTTCCTTCCTCATGTGGGCCACTATCTGTATGAGAATCCAGATTACCTCTGAGAATGTCCTCCTAGCAAGCTCTCCTGGCCGGCTGGGGTAAGTGGGGGCTGCACAAAGGAAGAATGTTATCACAGCAAACCAGGACGGGCCCGGCTTGGCTCCGTTGCAGAAAACACTCTTCACTCATGCAGAACACGCCAAATTGAAAAGATCGTGGGTTAATCAAATCCCTTTCTCCTCTGTTTTTATCAAACTCAAGAGGGGCTGGCCTATTAATTAGAAATGCTTTTTTCATGTAAAACATGGGCACTTTGGAGATAAGAAAGGAAGACCCTTGATTCTACAGTCACAATGATGTTACAGTTATTTCATTACAAGGCGCCACATTCACCGCTGGCCCCACAGACACAGCGCAGACCTCCCATCGCTCTCATGGAAAAATTCCCCGAGACTCAGAAAGTTTCCCCGCCAGCTGACAAGGGCAAGAGTTTCTTTTTCTGAAGTCAGGATGCATTGGAGACCTCACATTTCTATACAATGCCAACAGGAGAATTTAGCAGGCTTTGAATCTGCTAACTTCTGCTAAATTTGATACACTGGCCATTAGCCTCATGTGGCTACTTAAATGAAAAGTAATTAAAATTTAACATTTGGTTTCTCAGTCCCACTAGACATTTTTCAAATGTTCAATGGCAACGCTGTGGCTAGTGGCTCCTGTACTGAGCGTCAGAGATGCGACTATTCGACAGTTACAGACAGTTCTGTTGGACAGCTCCACTTATTTCAACAGGTTCACAAAACCTCCTATTTCTCATTTGGGAGAAATAGGAAAACAAAGTCAGGGATGGTTCAGTATGATCTATTGCCTCTACTGGAAAAAAACCCTAAGCCCTACTTTTTTCCCTGTAGTGACACTATTAGTGTTTCCTGCTCAGCACCCATTCCCTGTCTTTTAGGAAAAGCACCATAATTTTCCTTCTGGGAGTCACCCTTCTCCTACTCACTGCTCACTATCTTGTAGTTCAGGTGGGACTGATCCTATTGCCCAGCCCTAGGGCCAGGCCCAGCACCTAAGCCTGACCAATCAGATTATTCCTTTCTCTTGCCCATGGTGAATGGTTCAGTCATGTTGGCTCAATAGGACTAAACTCTTGAACTTCAGCTGGAATTGGTGGGCAGGGGTGTCCTCTTCCTGTTGGGGTTGCCAAGGAGGTAGGATATAGGACAGGAGCTATTTGCCGTCATACCCCTTCTCCTCTCTCAGGTAAAATAGTCATGTCCATGGGAGAGTCAGCCTGCGGATGACTCCATTGCAGAAGAAAGCAGAGCAGAGGGGAGGGAGGAAGAGAGGGTCCTGGTGACACTATGGGCTTCTTGGATCCAGCTGTGTTTGTTGATGGATCAACCCCTGATCTTTCCAGTCACATGAAGCTGTTACTATTAACACCTTTGTGCTAATGATTTTTCCATACACTTCTGCTTAGGCCTGTTTGAACTGGGTTTCTGTCACTCACAACCACAATCCTGATTAATCTATGTTCAGAGAATAATAATCCATTTACAAAGAAAAGGAGGCTATTTTTTCTCTACTGACACATTTCTATTCTCAAACTATTATTAAGATTTACTTCGTGTGATAGGAAGGTATGGATTCCAGATAGGCCTCCCTGCTCCTACCTGACTCCAGGTAGACCCTACCTGGCTCATGAAGCTCCCTGACCCTGGGGAACCAGGTTACTAGGCTTAGACTACACCAAGCAGATTCCGTTTCTTGATAACTGGGATAAAATTGAAATGAAGACTGAGTTGATAATGGAGTCATGTCCGTGGGAGCGCTGGACCGAAAGACCATATAGTGCAGCTGCTGAGAACCCTGAGGTTGCTCCACCTTCACCCTGCCTGAGGCCTGTGTCCTTCTAATAAACCACCTTTAATTTGAGCTAGTTCAAGTAGGTGTCTATTCCTGACAATCAAATATGCCTGGTTAAGAAATTATCAAAAGTCTGCAAGGTATTCTCTTTGGACCAGGCAATTCCATTTCTAGGAATTCATTTCCAGAAAGTATATAAACAAAAATTTAGAAGATTTCCTCTTTTTGCTTGTTTGCTTTGTTTTCATTTTGATTTTTGGTAAAGTACATTGCTCTTACTGTAAGATATTACCAGCCTTCTCCTCTCTCAGATAAAATAGTCAAATGATGATGTTCATATCAAAACAGTATTAAACCTTCAATTGAATTTAAGTTCTGGGACTACCAAGTGAGGAATTTTACTTACTCTTGATAATTATTGGATGAACAGCACTCTTGGAAGGAAGGTCTTACCCACCTCCCTTCCATTCCCCCCCTTCAACCACCACACCATGTGATTTGGGAGGAAGGCTGCCTGTAGCAGACTCTGGAATTCAAATCCCTGCCCACCACTTAGTAGGTGTGTAATTTGGGGAAAGTTGCAGGACCTACCTAGGCCTCAGTTTCCTCACCTAAAAAATGGGGATAATACATGCACATACAGCAAGAAGTTGCCAAAGGCTCTGATGTGCAGATAAAGGTCCCAGCACAGAGCTGGCGTATAGCCAGGACTCCACAAACAATATTATTGTCACTTGAAAATAGGGGGATGGGAAAGGAAACAGAATTCCCAGTAATAACACTCCTAGATATATACCCAAAAGATTGAAAAACAGGGACTCAAACAGATACTTGTATGCCAATGTTCATTGTAACATTAGTCACGATCGCTAAAAGGTGGAAACAATCCAAATGTCCATTAACTGATGATGGATAAACAAAGTGTGGTATATCTATTCGATGGAATATTATTCAGTCTAGAAAGGAAAGAAGTACTGATACACGCTACAATGTGAATGAATCTTGAAAACATTATGCTAAGTGAAAGAAGCCAGACACAAAGGTCACATATAGTATGAGCCCATTTATATGAAACTAGAGGCCCGGTGCACAGTTTTATGCATCGCTGGGGTCCCTCGGCCTGGCCTGCGCCCTCTCACAATCCGGGACCCCTCGGATGTTGGAGAGCCATCGGGGGATGTTGTAATCCCCACAGGCCAGGCCGAGGGACCCCACCAGTGCCTGTGCACCAGGCCTCTAGTATGCATATAAGATCTTTGGTTAATCTCTTCCCACCCTCCTTCCTCCCTACTTCCCTCTGAGATTCATCAGTCTGTTCCATGTTTCCATGCCTGTGCATTGAGCGTCTGCTCCCTGGTGGTCAGTGTGCATCATAGCTACCGGTTGAATGGTAGAATGGTCGCTTAAGCTTTTATATATATAGATACCTAGAATAGGCAAATTCAGAAACAGAAAGTGGATTAGAAGTTATCAGGGACTTTGGGGAGGGGAATGGGGATAATTATTGCTTAATGGATACACTGTTTCTATTTAGGGTGATGAAAAAGTTTTGAAAATAGTTGGTGGTGATGATTTCACAACATTGTGAATATACTTCATGCCAGTGATGTGTATACTTAAAAGTAATAAAATAGCAGTTTTTATGTCATAGATATTTTACCACAATAAAAAAATTTTAAAAAGGGGTATGAGTTATGAGAGCTGAATACCTGTTTCAAACAGCTCACACCTACTGTTTGAATTTGACAGCCCATGGAGTGACCAAATCAACACTGATTGCCAAATGCAATCAGTCACATGAGTTTATCCCCAAATCAGGCACTGGGATCCTGCCTAGGATTGGAATGGGGTAGAAATGCATATTTCAGTTTTTCAAAAAATATATATTTTATTGATTTTTTTACAGAGAGGGAGAGGGATAGAGAGTTAGAAACGTCGATGAGAGAGAAACATCAATCAGCTGCCTCCTGCACACCCCCTACTGGGGATATGCTCGCAACCAAGGTACATGCCCTTGACCGGAATCTAACCTGGGACCCTTCAGTCCGCAGGCCAATGCTCTATCCACTGAGCCAAACCGGTTTGGGCCATATTTCAGTTTAAACAGTAAACTGTTTATTTAGCATCTACTATGTGCCAAGTGTTGAGCTAATTGTTGGAAATTTCTTCTGGAGTTTATGTTCTAGGTAAAAATTGCTGAATGATGATTGTGGCCTTGGAAGAAGTATCAGGACTCTGGTAACCCGAGGCAAGCTACTAAACTTGATGGGGAGGGCATAGTCAACAGGAGGTTTCCTGGGGAGGGAGAGTTACATTTACTCTAAAACCTGAAGAATAAAGAAAAAATGCTCTACACATGAACTGAATCTTTTTGCAATGGTCAGAATAATGTTCCAGGCAGGGAACAGCAAGTGCAAAAGCTCAGAGGAAGAGTGGGCATGGCTTTTAAAAGGAATTTTCAGTCCTTGAGTGTTGGAATCATAGCATAGGAAGGGAGATCACCCAGGTGACAGTTAAGCTGGACAGTTAAGCAGGGCCCAGTCATGAAGGGCCTTGCAGGGCAGTTAAAGAATTTCAACTTGATCTTTGGGAAGTCATTGAAAGAATTGAAGCTGGGAAATGACATGTTACAGTATTTTTAAAAAGACCTTCTTTCAGAGTTAATAAAATGAGATATTATTAGTCATAGTGGTTAGGGAAATTGCTTGTAAAAAAAACAACCCACAGGCACAATTTTTAACTTGACAGTGTTTCATAGATATTCTGGAACATTTTTAAAAATTCATTATGCTGACACTAACTATCAAACCCCATTCCCTGGAGCTCAGCTGTGTTGTAGCTGAAAACTTGTTCAGTATGTTTATTCTACACAGCACCCAATTTTCCAAATCTCTGCAAATTTGCCCTTAACAGTAAAATACTGGGTACAGAGCATCTTCCCATTCCACCCAAATTATCCCCCGTAGCATGTGCTAACAGTCTGATGCTATGATTGTTGTTATGATAGAACAGACTGGAGCCATGTCTTATTTGTAAGCCTTTCTGGAGGAGCTTGTGGGAGTTTTCTTCTTTAACCTTATTGATATCACAGAGTAGAATCATTGGGCAACTCATTTGCCCTCTGAAACAGTCAGGAGAGACTGGGTTATGCTGCAGTAACAAACATCTCCTAAGTCTCCATGGCTTACACCAACACAGGCTTATTTCTCACTTGTGTTACATGCCAATCGTGCATAGGTAGTCCAGGCTAATGGACTGGCCTCTATCTGGGACATCACTCGTCTATGACAGAAGGAAAAGAGAATATGGCGAAGCTTGTGTTTGCTCTGAGCTTCTGCTGCAAAGAAAACAACGTATTACCATCCCACCTCTTCATTCTCCCTCTATTGGCTGTCTTTTAGGCATGTTTAATATTATCCTGAATAACTATAATGAAAATAAAAATAATTATACTAAGTCTCATTGATTGTGGGCCTACTGAGTCCCAGACATAATGATAGTGTCCTATGGGCCTCATCTCATTTAATCTTACATAAAAGGTGTTCTTTTATCACCAATTCAAAGGCAATGGTGTAGGTGTGATTGTGGCCCAGCATCCTGGAATGGAGTACTTCCTTCACCTGAACCCCCAGCAGCTCGTCTGGCCGCAGTGGAGGGAGGAAATCTTGGCCTGCAGCTAGAATCAGGGATGAGCTCTGGGCAAAGCTGGCGCCTGACCCTGCCTCTCCTGAGGTCGCTTACTTGTGGCAGACCCATCGAAAGGCCATGCCACTGTGCCTGCACACCAACTCTTTCTTGTGTAAATGACAGTATTTCAGAGCTAAAATTACTGAGGAGGGACAAAGTTCAAAGACCAGATTAGTCTTCCAGCTAATTCTGTGTGATTGTGTCTGGAGGGTAATTATTAGCTTTGCAGAAACTCGTGCTTCTTTACTGTAAAACTGTTTCTGCAGATCTGGAAGCTACAATGGGAGGCAGATGAGCCGGCACCCAGATGAGTGAATTGTGTAACACTCAGAGCCTGGGCTGGTGATGTGCAAAGAGTAGGCACTCACTAAAAGCTTGTTGAGTGGAAGAGAGAGAAAGGAACAGAGAGAAAGAAATAGACAGAGGGAGGAGGAAGGCAGATGGGAAGGGAGAGGAAATGGAGGAACAGACGATGCGAGCAAGGCGCGAGGCAGGGAAGAAGGCTGGTGGGCCTGGCAGAGGGACGAGGGCCTCTCTTTGCCTGTGGTAAGTGGCTGCAGACCAAAACGCCAGTGGTACCCTCAGAAACATAGATCTCTCCTGCCTTCTGATAGGGCTGGCAATCCTGTCAGTTTCCTTTGAGGAAGCTTCCAGAATGA
Organism: Myotis lucifugus; assembly: GCF_000147115.1. Lineage (NCBI taxonomy): Eukaryota > Metazoa > Chordata > Mammalia > Chiroptera > Vespertilionidae > Myotis > Myotis lucifugus. Next base: position 544,259 of record NW_005871304.1, read on the forward strand.
AGAAGCTGCCCTAATCCAAATTACTGTGAGATCTGGTCCAGGTTACTTCTTTCTCTGAGCCTTTGTTTCTTCATCTGTAAAGTGGACATCAAGGGGCTCAGTTCCCCAGTTCTCAACTCTCTGTCTTACACTTGACCCACTTTACCTACTGACAATTCCTGCTGGCCCCTAAAGGCATTGGGGCCTGGGACCCCTGGTCTAGAGGCTTCATAGCACCTTGGTTCTCTACCAGTTGTCAAGAGTCATTTATGAGCTCCATAGAGATGTGCACCTGATTCCTGACAATACATCCAGTATCTTAGGGCACACGAGAGTAGTAAAGGCAATAGAAAGTGTGTGTGAATTGTCCTCGGTACCTCTCATTGTTCACCAACATATGGGGGACCCTGCACCACTGCGTAATCTACGCCTAGAAAGGGAAGGCTGTTTGTCTGCATAGCAACTAGAGCAAATGTCAACCAGGTGTTCATCTATTACACTGTGTCTGACAGAGAAGGGATTCTTGCAATAATGAACTATGGGAGGACATTAAAAACTACAATCCCCAGCATACACTCTGTCTCTTCCTCACCTGTATCACTCCTCTATCTAAGGATACAAAAAGCTTCTTCCCTCCGTTCCATGCCCTCCGACCTATTCCCTTCTGGAAACTAAATGGTAGAAGCATAGGCCAGCAAGAAGGAAGAGTACTTTTCCTGCAGAATTGCCCTCCACACAGTGGAGAATACTCCCTCCCCTCCTGCCACCCCAGTTTTCCGATTGGCACAGACTCTGGGTCTCAATACTGTCTGGGCTTGCAAGTGGGATAGGAGTTGAGTATTTTCCTACCTCCTTTTTCCCTGGAGGGGCGCCCTGTTTCAGGAGATAAAACTTGAATAGACTCCCAATTGTTTATCTCAACCCAGCTCCATCTGCCTGTATTTATGGAAATTCCTCCCAGATTCTGGCATGGGGTGCCTGTCAGTCTGGGTGTCAGCACTGTGAGCTTTCAATTCTCACTGCCTTTTTAGGTATTTCAGTGGAAAGCTGGGGAAATATGTCTCAGGGGCTGCTACTCCAGTGCCAATTTAAATCAGCCACATCCAACCTCTTCCTTTTACAGCTTCACCTACTTTTTCTCTCATTCACTCATTCAATCAGCAAACATTTAAAGAGCACCTACAATGTGCTGGGTATTGTACCACGCTCTGGAAATAAGGTGAATTGAAGTCTCATCTTGCTCTGTGTTCTCTCAGTCCTGTCCAGCACCCAGTTCCCTTTCTGGAACACCTTGTTTTCCTGTGGGAATCACTCTTTGCTCTCACACAAAACAGCTAGAACTTGAGTTCCTGCAGGGCAGGGACTGGGTGTTGCTCACTTCTACATCCCCAGCAACCAGCCCTGAGCACAATACATATTTGTTGAAATAACACAAGCTGGAGACTCCAGCTCGTTTTCAGTTGTTCTTTATCATTTATTGAGTTTATTGAGGCCCTACTATGTGCGACTATGCTATATGAATCATCAGAAAAACTCTATGAGGAGGCAGGAAAGATTTTCCATCATGCAGATGAGGAAAGAGGCTCAGAAAGTTTAAACCATCTTATTTCTCTCCTCTAGCCTTTTTTTTTTTTTTTAAAAAAATAGATTTTTATTAATTTCAGAGAGGGAGAGAGAGGGAGAGAGAGATAGAAACGGCTGCCTCCTGCACGTCCCACACTGGGGATCAAGCCCATAACCAGGGCATGTGCCCTGACTGGGAATCAAACTGTCACCTTCTGGTTCATAGGTTGCTGCTCAAACACTGAGCCATGCCAGCTGGGCTCCTCTGGCCTTTGTACCTGCGGTTTTCCTTGCCTTGAAAACCCCCTCACCAGAGTTTTCTTCTCCTAATGCTCTTGCCTTCCCTCCCCTGTTTGCTTGGAGTCTGGGTTTGCTCCTGTGTTAATAAAGCAAAAGCCCAACGCACAAAGGAAATTCACCGACTAGCTTTCCAGAAGGCCACCCAAGCTCCCGCCGACACCAGTTTCTCTGCTCTTGGCTGGACTCTCTCAGCTCCGGGAGCCTCCTGCTACTCAGAAACCCTGGCCTGCAGTTTCTGTGTCTTTGATGAATAAAAAATGGAGAAACAAATTAATTATTACTTAATAAATACAGTTCAGTTGACAAAAATCTCTCAAAACATAAGGTCCTCATGTTGGAGCCAGCCCAGATGTTCATCACGGGTGGCTAGTGAAAGAGAATGATGCAGTGGGGGGGAGACCTATGGGCACTGGCAGAAAGATGGCCAGGGCGTGGTTTTAGAGGGAAAATAAAATTGCAGGAGACTTTGGATGGCATAAACTGATTCTGTGGAGAGAAAAGAAATACATATCTGTGTGCTTGTAAATATACATGTATTCATGAAGGAAATTCTAAAAGAACACAATTTTTTGAATTGTGGTAAAATACATATCCTATATAATAAAAGGCTAATATGCAAATTGTCCCCTCGGGAGTTCGACCGACTGGGAGTTTGACTGCTTGCTATGACATGCGCTGACCACCAGGAGGCATCACGAAACAAAGGAAGGCCCTGATCGGCCCTGATTGCCGGCCAGGCCTAGGGACCCTACCCGTGCACAAATTTTGTGCACTGGGCCTTAATATTTGCCATCATAACCATTTTAAGTCTACAGTTTAGTGGTATCAAACACATTCATACTATTGTGCTACCATCATCACCATCCATCTCCAGAACTCTTCTATCTTGTAAAACTGAAACTCTGTATCTATTAAACACTAACTCCCCAACCCCTGTTCCCAGCCCCTGACAATCGCCATTCTACTTCCTGTTTCTATGAATTTAACTGCTCTAATATCTCATATAGGTGGAGTTAAACAGTATTTGTCTTTTTGTGACTGACTTATTTGACTTAACATGATGTCCTCAAGTTTTATTCACGTCGCAGCATGTGTCAGGATTTTCTTCCTTTTTTTAGGCTGAGTAATATTCCATCATATGTATATACCACATTTTGTTTATCCATTCATTCATTGCTAGATACCCGAGTTGCTTCCACACTTTAACTATTGTGAATAATGCTGCTAGAAATGGGAAGAACACCACATTTTTAACAAAACTAATTTCTGGGTCAGAGGGTGGAATTATGGGGAAATTTACTTCTTTTCCTTCACTGCAGTCAATTTATTTTAATTACAAAATGTACTAAATCTAGAGAAAGCCCTGACCTCCCATATACAACTTACAGAAGTGTAACCACTGTTTGGGGTATATTCTTTCACATGGGAACAGATAAAATGCATATAAATACTTTTGGAAAGGGAGAAGTGAATTATAGAATTACTCAGCTTGCTCTGACTATGGCATGCTGTATCATGGGCCTCTTTTCAAGTCAGTTCGTGTGGATTGCCTCCATTCTTTGTAACGGTTTCCTAATATTCCATTGCCGGGTGTATTTAACCCATCCTCTATTGTGGGCACAAGTTGTTTCTAGTTTTTTTTGCTGTGCAATGACTGGTGCAGTGACTCTCCTTGAACAGTTATCTTTGGACATGCGAGTATAACTAGTTGCAAGATAAATTCACAGAAGCAGAATCGCTATTCCAAAGGGTGTATGCATTTAAAATGTGCATGGGTCTTGCCAAATTGTCTTCCCAAAAGGAGTCCATTTTTATACTGTCATGTGCATGGGAATTTCTTTCCACACATCCTCAACCAACACCAGATAATCTCCCATTTTTTAATTTGATAAAGGTGAAGCTTATTACAATGTCAATGTGTCACCTTCAATTACAAGTGCAGTTGAATTCTTTCCACGTTTAGTGGCCAGGTGTTTTTTCTTCTGCATATATGTAAATACTTTTTTCACTTTTTCTTTAAGTGGGAGCTTTTATGTTTCTTTAAGGCTTTCGTTTTCTACGTTGTGGCATTTGATTTTTTATTTTATTTTATTACAGCTAGCAAGTTCAAGTCTACAATCCCTTATCTGAATCTCTTAGGGAAGATGTGTTTCAGAATTCACAATCTGTTTGGCTCTTGGAAAGGCATCGGGGTGCATGTGCCTTATCTAACACTCCCAGCGAGGTCTTGGGCAGCCCCCTATAACCAAACACATTAATATTTCTACAGTGAAAGGTATAAACATTCCTACAAAGTGGGATGAATAAGGAATATAAATAGCCTCATATCTGCTTACATCAGATTTTGCCACCAAAATATGTTAGCAGTGAAAACTCATGGTTTTTAGAGTTCTTTGGACTTTAGAATTTTAGCTAACGAATTGTGGACCTGTATCATATTTGTGTGTGTGTGTGGTGGGGGGAATAGCCGAATAAAGATAACTTTAAAATTTAATAAATAAGGCTCATGCAGGGAAATTGGCAAGTGGCAAGATCAGGATTCCTTCCCCCATCTCTGGGCTCTGAGAGGACAAGGGCAGGGGATGAGGTGCAGATGCTTTCACTGACCCTGAGCACTTAGGGAAACGGCACACACCCCCCCATCACTGTCAGCTAGCTAGCCGCAGCCTTCTTCCTTGCACACTTTTTCCTTTTCCGGCCCAGCAGCTCTAACCCCACCACCTACCCTGTATTCCTGAAGTCTGCCTCCTATGCCCAGCCCAGCCAGGACCACCTTCTCAGCATCCCCTCCTCATCTGACTGCTGGTGCGGTTTCCTTTGCCCCACGCCTGAATGGTTTCCTTTGCCCCACGCCTGAATGCAGATGAAATTAATTCATTCCCACGGAGTGCCCCAGCATGAGGTCCTCTCACCTCCCTGCTGTCCAGGGATGTAAGTCAGTGATTTCCACAAGGAGGCCCTGATGCTAATTCCTCCCCAATATATATAAATATACAGGTGCTTCCAGGAACTGTAAATATGAATCTACTTTAGGCTTTTAGAGCTACTGTGGAATTGAATAATCATAAAAGATACTCCTTTCATGGAGATTTATGCCCTGCATTCACCGCCCCCCCTCCCCCCCGCCTCCAGTTCTCAACCGATAAAAAAGCCATATTTTACCAAAATATATCTCCCATCAGTGGATCTGGAACACCTCACTAACTGACTATATTTATTGGGAAATGATTCACATTAATTTCAGGCATCATCCTAATATTATATTTATGACAGACCGTTTGAGCATCGACAAGCGCCCTCGCCTCATTCCTGGCATACATTCTCTGTTTCTGCAAATACATATTGTAAACACTGCCTGGAGAGATAGAATCATAAAACTAAAACAGGTTATCTTTGGAAAATCTGTTAATCCTAATCAAATACAACAAGCACTCACCTGATTTTTGAGAAGCTGAGAAGCTTTGCCCAAGGTCCGTGGGAGTATTTGTCTTGGAACTTTCTTATTCCAACCCTTCCCTCTCCCCCCGCAACACACACTCAGATGTGATGAGACTTTTTCATGCTGTGGAGACCCTCACAGTGATCCAACCTTGACTGACAAATCCTGCCAAGTGAATAGTTGCTCAGTGTGCAGAAGGAGAAACTAAAGGGAGAGAGGAGGCCAGGGACAGGATAAGATGGGGGCGAGTTTGCTCAGTGAATCCATTTTATGTGGCCTGATGCAGCAAGTGCGGGGAAAGACCCAGCGAGAGAAAATGCAGAACGCCCTGAGAATACGGTTCCTTTGGACAAACCAGAAGAAGAGAGAGAGCAGGGGCCGTTCTCTGATGCTGGGAGGGAAAGGTTCAAGGGTTTATAAGAATAGAGATCTAATATTTCATCTTTAATTGTGTGCAGTGGGAGGTACCTCCCCACACTCACACCATTGTAGCTGTCATGTTTGGTAAAGGCCACAATCCAGGACAACCTCCCTCCAGTGCAGCGGTTCTCAACCTGTGGGTCGAGACCCCTTTGGCGGTCGAATGACCCTTTCGCAGGGGTCGCCTAAGACCATCCTGCATATCAGATATTTACATTACGATTCATAACAGTAGCAACATTACAGTTATGAAGTAGCAACGAAAATAATTTTATGGTTGGGTCACAACATGAGGAACTGTATTTAAAGGGCCAGAAGGTTGAGAACCACTGCTCCAGTGGGAGATGTTCTGGAGAAATGGGACTGGTTACTTTGGGTTGCTATAGTCTAAGGCAGCTGTTTCTACCTGCCCTCCATTCATTCTGGCATCTGTGAACAGCACCCCTTCCTCACCCCTATCCAAGCACTCAAGTGAATCCCACCCCAACCCTTGGCTCCAAGGATGAATGAACACATGACTTAGACCTGGCCTGTAAGAGCATTGTATCCTTTTAGACTCACTGATTGGTTCCTGGTAACCATGTGATTCAGACCTGGCCAATCAGAGCATTCTATTTTCCTACAATGATTGGCCTCAGGCCTGGCCAAACAGAGGTTGCTATCCTTCTGGTTATAGCAGTTGCTTCCAGGATTGACACATGACTAAGACTGGCTAATAAGAACAACTCACCTCCCTGTCCTCAGAGATTGGTACATGAAAGCCAGGCTGAAAAAAAGCTGCTCCAGAATTTGTGCTGGAACTTTAGAGAAGGAAAAGTGAAGCTCTCTTTAGACAGGGACTTTTGAGGGATAGGATGTAAACTTGAATGCCTAGCAGCCATTTTGCCACCATGAGGAAGAACCTGCTTGGGCATAAAGATCATAGAGGAGGCCCTGGCCGAGTAGCTCAGTTGGTGAGAGCATAATCCTGATACACTAGAGTTGCAGGTTGGATCCCTGGTCAGCGCATATACAAGAGTCAACCAATGAATGAATAAATGAGTGGAACAACAAATCAATGTTTCTCTCTCTAAAAGACCATAGAGAAAAACAGTGGAGAGATAAGGAAAGCTGCATTCCTAATAACAATAATTCTAATACTAATAATATCTTACTTATTGTGCTTACCATTTCCAAACTCTACTCTAGAGTTACACCTGTAGTGATTCATTTGGCCCTCCTAACAACCCTAGGATCCTGGTACTTTTATTCCTTCCACTTCACAGATGAGGACATGGAGGCAGAGAAGTCACTCAGTAAGTGGTAGAACCAGAATTCAAATCCAAGTAATCTGGCTCCAGAGTCCTTGTTTATAACAACTATGTATCACTCAACAAACAATTATTAAGCACCCACTGTGTACCAGGTTCTGTGGAGACATGAAGATGATTCATCTCTGATCTCCGGTCTCCAGGAGCTTAGGGTCTAGGAGAGGTGTCCAGAAAGCCGGCAGCCTAGCCTATGGAGTGTGACCAAGTGCGACTACAGTAGCCACCCTCAGCTTGTGACTGCTGAATACCGCCTGCTTCGATTTGCAAAGGAACTCATTCTCTTCAGGAGAGCAACTCTAGCCCTAACAGGCCTTCAAAAATGTCAGGGGTATTTTTAGCCCAGAGAGTTGGTGCATCCAGTGGCAGATTGGAGAAACGAGGCTGTGCTCTGGGGAAATGAAATGTGAAGCCACAAGAAACTCTATCAGGAGAGGGGTTGGGCTCAGGGGAGACTTGGGGGCTTCAGGGAGACATGAGGAAAGAAGCCAGGCTGCTAAGCGTTTGGAACTGGAGAGGGGTGGTGCACTCAGAGGGATGGACAGTGACACTGTCCAGTCCAGGCCAGCGATGGTTGCTCTCACCTGATGACTGCAGCACCATCTCTCAGGTGTCTTGCTGTGATGCCCCTTCCTGCCTGCCCCCCCCCGCCCCCCCTCCCCCGCACCGAGTCATTCTGCACTGGCAGCCACCTGTGCATATAGACCCAAGAGAATGAAAGACAGGGACTCAAGCATTTGTATATACATGTTCATATCAATACTATTCACAATAGCCAAAAAGTGGAAAAAACCTCAAATGTCCATCAACAGATGAATGTATAAATCAGTGTAGTCTATCCAAACAATGAAATATTATTCAGCCATAAGAAGGAAGGATAGATGCTACACCATGGATGAAACTTGAAAACATTATGTGAGTGATTGAAGCTAGGCACAAAAGGCCACATATTGTATGATTCCACGTATATGAGATATCCAGAATAGATAAATCCATAGAGACAGAAAGGCGATTGGTGGTTGCCAGGAGCTGCGGTGAGGAGGAAATGGGGAGTGGCTGCTAAGTATGGATTTCCATTTGAGGTGATGAAAATATTCTGGAACTAGATAGAGGTAGTTGCACAACATTGTGTATGTACTAAATGATACTGATGTTTACTTTAAAAAAAAGATTTTTAAAATTGATTTTTAGAGAGGATGGGAGAGGGAAAAAGAAACATCGATCAGCTGTGATCCTGGACTGGAAAAATAATCATTGTAAAATCAATTTTAGGCCAATTGGTGAATTTTGAACATGGAATCTAAAATTCAGATTCTAGAACTGTATCAGTATTAAGTTTCCTGAATGTGGTAATTGCACAATAATTACATAAGGGAATGACCTTGTTCTTAGGATATACACACTGAACTGTGGGAGTAAAGGATCGTGGTAGTGACTGCATTAACTCACAAATGGTTTTGGGGGTTATATATATTACACACACACACACACACACACACACATATATATACATATAGACAGAGAGAGAGAAATTAAGCAAATGTCAACATTTGGCAAGTCTGGAGAAGTTCAGGGAGTTTGTTGCACTTTTCTTGCAACTCTTCTGTTACTTTTTTTTTTCCAAATAAAAAGTTTTGAAAAATGTCCATCTGCAGAGAGTAAAAGCAGCGCACTTTCCACCGAGGGAGGGGCTCACACTTTGGGAAACACTACTTGGTGCAATTTCTCCATCTCTCTTTCCCTTTCCTAGTTCTTACCCTCACAGCGCAGTCTCTCCTGAGTATGCCCTACCTACGCATTTCCCTCTTAGATTCAGGCCCCACATTAGCATATTAAAGGTTCTGGAAAGTCCTGCAGCCACAAAAATGTTGAATGCTTTTTGTTGGGGTGAGGGGTTATTGTTTTTGAGCCCTTACTATGTCCCTGTTATGCTGAGAGCCCTAGGAGATGGATGCTGCCATTACACCCATTTCACAGTTGAAGGAACTGAGGCTCAAAGAGGCAAAGTCACATGTCCAAAGGTTACTGGGAAGCTGAAGAACAGGGATTCAATACCACCCTTAGTTACCATGATATGCCTGCTTGGGGAGCCACAGCACAATTATTGGAGAGAACTTAGTGGCTAAGAACAGGGATTCTAGATTCAAATTCCAGCTCTGCCACTTGCTAGCTTTGTGATCTGGAACATCACTTATCTGTACCATGAGAGTGGTGACAATTAAATGAGTCAGTACAAGGCAAGCACTTAGAGCAGTGTCTGACACAATGCCTGGGAGAAATGGAGACTCAGAGAGATGAAGTGACTTGGCCAAGGACACACAGGAAGTTGCAGGTTTAGGGATTGAACTCAGGCCTGGTAGACCCCAGAGACCCAGCTATGATGCTGTGTCCTGCTGACCCTGAGCTCTGGGTTGAATTCACTTTCTGGTTCTGGTCCCCATGTGCACCCGTATCACAGCTCCCTTCCAGTTTCCCTGCCCGAATCAAGGCCTATACCCATTTTCCTATTCTGAGGTGGCTCCAGTCAACCCTCATGAGGACAGGAAACATTGCTTCTGAGCCCCTTGCTTGGATCTCCAGCTTACATCCCACACCCAGCCTCCCTGGGAAGCTGAGCGCATCGTCCCTGCCACCAAAGAAATCTAAACTGCCGCTGCAGCCCGCCCGTCCACTCGAAACCCGTGGGTTACTAGATTGTCCCTCAGGCTCACCCACCTGCCAAATGAATGGGCCACACTAAAGCCAGCATGGGAGATATTTATTCAGCAAAGAGAGTAAAACAACAACAACAATGAAAACAACAGGGTCGGAATCCATTTCAGCCTAACCGATATTTTACACAATTGGATACGTTTGACTAAACTAATACATATGTATGGGGACTGGTGCATTTCCATTCAAACCAATGTAAATTACCTTTGACCAATATATTTTCCTGGAAATCAATGCATTTTAACGCGAGATAATATTTATGAAATTGAATTTTTTATTGAAGCTAATGCAATTCTATTCTATTTTATGCATTTTTATTAAACTAATGCATTTTAAATTAATCCATTGTATATTAAGTACAACAGACATTGGTACTTACAGTAAAATAATATATGCCTGCTGAAATCAATACAGTTTTAAAACCGGGTGTTTTCCATTTAACTGAAGGATGTCAAGAGTACGCAGCCATGAGTTCAGGGCATGTGAATGTGAAATTATGTCTTTTTCCCCCCAAAATCATTATCACATAAAAGATATTGTGCCTCAGGATATGGTCAGAAGCTCTAGTATTTAGAATTAATTTACTATTATGACAGCCAACTCAATCAAACATCCTACTTGACCGACTTTTTGACCAAGTGGACTGGTGATTCTTAATCATAGGGAGCGATGCAAGTCACTTGTCACTGCTAATAAAATACTGAAATTTGCAAATAATTTACCTTGAAATGAAAGCTAATATTTTGAATCAGACAGGGTCTTGCAGGAAAAGATGGTACACTCAAACTGGTATTTTGAGAGGAGTTTAATAAAGAGAGTATTTATTAAGGCGAGGGCATGCTTAGAAAAAGCAATGGGGTAGCCCCCTGCGGCTAGTAACCAGGGGAGCTCTTACCATCTGGGCATACTGGGACCTGGAGGGAGCAGCTGGCAAAGAGAGAGAAACTCAGTCTCCCTTGGCAATCCCACAGAGAGGGGGCTAGAGGAATAAATACCTGCCCTCTCTCCTCCCTCCTGATCGCTTGTTGATACTTTCCAGTGGCCAAATCAACCAGAAGGCAGAGGACAGGGACACTGTTGCTGCAGGGCTGGGGCAGCATAGCATAAGCTGGATAAAGGTGAAGGGTGAACTTGGACAGACAAATAGAAGATACCAGCACACCTACTGAGTGCTTATTGCACACTAAGTGCTTCCTCAGTTAAATCTCACAACACCCTGTGAGGAAGGTACGACTCTCATTCCCATTTCCAGCATGGGGACATTGAGGCTCAGAGAGGTTAAGTGGAAGTGCTAGGGCGTGGGCAGAGGTTCATCCAACTTTGAGGAGGAAGGGGACAGTTTCTGGGAAAGACTTTTCTCTTGACTAGAAGAAGACAAGGTTTTCTTTAACCTCCTCATACCCCCTTCCTTGCTGCTTGGAACTGTGACATGAGGACCTGATGTCTGGACCCCTGGCAGCCATCTTGTGACTATGAGAGGAGACATCACCAGCACACTGAGTAGAGTAGGGCAGAAAGAGCGAAGGAGCCTGGGTTCTTGCTGCTATTATTGAGTCCCTAAACCAAGCCCAGAACCTCCTACCAGTAAGCTTCCTGATAATTAACAGGAAACACTTTTGTCTGTTAAAGCAATGTTGTTGAGTTTCCTGTTACTTATAGCTAGAAGCGTTCCTGACTGATACACTGTTACAGATACATTGCTTTAATATTTATTCATGAACACACTGTATATTATCTTTGTAAAAAACAAAAAATCAAATAACTTTTTAACCACTCCCCTCATCTAATTTCACTAAATTGGTCAAGGGCATTTTTTCCCCTTCAGGACAAAACCCAGATGTGCATGTTTTTTTAAAAAAATATATTTTTTACAGAAAGGAAGAGAGAGGGATAGAGAGTTAGAAACATCGATGAGAGAGAAACATCGATCAGCTGCTTCCTGCACCCCTCCTGCTGGGGATGTGCCTGCAACCAAGGTACATGCCCTTGACCAGAATCAAACCTGGGACCTTTCAGTCCTTAGGCCAACGCTCTATCCACTGAGCCAAACCGGTTAGGGCTGTGCATGATTTTCAAGGCTGAATTCACAGACCTACTTTATTACGTTTTTTTATACAAGGTTTTTCATTATGTACATTTAGTTGGCAGAACAGCTCGAGCGTGTGCATTTCTGTATTCCCTCTTGTTGAGAACCCCATTTGCAGCTCTCACAGGGAACAACACTGCTATTGTTGCATTTCCTGTGAGAGAACCTTAAAAACCTGCTCTCTCCCACCTCCATCAGCTCTGAGTCTGTTCAGGGAAACTTTCAGGATTCTCAGTTCCAACCACAGAAGTCCAGAAGCCTTGGGGGAGTTCATGGCATTTCCCTAGAACTCTCAGTTGATAACAAGCATCTTCCTCCTATGAGAGAATTTTGTTCCTAATTTTCATCTTGCTCCTTCCTCTGAATATAAACTCAGAAGACTCAGGGGCCTCAAGGGCTTGAGAAATTTACTCCTTTCTCAAAGATTTACAGTGATGAGATTCCTTAATTTCACCCATTGCTTTGGGTCTGCTGAGCCTCAGTTTTCTTAACTGGAAAATGGGAGTGATGCTTAGGATTTACTTCATAGGATTGTGGAGGGAAAGGAGTTAAAACATGTGGAGTGACTGGACAGAGTGAAGCTCAATATCTCTAGGCTCTTATGAATAGCAAAAGAAATATCATTATTATCTCTTTAAGAGTCTTAATGTAGCCGTCCACATTACAGTCAGCTTCCTCAGTGCTATCTGTCTTTATCATGGAGAAATCTAAGTCATTAGGATATCTAAACTTGAATGAGTATTTTATGAATTTATCCATAGCACTGAGTTATTGGGAGTTAAGAGCTTGGGTGTTAAAATCAGAGAAACCCAGGTTCAAATCCAACCTCCAATTTCCAGCTGTGTGATCTTAGGCAAGTCACTTTGCCCCTCTGAGCCTCTCAGCTTCCTCATTTAGACAATGAGACTAATAATGGCTGGCTCATGGACTGGCTCATGGACTGGCTCGAGGAATTAATGAGGTTATACATGGAAAGTTCTGAACACAGGGCTCTTAAGAGCATCTGCCATCTCTCTTTATAGCTGTCTTTTTTTCTCTCTCTTGGTGTGCACAGAAATAAGTATGGAGAGATAGATGCAAAGCTCTATGGTCTACATGCTATTCTGTCTCCAGAGACAGATGGAGAAAGGAGGAAAGTACAAAGAGGTTATTGGTTGAGTTGGAAATACCTTTTTTTAAAAAAAATAAAAGTGATCTCAAAGTTTATAGAAAAGATAGAAGGGTTTCATTATTAACATTTTAATATTGTTTCTAGATTCCAAACTCTTTGCGGGTTAAGACCCAGTTAATGAACCTTAGTGTTCTGCACAGAGCTTGGTACAGAGCAAATGCCCAATCAATGCTTATTACTCTAAATTCATCTATGAATTAGTCTGCTCAGGCTGCCATAACAAAACAAAACAAAACAAGGCTAAGTCCAAGATCAGGGTGCCATGATGTTCAAGATCTGGTGGTGGCTCTTTTCCTAGCTTGGAGAGAGATTGATAGAGAGGTCTGGTATCCCTTCTTATCAGAGCATTAATCCTATCATGGAGGTTCCACCCTCATGACCTCATCTAAACGTAATTATTTCCCAAACTCACCATTCCAAATACTAGTGCATTAGGAGTTAGAGCTTCAACATATGAATTGGGGGTGGGAGACACAATTCAGTCCAGAGCAGTCCCCTTTGCAACTTCAGCTGCAAAGTAGATCAAACCTCAAGGTGAGAAGAGTATACAATCCTTGGAGAAGGAGGAGGGGAGTGAAAAGGAGTTTAGAGTGGGCATTATAGGGAACCACAGGCCACCCACCCCTCTTGGCTCTCACTAGTGGTATAATGGCAAAGAGTTCAGGATCTGGAGTTCATGGCTTGGCTCCATTGCTGTGACATCTTGGGCAAGTGTCTTACCCTCTCTGGGTGTAAATTTCTCTGCTTGTAAAATTAGGACCATAGGAAATAGTGCTGCATTTGCCTGTATGCCATTCCCCTTTCTTGTGAAATCAGCCTCTTGGTTTTCTTTTGGCTAGCTTATACCCTTGTGGCTTTGCCCCCCATCACCACCCTGCTCCAGCTATAGAATTAGGCTGCAATCTAGGCCTGGTCTAGTAGAGTCAAGGGGATTGGGTCTTGCATTTGCTTATGATCTGACCTGGACCAATGAGAGTCTTACCCAGGATTTCTGATGGGATCTTTTGGAAGAGGCTCTTTTTCCCCCGGAGGATGTTAAGAAGGGAGGATGGAAGTATGGACTCTGGCAGCTATCTTTGTGACCCAGAAGAGAGAAGCCTGGCTGAGAATGAAACCAACACAGAAGAAATCAGAGCCTAGAGAAGGGATCCATAATCAAACTTTCCAGTTAAATAAGCAAATGAACTATCTTTGACGTAAGCCAGTTTGAGTTATGTTTCTGATCATTACAACCAGAAGCATGTGACTAATTCAAATGGATTGGATAGAACTGTTGACATTAAACAGATAACCAGATATTTCTCCAGCAAAATGGTTTTATTCAGGAACAAAAAAGCACTGCATTCTAATGGCAAACCAGGTGTGCAAGTCCACAGAAACAAAGGAGAGGAACTGTCTTTTATGAACTTGGGAGGAGCTGCTGTAAATGAAGTCTGTTGCAGGAAATGGAAGTTTCGAAGTAGAGTGAATTCTCATTGGCTGAGTTATGGCGGTCTCCTATTGGCTGAGCTGTTACTGCGCAAAAGGGAATCTTTCCTTCCTCCCACTTAGGCAGTGAAGTAGTGTCACGTCCTGTGGGAGACCGAAAGGTTGGTCTCTTCCTGTTGGGGGTCAGTAGTGTGTACTGAGGGACCTATAGGTCCGAGTTCTCTTCTAGCCTCCCACTTCCATCTTAAAGGAGGTTTATATTTATTAATTTTCTCAGATCTACCTCAGTGTTGCTCACCTGGGCAGATGCCATCAGATTCTCTTGGGTGGGAAGTTCTGCACCATATTTGCCTGCAGCCGTGAAGAGCATTAGATGTGTCTGCATCTGCACCGGTGACTGATCAAGGACTCATACCGCTCTGGACCCTCACGACACTTCTGTGAGGTGGCCGAGCAGCTGCTCTTATTTTATGGAGGAGACACTATGGTTCTGGCCCTGCATCCTTTTCCCTCTTCCTGCTTCCATTTTGCTCCGGAGTCGGGGCCACTTCTACCCCACACGGCGCCGAGCCACTTGTCTGGGGGGGAGGAGCTGAGCCCACTCCCTCCAGTCAAAATTACCGCCAGCCAATGGGCATGTGACTCCATTCTGGCCAATGAGATGCAAGGTCAAACTGCTGGGCGGGGCTTCTGGGAGAAGTCTCTTGAGCCTCAGGAGGAAACTTCCTGCGAGCTTCGTGCTGCCGGAAACACCGCGTGCGCCATTTTGCTTTACTCTGAGGTGGAAACCGCGACGAAGCTTCGAGCAGGAACATGGAAGGTGCCGGCATCTGGACTGGAACCGCCGAATCACCCATCTGGAGCTCTACGCCACCTCAGCACTCCCCGGTATGTGAGGCAATATTGTCTCTTTCTTTCCACCAATTTTGAGTAATACATTCCCATTTTATAGATGAAAGAATTTCAGAGCAGGGAAGCGCTTTCTCTGATACATGTATTGTCAGGATTATTTTGGTTGCAGTAACTCAAACAGCTTAAGAAAAGACAAAGGCATTTATAGACTCAAGTACATTCAGAGTGTGGGAACAGACAAAAGTCCTTCAGCTGGTGAATGGGAAAACTGAGGGACAGTCCTACGGTGTATTATTATTAGTCAGCAATACAAAGGAAAAAATTACGGCTATGCCAGCAACATGGCTGATCCTCAAATGCATGATGCTAAGTGGAAAGTCAGACTCGGAAAGGCCACATACTGTGTGATTTCATTTCTATGACATTCTGGAAAAGCGAAAATTTTACAAACAGAAAACAGATCAGTGGTTGCCAAGGGATTGGGGGGCTGCAGGGGAGGCAAGGGAGCAGGCGGCAAAGGAGAATGGGGATTTGGAGCTCAGATAGAACTGTTCTGAATCTTGGATTCTTCTGGATCTTGGTTGTGATGCTAGTTAAACAACTATATGTGTTTGTCAGAACTCACAGAACCACACAGGAAAAAGGGTGAATTATACTGTATGTATATTATGCTTTAAAAATAAAACTAAGCCCTAGCCGGTTTGGCTCAGTGGATAGAGCATCGGCCTGTGGACTGAAGGGTCCTGGGTTCGAATCTGATCAAGGGCACATGCCCAGGTTGTGGGCTCCATCCCCAATGTAGGGCGTGCAGGAGGCAGCTAATCAATGATTCTCTCTCATCATTGATGTTTCTATCTCTCTCCCCCTGTCTCTTCCTCTCTAAATCAATAGAAATATATTTGAAAACAACAACAACAACAAAAGTGAGAGTTCTGAGGTAGGATGGGGAGTTACTCCTTAATGTTTCCATTTGTGGTGATGAAAACTTTTGGAAATAGTGATGATGGTATGTATGGTTGCACAACGTTGTGACTGTAATGCCACTAATTGTACATTTAGAAATGATTAAAGTGGCATTTTATGTTAAGTATATTTTACCACAGTTTTTAAAGTGGAAGAAAAGAGTCCAGGGATAGATTTCAGGCATGGCTAGATCCAGGATTCTCTCCATCTCTCAGGCTCTCTTTTCCCCACCTTGGCTTTATTCCCAGTAGGCTCCCCCCAAAGTGGTGACATAGATGGCCTCGGTCAGTTCTGGGGATATCCCCTCCCAGCTTAGCAACATGAGCAGGAGGGAAGTGCTTCTTTCCCAATAGTTCCTTTAGGTCCGATAGTTGGCGTGCCTTGGGACATGAGCTTGCCCCTCAACCAGTCACTGGGGTCAAGGAGTTGAAATGATCTGATATGCCTACTCCTGGTTCTGGGGAAAGTAGCTGTACCCATACCCCTTGGAGGGAGAGTGGAGAGGGAAGGATCTCAAAGAAAACCAAGGAGCTTTGTCAGCAGCCCCTACACCCAAGTTAATGTTGAATGGCCCAGCCCCAATTCTCTGCCCGACATTTATGCAGGCTGTGCCATTCTGTCCTTACATTTTCTCCAGCAAAGCCCACGTAGGTACAACATACACTCATCATCTCATCCCTGGGTTTGCATAAAAACCCACGTCCACGAAGTAGCAACTGCAATGTTTTTCAATCACACAGCAAAGATATTTAAAAATATCACCCATATGTGTTTTAAATACAGGCAAATAGCTGGCAAGGCAGCAGGCTTCACACCCGCGTGCCATTCTGAGTTATAATCTTCTCGCTTCCAATTCTTGAAATCACACGTTGAAGGCCAGGCAAGCACAGAACGTGGCTAAGGCTGTGCTTTTATCCAGAATCTTCCCAACCCTGAGCTGCCCAGCTTTCTTTTCTGGTGGAGGAAACAGATTTGATCCTGGGAAGGAATGTAAGGGCTTCTGGGCTTGAGCTGAATTATTTGTGCTCCGCTGAGAATACAGAATTGAAACTAGGAAGTTTTTAGTGGAGTTTGAGGAATTTCCAACCTCCTTCATGATACCATCCTTACCAGTCTAGCTCTCTTTTTCCCCCCTCTGCCTGCCCTTGATTATATGTGATCTTATAACTTGAGATTCCCCATGTTTTTTTTCACCTTCTAGATTTATACTTTCCTTTAATAGCAAAATAATTCCCTCTGCTATGAGTAATTCCAACTGAGTGGCTAAAGTTATAACAGATCCTATATAATAAAAGGCTAATATGCAAATCAACCGAAGGGCGGAACAACCGGTCGCTATAATGCACACTGACCACCAGGGGGCAGACACTCAATGCAGGGGCTGCCCCTTGGTGGTCAGTGTGCTCCCACAGGGAGCAGGCCTAAGCCAGCAGTCGGACTTCCCCAAGGGGTCCAGGACTGCGAGAGGGCACCCCTTCCCCCCAGTGCACGAATGTCATGCACCGGGCCTCTAGTTATCTTATAAAAGAAGGGCAGAAGTAGGTGAGTCTGAGTCTGGTGTAATCAGTGGCTATGTGACATCAAGTCTTTACCTTGCCATCCTCTGTGTGGACTTTACCCTTAGCCTGCTTCCCCTCATGGCCCCGTAATAGCTGCCCCTGCACTAGGTATCTCATCTAGGCACAGAAAAGCCCATGGAAGCACTTCAGCAGATCTTCCTTCACATCTCATTGGCTAGAACTTAGTCACATGTTCACTCCAAAGCAATAACTAGCAAGGACAATAGGAGGAGCACCAAGAAGAGTAGGAAGAAAAAGGAGGAAGAGGAAGAAAAAGAAAAGGAGATGGAAAGGAAGGGGCAGAGTCACAGGGAAGATTTCTGAGAAATCTCAGGGAGCTTTTGTAATATCTTCTTTATTTAAAAAAATATATTTTATTGATTTTTTTACAGAGAGGAATGGAGAGGGATAGAGAGAAACATCGATGAGAGAGAAACATCAATCAGCTGCCTCCTGCACACTCCCTACTGGGGATGTGCCCGCAGCCAAGGTACATGCCCTTGATCGGAATCGAACCCAGGACCCTTGAATCCGAAGGCTGACGCTCTATCCACTGAGCCAAACCGGTTAGGGCTAATATCTTCTTTATAATTTCTCTTGGGATTGATTCACATTTCATTCTTGCCATCTTTATACCCTTCCTCCTGGCTCTGGCCCCTTCCTGTTCCCTTTGCCTTGGTGCTTCATGGACTTGACTAAGATGCTTTGAGTGTCACTAGTCTTGTTTCAAAAGTTCTGGAATATGAAAGTTTTTATTTTCAAGTTTGTGGCAAACTTGTTTGGCTACAAAATCTGCCCAGGACCATGCAATATTTAGACTTAAAAAGCAAAACAGAAAAACACAGCCAGGCAGCCACAGATTCAGGATTCAAACCCAATAGTGTTATACTTCCAAGTCCAAACTTCTGCACCACATACCATGCCACATCAAAACCTGACTTCCCTGTCGCTGGCATCATCATGCAGCCATTTCCCAGTGACTAATTTTTAAATAAAATGTGGTTGCCCCAGCCGGTTTGGCTCAGTGGCTAGAGCATCAGCCTGCCGACTGAAGGGTTCCGGGTTTGATTCTGGTCAAGGGCACATTCCTGGGTTGCGGACTTGATCTCCAGTAGGGGGCGTGTGGGAGGCAGTCAATCAGTGATTCTCTCTTATCATTGATGTTTCTATCTCTCTCTCCCTCTCCCTTCCTCTCTGAAATCAATAAAAATATATTAATAAAATAAAATAAAATGTGGCGCACACAATTTTCTGTACCTAATCTCCCTCTTACATTTGTCTCTTGTCTGGACCACCATCTGTCCTTCTGAGCTGTTGACGCTTCATCAGTGGGGCGATGCCTTGCCAGCCAAGTTCCCTCACCTTCATGCCACTTAGCAGCCTCTAGCAGATGCAAGTTTTCTGACACAGGCTCCCATAATTAGCAGATGCTCTTTAATTAGTGTTGTTTTCATTGCAGTTGTTGCCTTCCTGAGATTATCTTAATTCTTAATTCCATAGCCCTCAGGATACACATGTTGCTTATGTGCCATTTGCCTCTCTGAGGATTAGGAGGAAGAGTGAGATTGTGGGGGATTCTTATGATGGAGGGCTCACCCTTTAAAACCAGACTTTAGTTTTTAGGGAAGTTTCCAGACTTAGCAGAGGCTGGGAGGTTAGAGCTGATAGAAGAGCTCAGTAGAGTAGGGAATGGGAGAAATCCAGCCTGCCTGGATTTTAATTTCTGGCTCTGTGAGCCTGGGCAGATTACATCATCTCTGTACCTCGTCTGTAAAATGGGAATACTAATAGTGCCTATTTCGTGGGGTTGTTGTGATGTTAAGTGAGATAATTCTTAATGCTTATAACAATGATTAAGTTATAATTAATTATAATTATATAATTATTATATTGGTCACCTGAGAGTCATCTGTCACCCACACCTCCAAGAATCACTTGGATCCCTGCGACAACACTAATAACAGCATTTATAGAGTGCTTATTGATGTTGGGCTCTTTGCATGCATCATCTCATTTAATTCTCACCCCAACACTGGGGTCCCATTGTACAGATGGGGTTCAGAGAGGTAGAGTGACCTGCCCAAGGTCACATTTTAAAAGTGGCAGAGCAAGGAGTTGAATCTGAATTTAAACTGGCTTTCTTTCATTCCAGCCCTGCTTCTTGTCGATCCCTAAACTATTCCCATATTTAGTTTGAGAAAAATGGAGATAGAGAGTAACTGACTTGGCTTTCATAATGTTGTTTGCTTCTTCCAACTACCCCGTTTGGGGCTTTATCCCATTTTACAGTTGATGAAACATGTTCAGGGGTGTGGAGTGACTTGCCCAAGGACACATATCTAGGAAGTGGAGAGCCAGGATCTGCATCCTCATTTGAACCCACCTCTGATTTCAGACTCATTCTAGGCTCTCAATCCCTGAGATACATAGCAATTGATTTTGTGCTGCTTCCAACACCTTTTTGAGTTTTTAACCCCATTTTATAGTTGAGTGTTCTGAGGCTTGGAAGAGAAGCCAGCAAGTGGCAGAGTCAGTGATTCAAACTCCTCCTCTGGACCCAATGCTCTTTTTCCTGCCTTTGGCCAGGATATGCTGCCCAGGTAAGGGGATAGAAAGAGAAGGGAGTTCTAAAGGGATAAGGGTGCTCCAAAGTTTAGCTTTGGGTTCACTTACTTATTGCCAGCCAATCTGGGGGCTGTCCAGAGCCCTCTAGTCGCAGGGGCTCTCAGGCTTGGAGGTGTGTTGGCATATACACCAAGTGTCCACCAGGTGGTGCTTTTGCCAAAGGCCGGGCTCCTGGAGATCCCAGGACAGGCCTCACTACCCTACCTGGGGAGGGTAAAACCGGGCACACACTGTATGTATCTGCATAGTATGCTCACCCGTGTGCACACACAGGCTGTACAGATCTGTGTAAGAACACACAGGTGTGTCCCAGAGAATCTGTTTATAGCCTGTATGCAAATGTTCATGAGTACCAGGTAGATGCATGTACTGGCATGTTGGAGTGTGTGTGCATGTGCAAATGTGTATACCTATGAGAGTGTGCAGAGGGGTATAGACAGACAAAGTTTGTGAGTGCGGGTGTGTATGCATGTGTGTGCACGTATGTGCAAATATTTTTGTGAGTGTGTGCAAAAGGGGGTGTATCACATAGGTGGTAGGTCTGCCTAGCCTGAGGTCCTGAGGATCATTATAGAGTTTCTTTCTTAAGCTGGGCCAGATGACATCTCAGGGTCCCCAATGCCTGGCACATTTGCCAAATACCCTGTTGGATGGCAGGTTTGGGAGCAAGAAGGGTCATGGCAGAAGGGCTAGATTTGCTTCCAGGGTCTGGGAGTGTTTGAATTGTGGTGGGTACACTTCGCTTCCCAGACACTGAGTTCTTTAGTCCACGGAGATTTCTGTGGTTGGAGGAATGGGAACCCACCCTTCAAAGGACAGCATCTAGAACCCTCATCTTGGATTCCTAGAGCTCTGGAGAGTATGGCTGGAAACTGGGTATAAGGAGTGTTGGCTCAGAGTTCTACTCTGACTCAGCCCCTTACCAGCTGGGAAGTGAATTCAAAACCCCATGGAGGAGTTAAAGGCAAGTGAGGAAGAGAAGAGGGTAGTATTCAGGGTTAAGAACTTGAGCCTCAGCATCAAACCGAACAAGACTTGACCTTCAGTTCTGTTACTTACAGGTCAGGTGACCTTGGGCAAGTCACTTACCCTCTCCCAGATCCCATTTCCTCAGCTATTAAAAGGAGGAAATGGCAGTGCTTACCTCCAAGGGCTGTTACAAGGAAGAAATTAGATAATGGGCAGAGCGTGTCCAGCTTGTGGAGAGCAGCCATAAACTGTAGCAGTACCATTATTTTTCTGTCATATGGGGCCAACTGGATCATCTTTGGCAGAGAGTGGTAACTCGGGGACTGGTTGCCAGGGTGGCAGACATAGCTCCTACTCGGGGACTGGTTGCCAGGGTGGCAGACATAGCTCCTATGGGTCTAATTTGTCTGAATGGCATCTTCTAGAAGCACCTTCATTTCCTTCTCTCCTGCCCTGAGCACATGCAGCAGGAAAAAATAAAGCTGGGGTCAAGGCTTTTGCAGCAGGACTACCAAATGGTACACATTTTCCCACGTAGCTTCCAAAACATGCTCAGCCATTGTTCTGTTACGTGAACTTGGGTAAGCTAGTCTGTCTCACTGAACCTTAGTTTGCTTGTCTGTAAAATGGACATAGCTGTGATAGATGTGAGATTTGAGGAGAATGTTGGTGAAGCCCCTACTGCGTAGTAGGGATCATTATGACAATGGTGGTGGCAAAATGATTGGACAGGAGCAAAAAGAAAAGTGTAAGTATTGGCATTTCTTCATCGTACCAAAGGGAGGAAAAAGAATTCTTTTTTTGTTGTTGTTGTTTGGTTATTATTGATATTCTGGTGACCTAAATGAAATGTAAGAACCTTAGATTTGATCGAGAACGAACGGCAAAGAGGGCGCAGATACTGAGGAAGAGGGGCAAAACTGGTTAAAAGACCCAGAATAATTTTAATCTGCATCTTTTTTTATT
>NW_005871304.1:567345-573853 GCF_000147115.1 Myotis lucifugus
TCCTGGTTCTGGCTATTGATCTGGCTCTGAAAGGGACCCTGGGCCATTACATAATCAGAACTATTAGGATGATTTTTCAATAGACAGACATGTAAAAGCAGCTTAATAAGGATATAATTTCAAGTTCGGATGTTCTGTGCTGTTGGATTAGAAAGGAAGATGTTGTTTCTTTTCTTTAAATCCATCTCTACCTGGAGTTGATCGTTATATATGGTGTGAGGGTAGGGATCTAATTGTATTTTCCCCTAATATGGATAGCTAGTTGGCCCAGCAAGGAAACTTGGGAGATAGTCTATCATTTCCCCACTAGTTTATATGCCAGCTGTGCCATCTCTTTGTGTGAGTCTGTTCTATATTTGCATGAATCTGCTTCTAGGCTTTTAATTTTGTCCCCTGTCCTCCAGCTGCACTATCTTTATTATTATTACTTTATATAATTTTTATAATTCTTCAAACCTTCCCTGGTTATTCTTAGCCCTTGCATTGCCATAAGAATGATAAGATGGGCTTGTCAAATTATGTGAAAAATCATATTGGGATTTTGATTGGAATAGTCTTAAATTTATGGGTTAATTTTGAGAGAAAGGACATCTTCACCATGCTGTATCTTCTAGCCCATAAATATGTAATATCTCTCTATTTAGTAGATCTTTTATAGACATCTCAGATGATTGTGCCATTCTGTAGTATGTTTATCAGTCAAGGGCCCAGGAGAAAATAGGTCCACCACCCCAACCAAATGAAAATTCCTGATGATAAAAGTAGTTTGTACTCATAAAAGAAATTAAGCCCTAGCCAGTTTGGCTCAGTGGATAGAGCGCAGGCCTGCGGACTGAAAGGTCCCAGGTTCGATTCTGGTCAAGGGCATATGCCTGGTTGTGGGCTCGATTCCCAGTAGGGGGCGTGCAGGAGGCAGCCAATCAATGATTCTCTCTCATCATTGATGTTTCTATCTCTCTCTCCCTCTCCCTTCCTCTTTGAAATTATATATATATATATATATATATATATATATATATATATATATATGAAGATGATGATGTGGAAATTACAAGAGCCCTCAAAGCCTATTTTTCAGAACTATTGTTTGTTAACTATTTGATATATAGTTTTCCTTAACTTTTTCCTAAACACAACATTTTAAGCAAAGATGGGATTATTTCATAATTTCTATAACATGCTTATGTTCATTTTGCCATACATCCTAGACATATCTTCACCTCAACACATAGAAATAGCCCTCATCTTTCTTAACAATTGAATAATATTCTATGGTAGGTATATTGGTCAGGGTCCCAATAGGTACACTCAGCTGGGATTTTTAAATGACACTATTTACAGAGATGTATGCAGGAGAATGTTAAGGCACCCAGATGCTAGCAAGAAGATGCTATTTTCACCCCAGATAGAAAGAGGTTAGGGGGAAGGAGCAGTACTTGGGAGCAGTGAGAGCAGGAGGACAGCTGGACTAGTGACATCTAGTGAAGTAGAGAGAGAGCTGGGGAAGAAATACTTCAACTGCTCCCTCCTTCCACCTTATCTCCTAGCAGGACAAAATCCCACTGGAAACAAGGTAGCTTGGGAGATACAGTCTACAGAGGTCAGCTTCTGGTGGGTGGGGGCACTAACAAGGGAGAAGTGAATGAGCAGAGGGAGCCCAGGGAGAATAATCAGCATGGTATGAGTACACTACTGTTTTTTTAACTGGTCTCTGACATAGGGAGGGAATCAGGCCAAGGGAGCCTGCCTTCTTGTGTTGTTCCTCTTCAGTGAGCTTGGTCATTGAGTGTTGGCACATGGTTAAGGCTGTAGCCCTTGCTTTCTAGTCATCTGCTTTTCCACCCATTCTTCCTCCCCATTAGAGACTGGGCAGGCTCAAGTGCAAAGAGCCCAATTCTTGATGTGAGTGAACCCAGGTATTAGTCAAGTTCTCCTTCACAGCCATGTGACCATGAGTCAGCCACTTCCTCTCTTAAGGCCTCAGTCTTTCCATTGGTATTATGGGAATGCATATCCCTGTCCTGTCCAGGCCAATAATAATGATAGCTACTAGATACAGCACATTTAATAGGACTTTACATAGATTAACTCATTTAAATCTCATCACCTTGTGCAATTGTTATCACCTTGTGCATATGAGGAAAAGAAGATATAGAGAGGTAAAACACACACCACCACCACCACCACCACCAGAAACTTGTGCAAGGTCACAGGCCTTGTAAGTGGCAGGGCTAGAATTCACATCTAAACAGTCTGACTCCAGAATCATGCTCCTAACTACTATATTAAGCTAATAATTTATTTATAAAGCATCTAACAGCCAGTAGGTGTTTAATAATGGTAGTGGTTGGTAGCATTGTGCCAGGTGTTTTTCACATAAGGAACTGCTGGCTTGTTCTTGTAACCCATTACTCCAGCCTATGGATCTGAGGCCTAACCATGGGCCAGCCACTGGGAGCACAGCCCTGCAGGTGTTAGCCAGACACTCCCATATTCCTTACCCCTCTCCTAGGGCTATTTAATACTTACTGATACATTTGGAGTCTCTAGTCTTTCTCCCTGTTTGGCAGCTGCGGTGGGCAATGCAGAGCTGTGGAAGGACATTTTCTTTTGTTTCAGCTTTGATGCTGGGGATTTTGCATATCATTATGTTTGTGGCTAAGGACCTGCCATTATCTTCCTTGGGATTCTTGCACAGTTTATGAATTTCCTAAAGGCTGTCTGTCTGCTTGCTTTCAGGATAGGCTGCCCAAGCTGCCCTCTGCTTCCTCTTGGTGTGGTGGGGAGGGTTAATTTTTTTAATTGTAATTTTTTAATACTCATCTTGACATCTGAGTTTTTATGAATCCAGAATCAACCAGGAACCTGCTTAAGTTTTTGCATATCTATGTACGTATGTGTATTTGTGGCAGGGAGTGTTAAGAACATGAAAAACAGCTTTTCACAAAAATGTTTAATATTTTAGTGCTTTAGTTCCCAAATCCAAGGCTGATTGCTGAAAAAGCATGAATTTCCTGGCTTACCATCTTTCATTAAGGACTACCCATAATAATATCATTTCCCCAGTTAACTCTGTTTAGGAGGTAAACACTTAACTGCTGAATTCATTATTGCTGAGCCTGAGATGGTAACAGATGCCTTTGGAATATAAGCCCCCACATCTAATAAGGCACAGGCTCACAATGCTCTTGGAATATGGTGGGGAGAGATGGCTGAAATTTATTTTGTGAATAAAGCAATAAGCCACTAAGCAAAGCTAATATGTTTCAGCCCAGACAGAAAGACACGATCATTCAGTATTTATGTAGCAACTCATTCCTCAGTGGGACTGCAAGTTCTACCATTAAAATTGTCTGAATTCTTCAGAGACCCACTGCATTAAGTCATTTAAAAATATCACAGACTTAAAACAATCTGAATTATTGGATTTTCTCACTGCTTCTCGGTAAGCATGTTTGCTGTGGCAATTTCCTGCTCGGTCAAAGGTATAGCCTATGTCAGTCAAGAAGTAGAAAAGTTCCATGCAGAATTTTTATTCAGGAGCCCAATAGTCCCTAACAAACAAAGTCAGACATATTATATTTTTCTTTTAACTTTTTTTTTTTACATAACTTGATATTCCAAGAACTGTTGCAAGTACAAAGAATTTTTGTATACGCTTCATCTAGAGTCCTCAAATGTTAATATTTTGCAATATTTGCTATATCATTTTATGTAGTTACAATAGAAAATGCATATTATTTCTTGTCTGAACTGTTTGAGAGTTGGTTGTAGACATGACGCCTGTCCCTTTACCCCTAAGTACTTCATTGGGTTATCTAAAAACTAGGATATTTTGTTATATAACCACAATACAATGATCAAAACCAGGAAACTGATACAATACTATTATCTAATCTATTGACTTTATTCTAAGTGTGCCATTGGCTCCAATTAATGCACTTTATAATAAAAGAAAATCCCGGATCATACGTTTTAATCATTTGTCAAGTCTGTTTTGCTTCCTTTAATCTGGAATAGTTCCTCAGTCTTTCTCTGTTTCATGTGACAGTGACATTTTAAAAGAGAACAGGCTGTTTATTTTATAGAATTTCTCCTCCGTTTGGGTTTGTCTGGTATTTCTTCACAATTAGATTCAGATTATGCACTTTTGGAAGGAAATACTATAGAAGTGATATTGTGTCCTCCTTGGTACATCGTATCAGGAGGTACATGATGTCAATTTGTTCCATGACTTCAAAGTCAGACAAAATTAAAAATAATCTTTCATCAGAACCTAGGTTTGTTAAAAATTGCTTTGAAGGGTTTCACATTCACTCCAAATTTCCTATTACAGGTCTTTAAAAAAAACAAAAAACAGACTCAAAGACAAGGAAGCTGCAAGCTTTACAGATGCTCAGAAGAAAATGTAGCCATTAAAAAAATTGCCATGTGAGAGTTATGAAATTTCCCTAAATTCATTTTGCAGAATGGGAGCGGTAATTTAAACGTGAAGTTATCAAGAGCCGAGATAAACCACATATCACGTGCAATTTAATCTGGCAAGGAAACAGGCCACTCAGAATTGCTAACTAGGCCTAATTCATTACATCTTATAGAACACTGTACTTTTAGTCTTACCAGTCTTTCAACTTGTGCATTAATATATTTACCCACACCTCATGGAAAATGTATGGGGATGGTAACAGAAATACTGTATCCTTGTTTAAATCACATTACATTTTTTAAACAGCTCCAGTGATTGCTCAGAAAGATCACACTTTCTTCTGAAGTATTTATGAAACAATTATTTACATTACATTAAAAACTTTAATTGCCTTGAAGCACGTGCTCCAAGATACAATATTGGAAAATCATCAAAAATATCCATCACGACTCTCTCTCCTTTACAACTCTTCTAAACTTTATCTTTTTTATAACCCTTGGTATTGATCTATTGTCCCAGACCAAGAGTGATATCAGAAGTCCAAGCTGGCTCATAAAAAGGGAATATAATTTCCATTTGCTCTGTCTATAAAAGCAAATCTTTTGACCAGAGAAAAAGAAGGGAAAATGCCCTTTTTTTGGGTGGGGAGGTGAGTGGGGTGGGATTTGGCAGGGTAACATGCAAGAAGGGCAGAGTGTGTCTCCAGGTTGTGTGTGGGGAGGGTTACTGGGTTGGTGATGGAGGAGGTTGCGAGTGTGAGTTCTTGGGTGGGGAGGGGAATACTGGGTGGGGACTGACGACCTCTGACTTGCACAGGGGAAAAAGGAAAATGTAAAAGAAGAAACCTGGTCAACCCTATTGTCTGAAAAACTGCAAAAAATGGGAACCTCCCTCCAGCTGGGTTAAATACCCGATCCCAAAAAGACAATCATAATAAGGATCCCTGTACTGCCAAGGACCTGGGGTCCCAGCTAGGTGAAGGACCCCTGAGTAGTAATAACAATAGCAGAAACCTCTGTAGTTATTAAGGATCCAGAGCCCTCACAGCAGGGCTAGGGCCCCTTCATAACAGTAAGATCATAACAATTAAAGCCAACTCACTTGGAGAAAAAGCGCTCCAGAGGTTTGTGGAAGAACCCCCTCATTAATTATAACAGTAAAAGGGCCTACCATTTTAAAGTTGTGAGGAGCCTTATAATTGGACTCCTCCAAATAACTGGAGTCCCTATTAAAAATCACCCGAGCGACCCCTCCCGTCCCCCCCTGTAAAGAACCTTGAGCTTTGGCAAAGGAGCTGTCCCCCAATAATCATAATTATGCATATAATGGCGTGGACTCTGCGTGCGACTGTGGTGACATTTCCCATGACTCAGTGGCGCCCCCGGGGCAGTTTCCATCCGCCTGCTGCTCCGCTCCTGCTAGCCCGCCGGCCCCAGAGTCTCCGCGGTCCGATCTTCCGGCTGCTACCTTCGGATCCGTAGCTTAGCTAGCGGAGGAGCGACGGCAGCCCGAGGCACGTGTTGTGTGTGCTCCGACTGCAAAAGAAAAAAAAAAGCATTGCAAACTATTAACTTTTTATTTTTGAGTATGCAATGCAGGGGGTAGGGGGTAGACAGGTGCTGGAAGGATAGTAGGCGCCCCGCGCGCTGGCCTCCCGCAGCCCCCCTCCCAAACTTCCCTTTGCATTGATCAGCACGTTACGTCAGTATTGATAAGTTTGCAAAAAGCCAAAGTCAAGTGCAATCGCGCGGCACACCGACCCCGGACTTGGGGGAGATGCAGCGAGCGCTTCGCGGGCCCCGGGAGCCGGCTGCAGGCAGGGCAGCGGCGGCGCCGGCGGCCTCCTCGAAGAGCCTGTCTCCCCCCCACCTCTCCCCTCCCACCCCATTCCGGACCGCGTGGGCAGGAAAGGGGGGAGGTATGAGCGAGGGGTGGTGGACCACCGTGTAGGAAACATATTAACTTGCAGTGATGAACAGAGGAGGGTTTTGGGGTGAGAGCCACGAGCCTGCAGGGAGGGGTGTCTAGTCGGACAGGTCCGTTCGGTACGCCCGAGTACATCCAGGGGTCGACGTTATAGGA
>NW_005871304.1:574566-689887 GCF_000147115.1 Myotis lucifugus
CCACCGGGGGGCCGCTGCTGCTCCCCAGCCACAATCACAGAACTGGCCGCTGCTCCGGCAGATCTCTCTACTCGGGCCGGGTTCTCGGGGTTCGTCTTTGCTTCTCGCCTTTATCCCCCCTTGCCAAGTCTAGATGGGGACGGGCGGTGGAGATGGGCCCGGGGCGCGTTCAAGTTTGCGCTCGTGCCTCGGGGGCCGTGGAGAGCCTGGAGCGCCGCAGAGCAGGTGACTCCTGCCTCTCGGGCCCTTGGGAACTTTTAAATGGGAGATGCCCTCGCTGTCTTCTGCCTCCTGTTTTTCCTCCCCACTTTTCTCCTCTCTTTCTCCTCCCCCCTCCTTCCCTAGTGACTCCCTCCCAAACCCCAGCACGTTATCCCCTCTCCACCTCTCCCTGGGAGTGTCCCCCAGATTTGGGAGTGTTCTCTTCTGACCCCCTTAGGAGGTGGGGCTGGCGGTGGGATCTCAGAGAATACCAGCTCCAGCCACTATTCTTTCCCAGGTGCCCCAGGACGCTCCGGATAAGCCCCCAAATCCTGGAGTCTCAAAAAGCCTAGGCAGACACAGTGGGAACAAGGAGCAGGGAAATGGTGCTGATAACAGGCGATTACAGCATCCTGCCTTGGCCATGACATTCTTGGAAAAAGCGAAAAAGCGACAGCATCAGCCTGGAGATAAAAAAGGGACCCACTTTTAAAAAATCCGCAGACAAATCTCTTTAAGTTTCTTCTGATAAGTGGTTCCAGTACTCCCTTCCCCCTGGCCTAGGTCTTCCTCCCTAACCCCGCCCCCCCCAACTCCCTGCTTACCCCCCTCCCCCAAAGCCATTGAGCTGGAGAGAAAATTGGGCACTCAGGCTTGCAGTTAATAACTGCAAGTGCCTTGCAATTCCAAGTCCTCACTTTGAGTTTGGGGCTCAGTTTGGTGGCTAGCTGCGGGCAGGGATGTGAGCTATGCTTGTTGGTTTAAATGATGCTAAAGTGGCCTCTCTGGAAGAGTGTGGGGTGTGTGTGTGTGTGTGTGTGTGTGTGTGTGTGTGTGTGTGAGAGAGAGAGAGAGAGAGAGAGAGAGAGAGAGAGAGAGAAAGAGAGAGAGTTGGGCAGCTACATTGAGCTTGGCACGAAGGCCAGTGGTAATCGTATTCCCTGCTAATGTTTGTAAATGAGACCCGGGCATGACTGGGGGACAGCGTCTTTATTTATGATTGATGTTCTGTAACATAAGGAATGACAAGAACGTGGCAGACAAGAGGAAAGGAACCAGAAGGGGCTGGCGAAAGCCCTTTGCAGGGTCCTATTGTTATTCTGAGCTGGAGAAAATTTCTGCAGCGAGATTTACAGCGCTGGTATTTGCTCCCGGTTGGCTGGAATGTCAGTTAACACAATTTTCATTAGATAACTCGTTTTCAATCTGGGGAGCTCAGCCTGCAGCAGGAAGGGCTGGGTGGGCTAGGGCTGGGTGCTGAGGGGTGGGAGCGGCTCCCAGGGGCTGGTTTCTGAGCTGCGGTGGGGGGAGGGTTTAAACCTTACTCTCTTCCTTCTCTGGCTCAGGGGTCTTTTGTGGAGCTGTTGAGGTCACCCAAATCTTGATTTCAGTTGGACTCCCATTGATTTGGGAACCTTTGTTAGGATTTTAGAAGATGCTGAGGTGGAAAAGCAGATTTGAACTAGAAAGTATGAAGGTGGTAGGGTCTTGTTCAGGTGATGGGGAACTGGGGCTATAAGACTTGTCTTCTGACAAGGTGTATGGGCGGGGGTGTTCATCAAGACAATGGCCGGTGTGTCTGGCACAAAAGGAAAAGGCTCTAGGAAAAGAGGGTAAGCTCATTTACATGGATATTAAGTGGGGAGGGGGCCCCTGTGGGAGTTTGAATGGCTGTACACTTCTAGAGAGCAGAGAAATAAATGTGGCAGCGTGGCTGTGTGCAAACATATAGGCCCTCACATCTGCCATAGTCCCTACCCTCATTCTGAAATGTTCAGTTGTTCCCCTACCCAACAGGCCTGCAGCTTCCCCCCATATTCTCACTGATGGCATTTTTGTTGGAAACGGATTATGAGTCTAAGCACTGTTGCTCAGGATCATCTCTTGTGCATAATGCTAATGACTCCTACGCCACACTTTTATTTTCATTTTTTCCCCTTTCTACTTTCCTCTTATAGGGGAGATAACTAGGAAGCAATAGGTCTACTGGCTCATTCTGAGATCCAGGTAGGAGAGACAGGCCCCCACCCCACGCCCTGCACAGGCTGAAAGCTTTGGGCATGCTCGTCACCAGGCCCAGCTGCTTGTGAGTGTGAGGAGGTGCTTGGTTTCAATTCTTGGTTCAGGTTGAGTGGTTTCAGGCAGCCTGGTTGCTGAGTGTTAAAGTGGCGGAGGCAGCAAAGGCAGCCAGTGTCCCCAGGCCAGACCATGCTGCTGACGCCACCCTGATCCTAGCAAGAAAGGTGACCTTGAACTAGCCCAGTGTACAGCCCTCCGGAAGTATATATTTTTCAAATATGGAAGCAGTCCAGTTATTATTCCTTCCAGTGTCGTCTCTGAACACAACAGGGCTATTTTCCTAGGGAAGTCAGTCAAAAGTCTTAATGACTTGTGGGCTAGTGATGGTAAAGATCCTCTGACATGTGGCACCCTGTTCCAGAACCCCTGAAACTGCTTCCCCTCTTCCTTCTTTTTGCTGTGCTGCTAACAGTGCAGGAAATGAGGAGAAATAAAATTCCATCCCAAAGATAATGCTGGACATATTTCATTTGGTTATAAGATTGCTTTATGGTGAACATTACTAACGCAGTATTTTTTTATAGCTTTTCTGTGTATAATCGTCGTAACTGGATTCACACCTTTATGACTTTCTTTTCTGCTCTACTTTGCCACTTTTTTTAATGGTGCTCTGGGTCCAGTCTCTTTTTCTCCTCAAAGAAGGTTAAGCTAACAAGAGTTGAGGGTATCCAGTCCAAGTGAGGGTGCCCAATCCAAATGCATATCTGTTTCTTGGGAGGAAATGTTGGTGGGAAGGGTCACATGGTGTGAGTTTTGGAGGAAGAGGCAAATTCTGCTTGAGGTGTGAGCATTTAGGGAGGAAGATCGACAGGGCTGGACTTCTGTGAGGAGTTTGGAGAAACTTCTGGGAAGGCTCAATTTCTTGGCACACAGGAATTGGGGCTTGATGGAATGTTTTTCCCTGCTCAAAGTTTAGAAAAGAGCGTGGATGTGATTAAAATATTATAACCTTATGATATTCTGAAGTGCATAAATTTTACATATCAGCCACAGAGAGTTTAGACATCCATTAGAGCCTCTGACAGCTTGACTTATCTAAATGTGCTATCATTTAACAATGTGTCAAAAATTCCTCTTTCTGTAGATGACAGCAGTAAATAAGCTATCAGCCTTGTTGGCGGAATCCTAACTTTGGAAACTTCACCGTGATAGAATCACTGCCAGGGCAGGGAGCATGAGCAGACTGGACTTGGGCTTGGCATGGTCCCAACCCATGAGACTGATTGGCATTAGGTGAGGGCTGTGGGAGGGGGAAGATGAGGAGAGGTGGGGGGGAGGGGCGGGAGGTGGGGTGAGGGGAGATTTCTAGCAGTAGCTCTGTGAATAAAAAAAAACAAAGAATTGGCCAGTCCCCGGGACCCTTACAGGTCAAATCAGTGGGTGACCCCATTCCATCTGCCTCTCCAATTCATCAGAACCCACACCCTATGGGCCTTTTCTGCAGAAGGAGCTAGAAACGTGTTGAAATTTTATTTAAAGAACCCAGCAGTCTTTTCTGGGCATCCCAAAATTCTGGTTTCTCAACTCTGCAGAAATTACTTCCAAAGATGGGCTCTCTCTTTGAGTGCCAAAAGAAAAACAAGCAACATCTCATCCCTGACTGCCTTTGCTGTTGGAGGTCTTGAAGTTTCTTTTATTAATACCTGAATTCACTGTAGAAAATTAAGAAACCATGGATAGCATCTCGGTGGGTTATTTTATTTTATTTTAAAATATATTTTTATTGATTTTAGAGAGGAAAGGAGAGGGAGAGAGAGATAGAAACATCAATGATGAAAGAGAATCATTGATTGGCAACCCAGGCCTGTGCCCTTGACCGGAATTGAATCTGGGATTGTTTAGTTCGCAGCTCTATCCACTGAGCCAAACTGGCTAGGGCTCGGTGGGTTATTTTAGGTGGTGTGCTATTTTGACTAGGAACAGCTTTTCTGATGGTGGTGGTGATTTTTTCTCTCTCTCTTTCTTTCTCCTTCCTTCCCTCCCTCTCTTTCTCTCTTTTTATTTATCTTCCTCGTTCTCCTCCTCCTTCTTTGCTTCCTCTTCCTCCTTCTTCTCTCCCGTTAAAAAAAGGATTCTGTCTTCAAACTTGACATTGTTGTAGTAACCTTGTTTCCAGCACCTGGGATTTCAAATGTGAACACCTTGGCTGGTGCTAAATTTGGTCCTGGATGATGGTAGACGTGGCCATCTAGAAAATGTGGTTTTCTCTGCTGCTGTCTGAAAGTGCTGAATTTCTGGCAGCTTTCCGGTTATCTAATTCAGTGGTCGAGCCTGGCAGAGGAGAGCATGGGAAGAGGACCTAGGTGGTGACCTGCCTTTGTCCCTGGTTTTGGAATGCAGGGTCTAGTCTTCTGTTTTATTGTTCTTCCTGGGGGATGCTCTTTATTTATGACAGATGTCAGGGAAGGTGGAGGTAATTGGCAGACAGCAAGGGTCCCAAGACCTCTAAGTCTGTGTGCCTCTAGCACTCCCTGGTGAATCACCCAACATCCCAAGACTCCCATTTCTTAATCCATCACACAGGCCGGCTGTGCCCATTTGGTCTGCCAAATTGGGTTATTATAAAGGTGCTGACATACTTTGTGTGCCAGTTACACGCATTGGCTTCTAATGATCTTGGGGCCTATTGTGGTGGTGGGTGTGACTGACAAATAAGCAATTTTTTGAGCCAAGAAATCATGTCTAGGTTGGAGTTATTTGGTTTCTAGTCTTGATGAGTCCTTCACAAAATGGTTTGTAATGTTTTATAGGATATGGACAATATATTCCTATCATGCTTAGATTAAAATTAAAGTCCTTTCTCCTGATTTCCAGGCTCCACATGATCTGTCCTCTTGTTATCTCTCTGGTTTCATCTCCAGCTTTTCTCCCCTTACTGATTCTGCTCCAGTCACAGTGGCCTTCTTTTTGTCCCTCAAACATATCAAGCACTTTCCTACCTCAGGACCTTTGCACTTGCAGTTCCCTTTCTCTCTGGGAGTCTTTTCCTCCAGACCTTCCTATGTTGACTTCTTCATTTTATTCAGTTTCAGTTCCAATATCGAGACCACTTAGCCTAAGGAAGGCTAAAGAAGCTTCCACAACTCCTTTGCCCCTTTAATAACATTTTAAGCAAGTGTGCTCCCACATCACTAAGGACAGTGTTTCCCCTGAGGGTTTTGACCTCAGAGCCTTCTCAGGGTGCTGCATCTCTCTAGACACTCTAGGATACCGTCTAGGCCTACCATAAGGGGTAACAAACTTTTTCTATAAATAGTCATAATAATAATATACTTTGGGCTTTGTAGGCTATGTGGTTTCTTTTGCAAGTACTCCATTCTGCCACTGTCACATGAAATAGCCATAGACTATAAGAATGAATAGATGTGGCTGTATTCCAATAAAACTTTATTTAAAAAACAGGCGTAGGGCCAGATTTGGTCTAAGGGCCATCTTTTGCTGACCCTAGTCTACTATGTGATAGTTGCTACATAGGTTGTGTCATGGCTAAAGTTTTGGGTTTTTTAAAATATATATTTATTGATTTCAGAGAGGAAGGGAGAAGGAGAGAGAGAGAGAAACATCAATGATGAGAGAAAATCATTGATCGCCTTCTGCACACCCCCCATTGGAGATCCAGCCTTCTGCATGCCCCCCACTGGGGATTGAGCCCACAACCCAGGCATGTGCCCTGGCCTGGAATCGAACCGTGACCTTCTGATTCATAGGTGGACGCTCAACCACTTAGCCACGCCAGCCGGGCAATTTTTCTCTTTTCAGTTAAGAGTATTAAGGTGGCCGAAACCGGTTTGGCTCAGTGGATAGAGCGTCAGCCTGCGGACTGAAAGGTCCCAGGTTCAATTCCGGTCAAGGGCATGTACCTGGGTTGCGGGCACATCCCCAGTAGGAGATGTGCAGGAGGCAGCTGATCGATGTTTCTCTCTCATCGATGTTTCTAACTCTCTATCTCTCTCCCTTCCTCTCTGTAAAAAATCAATAAAATATATTAAAAAAAAAAGAGTATTAAGGTGGATTGTACTTAGTTCTTGGAATTTGTTTTTTACTCTTTACCTCAAGAGGGAAATACGTGGAACCTTCCTGGCTTCCAACCCTGGCTTCCAATCCTGGACCTATCCAAAGTCACATATTAGCTATGTGACTTTCGATAGGTCACTTAACCTCTCTGAGCCTTGCTTTCCTTGTCTTTAAATGGGACTAATAGTAGTCACCATCTTTTAGGTTGTTCTTGAAGATTAAAGCACCTTAAACTTAAAAGTGCTTAGCACAGTGCCAGGCACACAGTTACTGTTCTGTAAGCTCTTTTCTTCTTATTGTGGTTGGCATTTTTAGAGAGAGAGAGAGAGGGGTGAGTAAACCAAATAAACAGCAGCTCCTGGAACTTGCTGGCCTTGCAGGCTGTTTCAGAGCTTTCTGGGCATGTTTTCTCTTTTCTCTTATTCCATTGGGGCTTACTATATTAGTATGTTACTAATATTATATGTAATGTCTTATGTTTTGGGAGCTCTGACCACAGAGGTTGCAGACTGGGAGCTATGTCTGACCCATGGATGTGTCTGCTTAGATTAGTGCAATATTTTAAAACAGTATGAAAAAGTTATCAGCATTTAAAACACGGGAGATGTTACCCATGATATCCAAATGCCCAGTGTCCTTAACAAATCAAGAGCTCTGATCACACTGGGCAGGGAGTGGAGACCTGGGAAGGGCATGCCAAGCAGAGGGAACAGCCAGTGTAAAGGGCCCAGGTTGAAGGTACACAGTAGGTTAGGCCAGCTGTAGGGGATCACAAGGCAAGTCATGAGGAGGGTAGCTGTTGAGGCCACTAAGCTGCCTTTCTCCAAGTGCCTAGTGTCAGAAGAACTTGTGTTTTCAGAAAAAAAAGAAAGGTCCTTGATCAATTCCACGGCAAGATATATAATTAGGGGACACAGAGCCTGCTGTCTCTGCAGTGTCTCAGTCACCCCCCAAAGTGGGCTTGTAGCTTCCCCTTCATTTCTTTCCAGTCTCTTCACTATTCCCTCCACCCCCAGCCTCTGCCATCCTTTAGTTCAGCCAAATGAAACAGCAGTTCTAGGATACGCATTTGTCATTACAAAGAAAGAAAAAAATCAATCCTTGGGCCTCTTTGGCCCTAGAGCTGGTCGTCTGCCCAAGATGCCCGGAGCCGAGCAGTGCTTAAGACTCTCCGAGCCGCCGTCCCTCAAACTGGACGGGGTAAATGGCTCCCCGGGAACCATTACGGTCGATTGACTTGTCCAGCTGTCTGTGTGGAGTGTGGGTGCTGAAGACGGAGACCACAGGGGTTACCAGGATGGCCTATTGAGGGCAGCTTTCCCTGAACGGGGTGGTCAATCAGAGGCCACTCTGCTGGGGACACCTATTTGGGGTGCCTGTCGTCTTTTATGTGTGCTGGTGAAACCAGGTATCTGCAGAATCAAGCCCTGCCCCCTCCCACTCCCAACGATACTTAGTGTGGACTCTGGAGCAAGGTGGCCTGGGTTCAAGTCCCAGCTCTGCCACTTAACAGCTGTGTAATTTTGGGTAAGTCACTGAACCTTTCTGAGCCTCAGTTTTCTCATATATAAAATGGGGATAATAGTAGTATCATCTCAAGGTTTCTTTGTGAGGGTTAAGTGAGTTGATGCATATGAAATGCTGAGGTCTGCGTTCAGCATGTAGAAATGCTATATAATGTTAATAATTATAATTGCTATTGTTCTTCACTTTGGAAATGTATATTCACCAGTCAAGGTATAATTACTTTTTATATTGTTTTAAAAATAATACTTATGACTAATGGTTATATAAATGATAATAATCAATAATAAATAACAAGTATAACTGATAATTACATACTGGAGATATGGTGAATGAGGAAGGCAAAGTGCCAGTTTTTACTGAGTCCACAGACAGTGAGGGAAGTGGATGCACAGGACAGACAGGTGTGTAGTCACATGTTGGGATTAGAAGTATCTGAGATACTTCCTGGAAGAAGTGACCCTTCAGCCAAGACTTCAAGGACAAGGTCAGGGAAAAGCATCCCAGCAGAGGGAGTAGCATGTGCTAAGACCCTGAGGTGGGTGGAAGAACAGTGCATGCAAGGAATTGAGGGAAGGCAGATTCTGAGTGGGCTGTTGGACCCATCTCCATCTTCACTCTTACCATCTGTCAATTTGGAGTAAGGATGAAGCATAAAATAAGGTTTGGCACATGCATAGCTTGGAGTGAATGCTCTGTCAGTGGGCACTTTGTAAACTGTCAAACCCTATAAAAACCTTAGGTGTCTATCACTTTTATTTTTCAACAAGATATTGAGCCCAATTCTTGACCTGTTGCAAAGTGCCTTTTGCCCATTTCCTCTTTCTATCTCATGATTATGCACAGGGCAGCCAGGGTTCAAATCCCAGTTCTGCTCCTTACTGACTGTACCAGTATGTCCTTGGGCAAGTTATTTCCCCTTTCTAAGACTTGGTTTTCTTGTCTTTAAGATGGGTATAGTAATGTATCTCCCCAGTGTTGGCCATGAGGATGTGCCTTGCAGATCTCTGATTGCAGGAAGTATGATTGACCAGTGACCCTAGATGCTGCTCTCAGATTCAGTCCCCGCAAGGGACTGAGTGTACGTCTAAAGAGGACCTATTCCTGGGACACATGGGACTGCTCTGCTGACTCTGGACTCCTCAGCAATCTAGTATGCTTCCACAAACCAACCTTCCAACCAACCAACCTGCCTACCCCTCCCTCCCTCCGTTCCTTCCCTCTCCTTCACTCTGGCTTCCTTCCACGGGTGTAGGCATGGACTCCAATGTCTCTGTGCCTTTTAATCCTGCTTTTCTCTCTGCTTCTCAGAGGACCACACTCTCTTATAGAAAAGATGAATTGAGACTTGGACATCTATCTAAGGCACCCAGTGCATAGGTACCTGCTATGTCTTATTGGGAACTTGGGGAGCTGTCACTCTCAGCATTGCCTCCTGGTTGCCTATCTTTACTTGGTCCTTAGGCCCTTCCTGACGAGGTTCCTCCTTCTCTTCATTGTCTGTTGTTCTCATCTCCTACCACTCTCCCCCTCTTTATTCAAGCCACTCTGGCCTCCTCACTGTTCCTTGAACACACCAGCACCTTAGAATCTAGGGCTTTTGCACTTGCTATTCCCTCTACCTGGGAAACTCCCAGACATCTCTGTAGTTCTCTCTCATCAGTCGTCTGTTTAAATATCACCTCTTCAAGAGAGGTCCTTCCTAACCTCTTTCCAAAATAGCCTGCCCCCATCTCCTTACCCTGCTTTATCTGGTGTGATAATGCATATTTATTTATTCATTTGTTTACTGTCTTCCTCCCTCCCTCAGGAGGGCAAGGACATAGTAAGTTCCCAATAAACATTTGCATGATGGAGTGGATGAATTCCACAGGAAGGCTGAGGTGGGCAGCTGCCTTTACTTCACCTTGGGGGAGTGGCCCTGGGGGACCCATCTCCTCCTAGACCTTACAGCTGCTTCACTGATCACTGGCTCTTGAAAGTCGCTCACTCCACACCTGGGAATTGGGCTCCAGCCTCAAGCTCGTGGAGGATGAGGGTTTATCTTTAGCTCTGTCAGTCTCTCTTTAGAAACTGGTGACCCCAATTCCAGCCTGGGAGGTGGCTCCCATCCTAATTAATAAATTCATTAATTAATTGCCGGCAGGTTGTGGGCCATTAAGTGATGGTTTGGTGGCCTCAGTTACAGCTCAAAGCAGGTCCCTGCAGCCTGTGGGACGGCTGTTGTGGGGGACAACAGCCTGTTTCATGGTTCCACTTGATCAGCCTAACAGGCATTACAAAAAGGAAAGGCAGGCCCTGGCCAGTTTGATTCAGTGGATAGAGCGTTGGCCTGCAGACTGAAGGGTTCCAGGTTCGATTCTGGTCAAATATACCTCAGTTGCAGGCTCCTCCCCGGCCTGGACCCTGGTCAGGGTTTGTGCAGGAGGCAACCAATCGATGTGTTTCTCTCACATCGATATTTCTCTCTGTCTTGCTCTTTCTCTTCCACTCTCTCTAAAAATCAATAAAAAAATCCTCCATTAAAAAAAATCCTAGTTTATGGTAGGGCAAAATACAGGATTGAAGTGTCTGCTTTCCTGTGTGGCTAAGGGTTCATTTCTAGGCCTCTGTTTTTCTATCTCAAACGGGATTTCCCTGGGTTGTTGAGATAGGTCATTTATTGGTTCATTTAATGAACATTACTCAGCACCTGCTATGTATCAGGTGCTGTGTGAGTGTTAGGGTGCAGCAGTGACAAAACTGACCATGTCCCTGACCTTAGAAAGCTTCTATTTTATTTTTTTAATATATTTTATTGATTTTTTACAGAGAGGAAGGGAGAGAGATAGAGAGTCAGAAACATCGATGAGAGAGAAACATCGATCAGCTGCCTCCTGCACATCCCTCACCGGGGATGTGCCCGCAACCCAGGTACATGCCCTTGACCGGAATCGAACCTGGGACCCTTGAGTCCGCAGGCCAACGCTCTATCCACTGAGCCAAACCGGTTTTGGCAGAAAGCTTCTATTTTATAATAATTTGGAGATAGAAGGACTTTTCTTTAAGAGTGTGAGAAGTAAAGAGTGACAAGCCAATATATACACTAGCCTAGGACGGCATGCTCTAAGCCTTCCCTAAATAATTATTGTTAGTAATAATAATATCTTTATATCCTAATGAAAATCATATTCATTAAAATGTGAGGGTATTTCCTATTGAATTTCAGTTGCCTTGGGAAGAACACCTCAAATGACTTTGAGCATGAAATTGGAGCAGATCTTACTTTGCACCCTGTTCTTGCTGCTTCTTCATTGGGCGGCCTTAGTCAACTCACTAGACTTTTCTAAGCCTTAGTTTTTTCATATGTAAAATGGGAATTAAATATATCCTCTATTATATAGGGAGATTGTGAGGATTTGATGAGGTGAAACATGGAAAGCCCTTAGCATAGGGCCTGGAACATGGCCATTCCCAGGAAACAAGAGGGCTATTATTACTTTTATTATTATTGCCATCATCAACATTGTTGGTTGTCATTCACCTCCTGGGCCTCACCTGTCATCTCAGAGGTGCCCGAATCTGAGTGGAGCCTGAGAATTTGTTTGCAGAAGCTGGCATGAACTCCAGCCAGGACCAGGGACCTCCACTGCACCCCACAAGCACAGGAGTCTAAAACCACCCTTCCTTAACAAGTGCCAGAGTCCCACAGCCCAGCCCACCCAAAGCCAGTGGCCAGGTAGACTGGCTCCTTATAGAGAAGTATTGAATAGGAGGTCAGACCTCTCCAGATGCCACTTGGCTGGCCTTAGCAAAGCCAGGCCTGGCTTCTGCAAGTTTAGAAAGGTGAGAAGGAAGCTCTCTGCACAAGAAGGCCTGGCAGTTCTTTAACAAATAGCTTTATTGCATGCCACACAGTGTTTAGAGCCCTTAACAAATACCATGTTTAATTTTTACAACCCTAAGCACAGAAAACCACTGCTATGCCAATTTACTTTTGAGTAGACTGAGGCACAGGAGATTGAGTCCAAGGCCATATTGTCAGCAAGCAGTAGAGCTTGGACTCAGTCTGTTGGCTACCTACCAGGGGTTCTCCCATAGGTGGTCACTATACTTGTATTTTTCCCTTTAAATTTCTTTAAAAACCTCTTAAAACACTTCGCCACTGCCAACTCATGGAAATGAATCCAGACCCACAAGCCTGAGAGGCATGGGATGGGGTTGTTAATGAATAACACAAGAAAGAGTCCTGTCTCCTGGTCTGGAAAATGAGCGCCATCCAGCCAGTCATCCATCCCAGCCTACCCGCTGGAGTCTGCAGCCAC
Organism: Myotis lucifugus; assembly: GCF_000147115.1. Classification (NCBI taxonomy): domain Eukaryota; kingdom Metazoa; phylum Chordata; class Mammalia; order Chiroptera; family Vespertilionidae; genus Myotis; species Myotis lucifugus. The sequence continues at coordinate 586,689 of NW_005871304.1, forward strand.
GTGGTGTGCCCTGTCTTGGGGCCTTCGTTCTGCAAGATGGAATTCTCAGCCTGGGCTGATAATAAGCAGGTATTGATTGCTGCCTTGGTCATTATCAAGATTTATTTAGTCAATATGGCCTCTCCGGTCAATAAATCGTGTCGTTGATAAAGAAGGAAGGGGATAGACTTGTAGAATTTATTAAAAAAGTTTTTCAGATATTTTTTTTAAACAGCTGAGTCCAGCCCCCCATTCCTTGTCCTTATCAGCCCCACTCTACTAATACATTTCATATTTAGCTCCATAAGCTCTTTCCTTTCAAGGAGGAACTTTCCCTTATTGCTCTGATTTCTGGAAACAAAGACGCAGAGCCAGGGCTAGGTCTGGAATGGCTCCTGGGACTCAGGTGTCTCCTCACTTTTTTGTTCCCACTCCCTGGCTTGTCCAACCCAGTCTGGCCAGGGTCTTTGCTCTGAACCTGACATCTATTCAGCAAATCACAAATATTTATTAAGCATGTGCTATGGGCTCAACACAGTGCCAGGTGCTGGCTATAGAGGAAACTGAGGCATCGGATGCATGAAGTAGGTGAGACAAGCATTATCTTTCTTAAAGAGGCTGGGCAGAGGAACCCTGCACAGCCACTTTTCTAGAATGTCTGGCTCACACTCTGTCTCCATATCTTATCTTCTATCCATACTCTAGCCAGTTCTTCCCCCACCCACAAAGGAGATTCACACATTCTCTTTATTTTCCTCCTACATGTGGCCACCATTTTTCTTCTTTCCATGCCCATGCTCCTCTGCTGACCTGTAAATATGTCAGTCCCTCTAATATTCATGTCTTCTCTCTCACCAGCACCCTGTGTGGTCTCAACTATGTTCACAGCACCACTGCTTCCCAGTTCTCCACTTTCTAACTCAGGGCTCCCAACCTATCGACTCAACAACCTTCTTAACATTTCTTGAATGTCTGTTTCAAAGATGTGTCCCACTCATGCTGTTAAAAACCTAACTCTCCTCACACCTGGTCTTGACCCAGGTCTACAGGACAGAAACCTGAGAGCTGCCATGACCACCTCTCTCTCCCCTGTGCTGATGGGGGTTTTACTGCCTAGAAACCTCACACACACCCCTTCCCATACCTCCATCTCCACCATTGGCTCTTGGGCCCATGCCCCCATTAGTTCTCCCTTGGGCTTTGGTCTTCCAGGGTGCGCTCCTGTACTGACTCTGGCCTCCTCCACTCTTTTTGACAAATGGCAACTAGTGAGAGAATTAAAAACCTGTTAAGAATTATTTCCAATGTCTCTCCATTGCCTTTGGGGCAAAGGCCCCAATGTGACCTTGCAGGCTCAGCATGGGCTGGCCCCTGCCCTCCATTCTTGGTTTATAATGTTGCAAGTCTTCTGTTTTCTGTCTAGTTGTTCTATCCACTATGGAAAGTAGGATACTGAAGTCTCTGTTAATTGAATTAACGCCCAATCCCCTCAGCCTGGCCTCCGGGGATCGGGCCGAAACCGGCTCTCCGACATCCCCCAAGGATTGCAAGAGGGCGGTTCTCGGGTGATGCACCCTGGAATTGGGCTCCCTCCTCTCTGGTCCTGGGTGCATCACCCGAGAACCGCAGCTGCCAAGTCACTGCAGCTTGGCAGCTCCTGCGTTGAGCGTCTGCCCCCCTGGTGGTCAGGGCACATCATAGCTACTGGTCAGAGCGTCTGCCCCTGATGGTCATTGCGTGTCATAGCTGCCAGTCGGACGGTTGAACAGTCAGACGGTCACTTAGGCTTTTATATATACACACACACACACACACACACAGACTAGAGGCCCGGTGCATGGAATTGTGCACAGGTGCGGTCCCTAGGCCTGGCTGGTGATTGAAGTGTGAGCGTCTGGTGTGGAAGGGCAGGTCCCAGCTGACCTCTGGGCCCTGGGCAGCACCTGGGCCCACAGGCCCCCATGTGCCCCCCTCCACTTGAGTCATGGCGCCTGAGTCCCCACGCGGAGATGCGGTGAGCGGGGCTGAATGCTGTGGGCCGGGGTGCAGCGTGGGCCTCTGGGCCGCCCAGTGGTGCCACACAGAAGCTGGGTGGGCAGTGCCCTCTCTCCCGGTCATCCTTGCAGATTGGCTCCTGTGCGAACCCACGGGGAGCTGTGGTGTCCTGGGGGAGGATAGCAGGGGGAGTGAGAGCAAGCTCAGGCAGACACCCCACATTCTTACTGCACCTCCGTCCCCATCACCCCTGCCCCCAGGTAGTCGGTAAGAGGTTGCAGCGTTGCCCTAACCAGTTGGGCTCAGTGGATAGAGCGTCGGCCTGTGGACTCAAGGGTCCCAGGTTCGATTCCGGTCAAGGGCATGTACCTTGGTTGCGGGCACATCCCCAGTGGGGAGTGTGCAGGAGGCAGCTGATCGGTGTTTCTCTCTCATCGATGTTTCTAACTCTCTATCCCTCTCCCTTCCTCTCTGTAAAAAATCAATAAAATATATTTTTTAAAAAAAGAAAAAAAAAGAGGTTGCAGCGCGTTGCCAACACCCGCCATGTTCTGTGCCGCCCCCGGTGGTCAGCGCATGTCATAGTGAGTGGTCAAACTGGTCAAGTGGACAATTTGCATATTAGGCTTTTATTATATAGGATGTCCCGCTTTATTTCTATTAACATTTTTTGGTGTAAAGTCTATTTTGTCTTATATCTGTATAGTCACTCCCATTTTCTTATGGTTTGCATATCTTTTTCATCCTTTTGTTTTCAGTCTATTTGTGTCCTTGAATTTAAAATGTGTCTCCTATAGAAAGTGTATAATTGGATCTTTTAAAATCCAGTCTAGAAATATCTGCCTTTGATTGGATTGTTTAACCCATTCACATTTAATATTATTGTTGATATAGTTGGATATACTTTTGCCATTTTGCTTTCTGTATATCTCATGTCTTTTTTGTTTCTCTATTTCTCCTTTAATGCTTTCTTTTGCATTGAGTAATTATTTTCTAATGTAGCCCTTTAATTTTATTAATTATTATTTTTTAAAATTTATTTTTATTGATTTCAGAGAGGATGGGAGAGGAAGAGAGAGAAACATCAATGATGAGAGAGAATCACTGATTGGCTGTCTCCTGCACACTCCACAGTAGGGATCGAGGCCACAACCCAGGCGTGTGCCCTGATCGGGAATTGAACCATGACCTCCTGGTTCATAGGTTGATGCTCAACCACTGAGCTACACTGGCTGGGTTTATTAATTATCTTAAACTATATTTTTTAGTATATTTTTTTTAGTACTTGCTTTAGGGTTTACCATATACATCTTAACTTAGCAGAGTCAGCTTCGGATTTACTAGTATATTACCTTAATTCTAGTATGTCCTCTGTTCTTTATTGTTTGTTTGGGTTTTTTTTTTATCCTCACCTGAGGATATTTTTCCATTGATTTTCTTAGAGATAGTGGAAGAGATAGGGAAAGACAGAGAGAAGCATTGATGTGAGAGAAACACATCGATTGGTTGCCTCCTGGACCCGCCCAGACCAGGGCCCGGGCCGGGGAGGAGCCCACAACCGAGGCACATGCCTTTGACTGGAATTGAACCCAGGATCCTTCAGTCCGCAGACCGACAGTCTATCTACTGAACCAAACTGGCTAGAGCTGTCCTTTGTTCTTGACCTTGATCTTGAGCCATGTTCCCTGTGCCCTGTGTTTCAGACACATGTTTTTCTTCAGTTTCCTCTGCATGACTTACCTCCTCCTGCTTGGGACACTCTCCCCACATGTCCCCCTATCAACTCCTCCTAGACCCTGGGAGTTTGCTCAATGTCATTTCCTTGGGGCAACCACATGGGAATGCAGGCTCACAGGCATACATTCAAAGACTCTCAGAAAGAGAGTCTTCCCCCTGATAGTAGACCCCATCTCTGTTATACTCACCACAGTGAGTATCAAACATAGTTCTGTGGATTATTGATTAATGCCTGCCTCCTTCTGTGAACTGTGAGCTCCAGGAGGGCATACAGCAACTTGTACCCCTAGCAGTAGAGGACTGAGCACATAGTAGGCCCACAAAAGTCCCAGTGAAATGAACAAACAGGGATGGATGTGAATGTCACATGGCTGTATTTATGTATTTATGTTAGCTGTATCTTTGTGTGTGCATATCTTTGAGTATGTTTGTGGGTCTTTGCACTTTTATGTGTGTGTCCTTGTTTTGTATCTTAGTATGTTTCTCTATGCGTGTGTCTGAGTGTTTCTTTGTGTCCTTCTGAGAGTCTTTGAATGTATGTCTGTGTGTCTGCATTCTCATGTGGGTGTCTGAGTGTGTCATGCATGTGTTAGTGTGTGTCTTTGTGTGTGTACCTTAGTGTGTATGTGGGTACGTTTGTGTGCTCACACTCCCCGGCAACAGCAGCTTCTAACATCTCCTTGCCATGCAATTATTTTTTGACTAGTTTGGTGTAGCATTTAATGATTTCCCTAAAGCTAAACATGGCCACCCCAAGTATTGATCTCACTGCGGTGGAGGTGACACGGGGTAATGCGGGGCCAGCTGGCAGGTGCTGCCTCCTCAGAATTGGCCACCACACCTGCCCATCTCTCTCAGCCTTGATTTGACCCCCAGAGTAAAAACCCAGATTGGTAGCTTGGTGCAAGTTCAGAGTGGGACTCCTGGCTCTCCTATCATCTCTGTGTAATGTAGGCGGGAGACTGCCCCTTTGGGTACCTCAGTTTCCTTATTGGTGAACTGGGGGTACCAATTATAGTTAGCTTATAGGGTCATAGTGCTGAAGAAATGAAAGAATTCATGTGAAGGGCCTAGCATGGAGCCTGGCATGCACCATGTGCTCCATAAATGTTACTCTGTCACCCACCCTCGTGCCTGCTCCCTGCTACAGCTCACCTCAGCAATGGAGAGATGATTTTAGGCAATGGGATGGAGGCAAATGACTAAGGAACATTTATTCTTCAAGGGGACCTTCTCCAAATGGCTTATCTAGGTCCATTCAAGGGATTCACACCTGCTCCAGTGAGAGCAACTTGCTAACCCACAGGTGCCCAGAGAAGTTCAGGAGCTTCCCATAGACACACACAGCATTTTCCCAGTAGAACTGGGATTTTGCCCCAGGAGTTTCTGGCATGTAGGAATCTACCAGTGGCTTTCATAATCTCTAGCCTCAGCTCTGTGTCTTATATTCCTCAACCCCCTGCATCCTTCATTAATCCCAAACTACCATATTCCTCATACTTTCCAGCCTTTGCACTTGCTGTTCCCTCTGTCTGAAACACTGTTCTCCTTGCTGTTTCCTGGCCCCAACCCTCCTTTCCTGACTCTGTGCTGGTTTGGGCACCATCCCTTATCTTCTGCTTGTACAACCCTGGCCTGGACTGCTTTTCAGGCCACCAGTGAATCCTTGGTTCTTGTTTGATCTCCCCCAGATGGTGAGCTCATTACTCTACATCAGCGGTCGCCAACCAGTGGTCCGCGAGGTCCGAAAGGTTGGCGACCGCTGGTTTAGGAAACTTTTGGAGCAGCGACCGCCAACCGGTGGTCCGAGGACCACTGGTGGTTCATGAGGTCTGCAAGGTTGGCTACTGCTGCTCTACATCACAGCTGCAGTAACTGGTGTGGCACTTGGTAAATATTGCAGGCCTGGTGCTCTGATGAGGTCACATTTTAAAAGCTCAGATTCCTGGCTTCTCTTCAGTAGAAGAGCTGGCATCTTTGGACCTGCATTCTATGCAAGGCAGCAGTCAGTTGAGCTGGGTAATGGGGGTGGGAGTGGAGGGTGGGTTCCCATTTTGGACAACCCTCACTAAGCCTGGTTGTCCCATTGCTCCTTGTGTGGCCCCCTTAGGCCTGTGTTAGCTGGTGTAGGGACCAGCTCTGCCGGCTTTGACTAGTGTGGAGATGTTTGTCTTCTCTAGCCTCATTGTAGCCATTCCAGAAAATGGGCAGAATTTACATGACCATTCAGGAATGAGAGGAGCTCTGAAGTTTTTTGTTTTGTTTTATTTATTTTTAATTTAATAAGCACTTATCAAGGGTGGCTGTGTACCAGGCACAATTCTAAGTGCTTCCTAAATACCATCATTTAAATGATTTAATTATCATAACAACTCTATAATGCAGACACTATTAATATCCCCACTTTGTGGAGGAGGAAGCTGAAGCACAGATAGGTTAAGTGACTTTCCCAAGGTCACTCAGCAGAGCCAGGCAATCTGACTTCAGAGTCTGTGTCGTAGGCTCTCTTGCCTCTTGTTATTTCTGTGAATACTGTGAATACCCAAAGCACAGACTGTGTATAGTTGGGAAGGGGCTACTGTATGTGCAGGTTTACTTTGTAAAGGTTTATGTGATAGCGTTTTTGTTGTTGTTGTTATTTTTATTATTAAAGTATTACAAATAGTAGTACATATGTCTCCTTTTTTTCCCCCCCAATTGACCTTCCCCCAGCCTCCTGTGATAGCGTTTTGCTCTCCGTGGTCAGTGCTGGCTGGCAGAAGTGAGAGCCTGGGCCAGGATTCCCAGAGTGGGCACTGACAAGTAGCTGGGATGTCAGGATCCCAGGGGCCAAGGTTGGAGCTGATGATGAGTCAGAGACGGAGGAACCAGGCCTATTTCCTGCCCTTCATGTTCTGGTGTAGCTGGACCCTCGGCCCCTTGGGCCAGCAGCCTAGAAGCCTCTCTGAGCCAGCACCATCCCTTGGAGGGCATCCTCCTCAGCCTCTGCAAGCAAGAGGATTGGTCCCATGGCCCATGACCTACTTTGTGAAATTCATCTCTGGAAAAAAAAATTATTCTCCAAGCAAAGCAGATCATCTTGGTATTTCATCGTAGGTGAGGCCTTCAGAGGCCTTCTGCCTCCCTGGAGCCAGAAGGAGAGAAACCCAGGCCCAGCTCCTGCGCCTAGTGGCTGCAAAGGTTGAAGCATGCCTTCCCTGGCCACCTTCCCCCACCTACCTCCCTGACCCCCTGCCTCAGCTGCCCCATCAGTGCCTACTCCCTTGCATCCTGCCCGATGCCCCTCTAGTGGCTTGGGGCTGGCTGGACACCAGCAGGTGAATGGGCTTGGATCAGAGCATAATTTGTTTCTCTGGGATGTATTGATGTGCTGCCCTAATTAAGCACCTTGCTAATGAGAGTCAAAGCACTTCACTGGGAGTCAGGTGAATCTGAGCCTACCTTTGCCAAGACCTAGCCATGGGGGTCTCGTGCTGCATAGGGGTCTCAGCCATACTAAGGGGCTTCCTGTGTTCTCTCCCCTCCACGCTAGGCCCCAGGATAGTGTTTTGCTGTGCACTTCCTGCACCTACACACAGCAGGTGCTTGGCGGCTTTAGAGGGCTGGATAAAGAGGCATAAGACAGAAGCTGGTTATGGCTTTCTTTGGGAGAAGTTCTTGTCACTGGTGATCAGATCCATCGACCTGTTTCTCATGCTGGGCTTCTTTGATGGGTCGTAAGGAGTGGAAGGTGTTGGAGATAAGACATGTCTTAAAATGTGTGTCTGTGTGTGTCTGTTAATATAGCAGTCATTTATTGCTGTGTAATAAATCACCCCAAAACTTGGTGGGGGTAAACCAACTGCTTATACTCATAGAATCTATAAGACAGGAAATAAAATGGAACCCAGCTGAATAAACTTGCCTTCACTCCATGATATTTGGGACTTCAGCTGGGAAGATTCAAAGTTTGGGTTAAGTCAACAACTCACACATCTAGTGTTTGATGCTGGCTGTGGCCCGGGACCTCGGCTACCAGCCAGAACGCCACCAACATGTGGCCTCTCCATGTAGTTTTTCTGTGTGGGCTATTTTGGGCTTCCTCACAGCATGGTGGCTGGGTTCCAGGGGTGAGCGTCCCCAAAGAACAAGGTGGAAGGGAAGGTGTTTTCATGATTTAGCCTTGGAAGTTGAAAAGAGTCACTTCCGTCTACTCTGCTGGTCAAGGCAGTTACCAAGGCCCACCCAGGGTCAAAGGGAAGGGCCAACAGGACGACCACTCCATGGGAGGAGTGTCAAGGTCACATCACAAGAAGAGCATGTGTGATGAGAGGTACTGTGGTGATCATCTTTCGGGGGAAAATCTGCTATAGTAAGGGTGGTGGTGATAGTGATTCAGTGCTGAGTGTGACAGGCTGTGAAGGGGGTGAATGTGACAGGAAGTAGCTGAGCAGGGGAATAGGTATGACAGGAGATTGTAGGAGGGGAGTGGGTGTGACAGGAAGTGGCCAAGCAGGGAGATCTGGGTTTGCCAGAGTCGGCCATGATGGAAGTGAGCTTGGCGGTGATAGTGCCCAAGATGTTGGCAGCACCATCTCTCCTCCCCACTCGAAGGCCTCTGGGTGACCAGGCTGATTCAAACATGGAGACCCATGCCTGGCCACCCTCCTTAACCAGCCCTGTCTTGCCCCTGTCCCAGCCTCCACCATCTTTCTCTCTTTTGGGGGCTCTGAGGCTCCCCACTCCCACCAACAGCTTTCCCTTCTTCCAGAAAGAGTGATTCCCACCACCACAGTCTGGAAGCACTCCAACTACCATACTTTTTCTTCGAGTAAAAGCAGCTAATTAACATTATTCTTTAATTATTGCCTTTATCAACAAGGGGTCTGATTTGTACCAGCAGGATAGTTGCTTTCCCTTAAACTACCCAAGTGAATGCTTCAGTTCCTGGTGCTTTTGAAATGAATTTGATGTCATCTGCCCAAAGTCACTTAATGGGAACGCCTGGGTAATGACTGAACGCGCTAACTCCGTTAGCAGCCCTGGAAGCATGTAATTTGGCCCCTCAGGCAACAGCACTTTTGAAATCTCTGGATAGTTTTGAACTCTCTGTTCTTAATTAAATATGCAATTTTTCACGGTAACCAGGTTAATTCTTTTGTGTTGTGTTGTAATACTGTTAGGAATTTTCATAGTTCTTATTAAACATTATTCAGGCATTGTGAATTCCATAATTAAAAAAAATGAAAAGAACAAAGCTTGATTCACTTCTTTCTTTTCCCTGGCTAATTTATCAAATGAATTTTGCAAATTTTTCTTTCTGTCCCCAGACAGTGTGGCAAGTGTTTTAAAGGGGAAAGATTTAATTGCCCTGTAGGGATTGGCTGGTTATGAAGGATTTGGCTGTTTGATTAGTAAACCCAGTTGGGAATGGTCTAATGCTCCATGATCTTAAAAATTGTCTGATTGTACCCTCTCCAAGGAGGCCTCTCTTTTCGTTATGTAGAGCATCAACTTCACACAAGTGTAGTTATTAAGTAGTGAGGAAGGGGAGAGAAAAAGATCTGACTTTATTTTAAATTAGGGATCTTGGGAGATTTCCCCCTCCCCATTTCCCTTGCTGGGGAGGAGGGGAGAACACAGGTGAGAAACAGAGTGAGAATGAGTCAGAGACAGAGGCAAAGCAATTCTCAAATCTCAGGTACCAAAGAGGGCGAGCAGTCACTGTGAGAATGGGGCCCAAGGGAATGGCACCTGCATCCCTGGCCAGTTGAAGAGGCAGTTTATAAACTGAGGGGCCCCCTCTTTGCAGGGCTTCTGGGGCAGGAGCATTACTTTTCCATTTTCAGAATTGGACCTCTCTGAAAAAATATGCAGACCTGAACTGAGTGTGGTGTGTGGTGGGTGGAGAGGACCGTGTCTCCCGAAAGACCTGGTAAGACCAGAGGCCCTCTGTAAAGGGATGCTAGGCAGAGGTAGCCAGGCACTCTTGGTAAGGGGAGTAGGATCACTGGCTAATTCCTGGACCTTTTTGTTTCTAGTGAGAGCCACATTTATGCTTCCGTTTTCACCATCTGCAAAATGGGGCATGTTACTACCAACCTCTTCTTACTTTCCTGGGTCCCCCAACCTTATCTTTCAGTCAGTTATCAAGGAGTATTTATCCAGCACCTACTATATAACAGGTCCTATAGACCATGTGTTTGGGATACCCCAGTGATCAACACAGACATGCTTTCTGCCCTTGTGGCACTGTTGGTCTCCACAGTATTTAGAAGTAAAATCCCTTAAGAAACCAACATTAATCAAATAATCATATGTATTTGAAATTGCAAACCCTGCTAAGGGTTATGGAGGAAATGAGCTAGGAATAATGAGATTGTGAAGTAGATTTAAACTAGAAGTCAGGGAAGAACTCCTGAGTTAGCGAAGTGAAGAGGGTCCATGGTAATCCAGAGAGTGAGGAAGGGACCAGCATGTGCAAAGGTCCTGGGATATGAGGACACACCCCTGGTTCCAGGAAGTGAAAGACAGCTAGTGTTGCCAGAGCACTGGGTGAGGGAGGGGCATAGAGATGGGTGTGGCTATGGAGGTTAGACAGGGCTGGCTCAAAGAGAATTATAGGTTCTACTGAGGTCTTTATCCTGAACCTAGGACAACCATGGCTGGGGGGAAGGGAGCGTTGGAGGGATGAAAGAGGAGGGGTTTGAAGGCCTACAATCTAGGGGGGAGAAGGGGCTAGACAAGGAGGCTCAACTGCTCCTACCATTGTCCCCTGACCAGAGACTGCATGCCTGGCCTCACCCAGAAAATTCGCCAGTCTACAAGCTAAGGTAGGGACAGGAATAAAGCAGTTTTCCTGGGCAGGAGGGAAGGGGGCGAGAGAGGACCTCATCCCGTTCAAATTATATGCTTTCTTTCTGCCATTTATTATTTACCTCCCGGCTTGTGAAAACAGAAAGATTAAAAAAAGAAATGGAGGAAAACTCCCCACCAAATCTAACATTGCTCCAGGCGTGCAGCCTGAGGGAACAAGTATTTTTTCAACAATATTTGTGCATATTAGAGTGTGTGAAATGCCATGCTTAAACTCTAGGCCCCGCTAGCATAGGGGGTTCTGGGGCCTTTGGAGCTGTCAGGAGTGGGGCACCATTGCCCTCCATATCCCAGTAAGAGCTGGCATCTGGGGGCTTGCCCTCTGCATAATGGTGGGCTTCTGTATCTCATCTGCTTTGTATTCCAATAACTCAAGCGTGGCTTACCTTGGGAGCTGGCAGTTCTCAGGCAGGCTGGTTTCTGGAATGGTGGCATTCCCAAATGAGAGGTTGGGAGGTGCAGGGAGTCCAGGGAATTTGGCGGCTGCCCGTGCATAGTGATATTCTGTGCCTCGCACATTCTTATTAGAGTCGTAATCGCTCCAAAATACTGATTCATTATCACACTCTGAACTGCAGACTGAAGCAATGGAGTTTAATAGTTCCATATAAGCCATTCTGGGCTGTTGAGTAAATATTGCTCATTCTGAAAAATTGGGTAAATATGTGTTTATGCTGGCAATGAGCAAGGCACAAGCTAACTGGTAGTTGGTGTCTGGGCTGGCACTAGGCGAGGTAGTTGGGGACAGGGGAATGCTCACACTCTGAGAAATGTCAATTCATGTCTGGCAGGCCTTGGAAATATTCTTCTGGACATGGAGGTTTGGATTAGGAAAGGGGCTTTGCCCTGAAATGAGAGTAGAAGGACTCATGTTTTTTATGCGTGTAGAAATGGCTTTGGAGTGGACAGGAAAGACCCAGGCCCTCTAAGCTTGTGTAGACAAGTGATTGGATTTAGAACTGGAGGGCTGGTTACTACGGGCTGCAGGAGTTAAGTGTACAGGTGGGTGGGTTCCATTCTGGGATCCCTGTTCTGCCATTTGATAATTGTGGGACCCCAGGCAAGATACTTGACTCCTTTGCAGGCAGACCCATGGTTACAGATTCTCAGGGAAGGGTACTTTTTGGTTTTCTAATCTAGAGCAAGGATGAGACAGATTAAATACTTCTGTTTTTCCTGTGTTAGTGGATGGAAGTGTTCTGACCCACACTCTCACTGAGGGTGAAAGCCTCTGAACTACCAAGATGGGCATTGTCTCAGCCCTTCATTGCCAAGTATCAGTTCACATATTAAGCAGTCTGATTTTGAATTTCATCTTCAGTTTTGGCCCTTGGGAATTTCTCTTAATTTCTTATCGAACTGACCCATATATTTAAAGGGTTGTTGGTATATTTTATCCAGTACGTCTGGGTGTTTTGTAGTAGGAGCGTTTTCAGGCTATCTTATCTACCATGTTACTAGACACAGAAGTCCTTTCAATGTAATGAAAGGTTGTTTCTCCTTTAGAATTCTTCCTTAGAATGTCTGGCAGTCCACTGCTTCTCAGGTGACCTGACACTTGTCACTTGCCCTGGGGTCCAGGCCCACTTTGTCACTTCCAGGAACCAGAAGCCTAACATCTCCCTGGGGTGAAGGTGGGGTTTCTCCACCATATCTTTGCCCAGGGCTTGAATCCAATTTGTATTTGTTGAGCACCCACTGTGCCAGAGACTGGGGCCAGGCCCTGGGCGAGGGAAGAAGGGGTTCAACTCTGTACAATTGACAAGTATCTGTGCTCAAGGATGGCACTCCATGGGGACCTTCCTCCATCCCAGCATGTAAGTCTCCTGTGCTTCTCTAGGGGAACTTGATTACTTTAAATATTTTTCTCTAGGGGTCAGAATGGGGTCAGGATTAAGAGTACTGTCTTCGAAGTCTGCTAGGATCAGGTTCAACTCCTGCTCTGCCTCTTACAAGCTGTGTGATCTTGGGTGAGCCCCTGCACTTCTCTGAGCATCAGCTTCTCTGACTGTAAGATGGGAGGTCAGAGAGTTGCTCTGAGGATCCAATGAGATCATGGATGGGAGGCACTTGGCAGAGCGCCTGGGAGCTGGTGAGTACTCAATGGATGTTCCTGTTTGTGATGCAAATGGCCACTGTGAGACTGCCTCTCACGTTAATAGACTTGGAGAAGTCAGTCTCGGGGAGGTGGCAGACTTCCCCTCCATCCCCCCAGATGCTCATAGAATGGCAAAATCAGGTAGCAGGGAAGATACCATTGCTCACAGAATGTAGCAGATACACTTTGGGGTATCTATCCACCCTGCTCCTCACCATTCTTGTAGTGGCCTTCTTCCTTCCTACGTTTCCCCCTGAATCTTGTGACTCAACCCAGGGAGGAGGGAGAGCTGCCAGTCATGGTACTCCATCTTCCTGGCTACAGTGGTTGGTCCAAGGGGAAGTCATATGTCTTGAGCTGGATCAATCAGAGAACTTCCCTGGGATTTTTCAATTGGAGCAGAGAGGAGTCCAGTTGAGATGCTGGAAGGAAGGAAGCCTGGAGAGATGCTGGACAGTGACTCAGCCACAGTCATGTCAGTAACCCACCCAGAGAAACCACCCACATGGAGCATAAGCAGATGTGGGATGTTTCCGTCCTCTGGGTCTCAGATTATCTTCAGAGAAGCCTGTTGGGACCCCCCTAACAAGGGTGGTCACCTACCCTCCTCCCCAGCTACCCTCCTCCCCAGTCACACTCTGGCTCCTTGGGAATGAATTTTGCCTACTTTTTAAACATGGCCCACAGATACCCATAAAATCCCACACATCTCCCTGAGCCTGCCACACCTGCTGACATTCAGCACAATTCTTTCCCCTCATTTTTAAATGATCTCCTTGAAAAAGACCATCTTGACAGATTGTTTTGTGTGCAGTTTACCCAAACACCACTTTTTCTCATTTTGCCAGAGTTGCTCTTTTTCCCCCTTTTATTTCTTTCTTGGATTCACTCTGGGGTTGGCTTCCACGAACCAAAATAACTCTCACAATGCACGGGGAAAGTGTTTCCTGTGGGTGAATGACATCTGTATGAAAAGATGGCAAAGCTGCCGATTTCTGTCCTTTGAAGACGCTTGTCAGCCAGTGCTGTGGTGGAGTGTCAGACGTCACCCGGGATGACTGTTGAGATGTGGGCAACAGTGAGCTTTTTTCCAGAATGCCTTCAGCCCAAACTCTGGGATCTCCGGGGACACGGGAGCAGCATCCATTTTCTGAAGAGATTAAAGGCGATGCTGGTTAAAGGAGCAGCTGGTATTTTCTACCCTGCTCCCACAGGGCCCTGCAGCAGTGCTTTGTAGCTCACCTGCTCTGCCTTTCCTGATTCCCTCTGTTCCTTTTGCTGACTTGTGTGCCTCCTGACGGGGTCTGGTAGCCCCAAGCAGACCCCAGAGAGTAGAGGCAAGGAGAGTGGGGCTGGTAGTGCCGCCATGGCTCTCCTGTGGGAGAGGAGGGATAAATCTCATGGTTCAGAGTGTGGGTCTGAAGTCAGGCTCAGTCTGGGTTCAAATCCCAACTTGACCATTCTCACTGAGCCAATCTTGTCACTTCTTTGAGCCTCCGTTTTCCCACCTAAGGAATGGGGTCACTGTTTCAGTAAAGGCAATATAGGTAAAGCATTTCCTTAGCATGGTACCTAGCACATAATAAGTGCTCAGTAAATTTTAGCTGCTGCTCACCTCTTCAGATGCATTCTGGCTGACCCTCCCTCACAGCCCATGCACCAGCCATACTGAAGTTAGTGCAGCTTCCAGAGGACAGCATTATTTCCCCCTTTGTGCTGTTCCCCCTATCCACAGTAGTTTTCCATACCTGGGCTATCCAGTGGGTTTCTATTCACATGTCAACACCAGCTTGGGCATCAGCTCTTTTTAACTATTCATGGTCAGCAACTCCTAAACTTTAAAGTTGACCTCCAATTAAACTGTCCTTTATTTATATAGTGGTATTTTATCCATATGTGTTTGTGTTCCTATCAAGAGCAATCCTCTCAGCCTATGGGTCTCCTCACCCCCAAACAGTTTTCCTTCCTCTGTTTTTGTAATCCTTTTTCTATCTCTCTGTTGGAGTACAGTGCTGATTGCAGTATCTCCTTCAGGGAATGGCAAACTCCCATGAGCACAGGGGCAGACAGTGAACATTAATGCTGGATTCAGCCCTGTGTAAGCTGGAGGAAGTGGGGGAGGGAGGGTGCTGGACAACAGGGGAGACCTGGCCCTGCCCCACGGAAAGCGAATTAACACACGGGGCTGGACAGATAAAATACCTGACTGCTTGAGGCTGTGGCCCAGACTCAGGTTGTTACATGCTCCCCCACCTCCGCCAAGATTGTGAGCTCTTGAGGGTAGGGGCTTACCCACTGCCTCCCACAGTGTCCCATGCTGGGCACAATACATCACAGGGATCAGTAAATTTTTGATGAATAAATATAAGTGCATTTGCTGTTGGCCTACTCATTCATTAAAAAAAAAAAAAGACACGTTGAGCATGGCAATTGTAAAAAGAACAACTAAGCAAAAAGAAGGAAATGAAAACCACCCACTTTTGTGATAAATCTTTACCATGGTTTCTTTAGACTTTTTGTCAAAGTGTAACAAACATATGGAAAAGAGCACAGATATTACAGGGACTCAGCTTGATGAATTGTCACAAACTGAACATGCCCATGGAGCCACCAATTATGTTAAGAAATAGAACACACCCCCAGAAGTTCAAGTTCCATCATGCCCACTAGTCATTGCCAACCTGTACCCCAAGTATGACCCATCCTGACTTCTAACAGCATGCATTATATTTGCCGGTTTGTGAATTTTATGTAAAGGGAATCTCCCAGCGTGTGCTCTTGTGTGTCTGGCTTCTTTCACCAACATTATGTTCTTGAAATTCACCCACTTGTGTACAGTTGCAGTTAATACATTCTCACACTTTATTAATCCATTCTCCTGTTATGGGCATTTGGGTGGCTTCCAGTGTGGGGCTTCTATGAAGACTGCTGTTAGGAACATTGGTGCGTATCTTTTGGTATGGGTGCACACATTTTTATTGGGTATAAATCTACTTAATAGGTAGATACCAGTAGCAGCTCTCAAGTTGTGACAATCAAAAAAGTCTCCAGGGATTGCTCAGTGTTCCCTGGGGGATGGGCAGAATCGCCTCTGGTTGAAACCCATAGGTATATATTAGGGTGTAGAATTGCTGGGTTGCAGGGAGGCATGTGCATAGCTTTAGTATAGTATATTCCAAGTGGTTTTCCAAAGTGGTTGTACCAGTTTTCACTTTTGCCAGCTGTGTATAACCGCACACCCCCACTGGGGAGCCCACAACCTGGGCATGTGCCCTGACCAGGAATCCAACCCGTGACCTCTCTGTGCATGGGACAATGCTCAACCAACTGAGCCACACTGGCCAGGGCTGTCTTTTATTTTTATTCTTCTAGCAGAGTGATTAAGTCTGTTCTTAACTCTGGAATCTAACTTCTTTTAGCTTAATACCCGGCTCTGCCACTTTCCTGCTATGTGGCTTTGGCCAAGTGACTTCACTCTCTGTGCATCCGTTTTTTTTTTCTTTGTCAAACAGGGACATTAATGCCTACCTCTGCTATTTGGAGAATTACATGCGTTTGTTAATATATGTGAGGCATGTAGAACAGGTCCTGACACGTTGCTAGTGCTGTGTGGACTATTACTATCCATTTTAGTGGCTATACTTATTCCCTCATGTGCATAAGCTACAATTTATGTCATTAGTCCTTTGGTATGGGGTGGTAAATGAATTTCAGTTTGGACTGCCAGATTTTATAAAAAATAATATATAATGCCTATTTAAATTTGATTTTCAGATAAACAACAAATGATTTTTAATATGAGTATGCCCCATTCAATATTTGAGACCTATGTATACTAAAAATGTACATTGTTTATCTGAATTAAAATTTATCTGGGTGTTTTGTATTTTATCTGGCTATCGTCTTAATTCCAGTTCTATTCTCTTCTGAGCATCACAGTGATTAGCATCGTAGAAACTGCATCTTTGCACACACACTGTGTTTCCAAAACTTGGCTTCTTATTTGAATCACCTATGGGGACTTGTTAAAGTGCAGGATCCTGGCCCCCACCTCAGATCTCTTGAAACTGAAGAATCTCCAAGGCTGGGTTTAGAATCTGATTTTTAAACCAAGGCCTCAGGTGACTCAGAGGTAACCAGGACTTTAGGGTAAAATCCTGCTGGCCCATGTTGGTGATGTGCTAAATGGAAAGTAGGGAAGCAGAGACTCTCCTTGCTGCTCTCTGCTTGGTCAGCTCTCTCCCCTGTGGGTGAAAAGAAAAGGACTAGCCTTGCCTGGCTTTTCCCCAGACCTCTCTCCCAGGGCTTCCAGCCTGGGCAGGAGGCTACGGCAGCGTCCCCACCTTGGGCTGCCCCATAGCTCAGCACCTGCTCCAGCTTTACAGGAAGCAGTGCTGACCTTCAGTAGTGGGAGGGGACGTGGCGGGTGTGGGCACCAGGACCAGCTGCATTGATTTCTGTCTGCAGTTCTTGGAAGGTCTATCATGAGGAAAACAGGCAGCAGGTAACAGTAGACAGTGGCCCCAGCATCAGGGAGGGCCTGGCTGGCCAGAGCGCCTCTAAGTTCAAGTTGCTCACCAGGTTCTGGTCATCACTGTGGTATTTATGGTGCTCCTTGGGCCCAGGCCTGAGGCTTCCTGAGTCTCTACCATCTGGCGTGGCCAAGGGGTAGAGCCTGGTCTCCCAGAACTAGCCCCTTCATTCCGTCCATGCCTTGCCAGTGCCTCATTCATTCCCCACAGGTCTTCTCTGGTCTGGAGAATGTCCAGTACCAGCTCCTGTCCCAGCCCTGAGCTCTGTCCATAGGAGCAGCTACTCTCCCCAACTTTGGAGGACCTCTCTAATTTCTTTCTTGTTCCAGCCACTGCCAGGTACCCCTGCCAGGCCACAACCTGCTGGGCAGACCAACCCCATCTGCTCAACTCAAAGCCACAAAATTACAACTTAGACGGGATCAATATGATCAGGTCCAGGGTCCTTCAGAGGATGATTTTGCTTTGATGAGCGGTCAGAGGGGCCTCAGACTTATAAATAAATTATTATTTAAGAGAGGATTCCTGGTGGTCTGTAAGAGTTTGTTGTCAGCCTCTCTCTGGCCGTGGAGCTAAAGTGTCCAGGTGGTTTAGGCTGGGGTGGGCTGGGTGTTTCCTTCCGCAGTGAGAGGGTCCTCAGGGTTTGGAACTGGGGAGGGAGATGTTTTCTTCCTTCTATATCTATTTGCTGCTGATATCTTGTGCTGGGCACAGACATTTTCTGGGGAAGAACTCATCAAATATGTTTAATTTTAGTGCTTTTTCTCTTTATTCTTTTTTAAATTTAAGTTCTTTTTGTAGGCTGGGCATTGGTCTAGACCAGTGGTCGGCAAACTCATTAGTCAACAGAGCCAAATATCAACAGTACAACAATTGAAATTCCTTTTGAGAGCCAAATTTTTTAAACTTAAACTATATAGGTAGGTACATTGTTATTAACTTAATTAGGGTACTCCTAAGCTGGCCTTTGCTAAAAATGTCCTCATGCGCCACGTCTCCCGTCGCCCGACCAACCGACACCCCCCACTTCTTCTAACGCCACTTCTTCAAAATAGACTCGCCCAGGCCGAAAACCGACTTCTGCGCATGGGCCACGAAGTTTCAATCGCACTGTACGTGGTATTTTGTGGAAGAGCCACACTCAAGGGGCCAAAGAGCCGCATGTGGCTCACGAGCCACAGTTTGCCGACCACTGGTCTAGACTGAAAGAATAGTGTCATGACTAAGCCAGATGGAGGCCTTGCCCTTTGGGGTTTATAGTTCTTATTATCCACCCTTATTGGAGAGGAACCCAGGGCTCAGAGAGGAAGAGTGACTTGTCCAGAGTCAGTCAGCAAGAGGCCCCTGCCAGGTCCAACTCTCACTATTAAATGAACAAAATAACTTGAACTTGATCAAGTGGAAACAGTCTGAATAATAATGATGATGATAGTTGCCAGCATTAATTGAGGGCATGCTGTGTGCCAGGAATTGTCTGTATTATCATCTCATTTTTATAAAGTTTTGAAAGCTAAGGCTCAGAGAGGTGAATTCATTTTTCCAAAGGCACATAGCTAGCCACTGGCCGAGCTGAGATTTGAAACCAGTACTTGGCTTTGAAGCTCATGCACATATGGTGTAGGTGTCCCACTAAAGCCTTGAACACTAGAGAGGAAGGTTGGAATCATCATTTTTATAAAGGTCAAGCATTTGGGTTAGGAGTGTGCTAACCTTATCAAACACTCCTCTAAGGAGTGCAAAACACCTGGTATAATACTAGTAATAGCAGTAATATTAACAATAATAATAGTAGATGCCAATTGTTCAGCATTTGAGTAATGCACATATAGAGATTATATTAAAACACATAGTTGAACTTAAAATACATGGCAGCTTTATTATCCCCATTTGACAGACAAGAAAACAAAGGCTGAGAGAGGTTGAGTCACTTGCCCAAGTGCACAAGCCAGGAAGTGGTGGAATTGGCATTGGAACTCTGTTTGCCTGCACAGCACACAGAACCTTTCCCCAGCAGCTGTTCCAACGAGCCCATGGTAGCATCTACACTCCTCCGGGGTCTCCCAGAAGCTCAGGACAAAAGAGTGGCTCTCTTCTGTCCCCTTAGTCACTCAGCTGACAGTCCAGCTTCCTTCTCCCAGTTTCCCATTACCTTTCAACTCTGCTTGAAACTTATGTTTTTCCCTCCTAAATTCTTTCTAATCAGGTCAGCTGTGGAATACAGGCTCCGAAATAATAATGCGAAGTGCAGCCTTTGCTGCTGCTCCATTTCCTGCTTGCTTAGCAGCATGGAAACTTTGGCGTGGGTATATATGTCCTTTTAAAAAAACCCTTTATGTACTCTGCTCTTGTTTTTATAAGATATGACTCTTAATGAAGCTTTAATACAAGGTCAAAGAGTCTAGAAGTTGCCGAGAAAGCCCATCACCCCTCTGGACCCTGCCAGACACATAAATAGCCAATGGCTGGCTTTTTTCATCTCTTTTAAATGGCCCCATTGCAACAGAGCTCTTCCTTGCATGAGGAGGTAAAATGTTTGAACTGACTGTATTGCCTGTCGTTAACTGTTAGCAAAATGCAGCCAGGCCCCCCTCACATCTTTGTTTATTTTTTCCTTTTCTGAAGTTCAAGGAAAATAATTTATTAACTTGGAAATTAGGGATAATATGAAGCCAGCCCTGAGTCTCCCCAATCCCTTACCCCCCAATCCCTAACCCCAACTCAGGCCCTGGCCAGCCTGCCTGCCCTGCCAGGGAGTTGAGAGAGGCTTTTCTGTCAAAGGCATAGCCCAGGCATGGCCCAGGCGGATGTGTCTAATGTATTTGCAGTCATGATACAAAGATCCCGAGTGTCTGGAACCCCAGCCTTCCGGGGACTGGCGGGGCCATGCCTTTGATTTGAACCCCCTGGACTGTGCCCTCATCTAAATCCATCAGGTCCATAGCCCTGGTCTTGGACCACTGAATAATTTACAGTCCCGCAGAGCAGCGAACACCGGGTCACCGGAGTTCATGGGTTAATAACAGGTTTGGTTTTCGATGTCAGCAGCTCTCTTGATAACGTATGAAAGAATCCTATTCTGTTGATTAGATTTTGAAATGGATCAATTTTTAATCAGCCAAACACCTGACTCACTCAATAAGAGTTGCATTGTAGAGACAGGATGGAGGCCGGCTTTATTTACAAGAGTGTTTGTTTTTTGGGGACCATACGCAAATTCCCACCCAGACCCCTCCTCCTGGAAGGAATTGACCGAATTATCTCCCATCTCAAATGGCAGCATTTGATTCACCTTCTGATTAGTTGGGAAATCCATGGGTCTGTTTAAGAGATAAGAACAGCAGCTCAAGGTTTGATTTAGTCATCTGTGGTTATTGATGGAAAAAGCATTTATTTGCCAATGGAGAAATTTTGTTTAATGTAACAGCAAGGAAGAAGGGAAGAGACCAAGGGAGTCTGGGCGGTAGTGGTGGGGGGGGGAAGCAGGTAGCAAAAGCATTCAGCTCTGGGGGTGGGGAACTGGGGTCCCAGCCCCATCCTCTGAGGTTTTCAAAACAATGGTATGGAAGTGAGCCAGTGAGCAAATTGAATGCATAGGAGGTTTATTGTGGAGGGGCGTTGCTTGTGGCCATTTTATATATTCATTCAGCAAACAGGTGAGCCCACACTGTATGCCAGACACTGCGCTAGGCATCAGGGATGAAGCCATTATTGAGAGAGACAAGGTTCCTGCCCTCATAGAGCATACATTCTGGTGTTGAGGAGGGAGGGCAGGCAGTAAAGAAAAAACAAGGTGCATGATTATAAAACATGCCAAGTGTTGTTGAGGAAGCTCTTGAGAGAAAATACCAAGAACTTTTGAATTCATTTGTAGTCAGGGAAGTTCTCTGAGTGAAGAAAAATTGAAAGAGAGCACCAGGGCAGGAGGGACAGCAAAGGTAAAGGCCTGGAGGCCAGCATGCTGGAGGAGCCAGGTAAGGCCAGGTGGCAGGTGAGTGGATGACCACGGTGTACGGAGGGGGAGGCTGGAAGTTTTGTTTTTTTCCTGCAATAGCATGGGGAGCCCTGGAAAGGTTTTGAGCATGGATGTTGTTTTGTTCAAATTTTACATTAGAAAAGGTCACTCTGAGGAGAGTGGGCGGTGGGGCTGAGGAGAGTGGGCGGTGGAGACTGGTGGGGGGTCTACTGTAATCATCTGGTAATGATGGGGGCATGGACCAGAGACAGCATGGAATAGGGAGAAGGGAATAGATTCAGCAATTCTGGTTGGTGGCCAGGTGCTTGGGCCGCCTGGGGCTCTGGCCTGGCCTGATGAGGCCTGTAGCCAAACCTGCGTAGCCAGTCCCATGGCAGAGGAGAGATTCTTTGTGGCAGAACATCTCTCTGAGGACTGGGCATCTAAACTTCCTCAAACTGGAATGGCTGGGGACAAGTGGCACACAGGTTGGGAACTTGGACTGTGAAGTCAGATAGATGTGGGGGCTTCTCAGCACTGCCTTTTATAAGCTGGTGACATCAGACAAATTGCTCTTTGAATGTACAGACAAGCGAGAATGATTTTTGGTATAGAACTTTCCAGAAGGGCTCATAAGAAACTGCCAACAGTGATTGCCCCCTGCAAGGGAGACATGGGGTGGGTGGGAGACTGACTGTCTTATAACCTCTTAATTTATGCCACAGGCATGTGTTATTAGTCAAAATTGGCCACCCCATTTGTGACTTTCTGTGGCATTCACCGGGATGGACCTTCAGTGGCGTTTGGAGCAAGGACTGGTTACCAGCCCTGTTTTACACATGAGGCTTAGAGAGGGGCAGTTGTTTTACCCGGTGGGGTCCAGCCCCTTCTTGGGCCCAGACTCTTTCTCTTCCTGGCTCAGCTTGTGTTCCTTATTGCTGTTGGTTGAGGTTGTGGATTTGGTGGGACTTGGAGGAGCTGGATTTTCCTGGCATGAGTAGCGATTTCTTGTTTCCCAGTGCTCCAAGCACCATTGATTGGGCAGCTTTATTTATTAGCTTAATCTTTGCACATCCCTCAGCGATGCTGTTCTCACCTTGCTTTGTCGGGGGCCAGAAGGGCCTGCATGCTCACCTGTGTGTGTGTGTCCCCAAGCATGAGAGTCCGTGTGGCTTTGGGACTATGGGAAAGGATACCTCACTTCCCAGCTTTCCTTGGTGACAAACAGGCTCTCACAAGCATCTTAATCCAGGTGTGGCAATACTAATTGCTCACTGACATCTCAGTCGAACCATTTGATCTAGTGTCAGAAGTCCTGGGTTCTAGTTCTGGGACATCTACTTGCTTGCTGTGTGACCTCGAGCAAATCACTTCTGTTCTCTGGTCCTCAACTCCTCATCCTAAAAATGGGAATGATAATATCTGGCCTTCTTGTTGCTCTGAATAGATGGTGGACACTCCCACTTCAGGACTTTTGCACTTGCTATTCCCTCTTTCCTCACATATTGGCATAGCTTGCTCCTTCACTTTGGTTGTTACTCAAAAGCTACCTTCTCAGAGAAGCCTTCTCTGGCCATCCTAACTACAGTTTCACAGCTGGGGCACACACGTGCATGCTCACCATTCTTCTTTCCCTGCTGTGTATTTTTCATCTTTGGTACTTAATATGACTAATCATATTATATCTTTTAACTGTTGATCTTGTTTACTGATTTCTTCTATTAAAATGTCAGCTCCAACAGGGCAGGGACTTTTGTCTGTTTTGCTTACTGCTGTCTTCCAACACCTAAAATGGGACTTGGCACATAGAAGGTGCTCAGCAAATATCTGTTGAAGGAATAAATGAAATAAATCAATGTAAGGCTCTTTGAACAGTCCCTGGTACCTAATACGCTCTCAACAAACGTGAGTTATTATTGCTACTAGTATTACTGCTATCAGGTTTTTCTGAGCCTCAGTTTGCTCACCTATAAATTGAGATGCTGTTGATAATAACTATCGTAGAGTTGTTGTGAAGATATAGTGATGTGGATGTTGGGTTCTTGGTACAGCTCCTGACATAGACTTTTCAACCAATAGGAGCTATTATAGTTATAAGTTCAAAATGAATAATAAAGGTCTCCCCCTCCCCCCAGTATTGGGAACATTTCTGGAAAGTGTAGTGTCTGGGACCCAGGGAGCAACCCTCACCACCACATCACTGGTCCTGATTAGCTATAGCAGCAGTGGGGGCGAGGTCCTCTGGCTAGCCTTCAATTGCCATCTAGCCAGAGTGTCCAGCCAAGGTTTGCATATACTCTCTGGCATACCAGCTTTCTCACAGGGTGTCTGATTCTTCCAAAGTTCATTGCTTTTTGTTTTCGTGTTTTTAAGTATAGAAAGTTTTTGTTGTTGTTTTGTTTTAAAGAGATGACTGTTCTATATATATATATATATATATATATATATATATATATATATATCTCCTATCTAATAAAAGACAAAAAGGGTAATTGACCGTACCTTCGCTATGCTTCCCATTGGCTAATCAGGACAATATGCAAATTAACCACCAACAAAGATGGCAGTTAATTTGCATACATAGGCTCCAAGCGGTGGAGCAAAGCCAGACGGCCCTGGAACCGGCTGAGCAGCGAGGCCTCACGGCCCCTGGATCAGAGGAGCCGCGAGCTCTCATGGCCCCAGGATCAGGGAGCCACGAGGCCTCATGGCCCCGGGGATCAGTGGAGCTGCTGAGGCCTCACGCCCCAGCGCCAAGCAGAGCTGCTACGCTTCCCAACGGCCCCTGGATCAGCAGAGCACAAGTCTCACAGCTGGGGGGGGTGGGGAGGGGGGCTCTTGCTGGAGCCAGCCAGAGTGAAGGCCTGGGTCCCGGGTGCCAGAGGAAAACTGGTGCCAGCAGCCAAGGGAGGGAAGGCCTATTGCACAGACACACACACATATTGATTTCAGAGAGGAAGAGAGAGGGGGGGAGAGAGATAGAAACACCAATGATGAGAGAATCATTGATTGGCTACCTCCTGCATGCCCCCTACCGGGGATCGAGCCTGCAACCAAGGCATGTGCCCTTGATTGGAATCGAACCCAGGACCCTTCAGTCTGCAGGCCGATGCTCTATCCACTGAGCCAAACAAGCTAGGACAGAAAGTTTTTAATTTTTTTAGAAGGGAAGGATCAATTGATATTTATTGTCTCAGAGAAACATTTTCAGCATATTACTATGTGGATAAAAGCAAGAGCTGAGCAGCACACAGGGTGTAATTTTTGTAAATCATAAAAGTAGAGCCTCTCTCAAAAAAAAAAAAAAAAGTAGAGCCTCTCTCAGTCAATGAGATTTGTCCATTGGCCTAGGCCCTAGGTGTTAATCCTGAGCTTCATCCCTAGAGTGAGGGAGGAAACCCCATCCAGGATTTTTAATTGCAAGCAATAGAAACCAACTCAGCTTTCCATCAAGACTCATGAGGGGCTTCCCCACCCACAAGTCTATTCTGGTGCTGGCTGGCCAACAAAGCATGGTAGATGTTTATGACAGTTGGGAGGGAGTGGGATGGGGTGGGACAGGGATCCCCAAATCAAAGTAAGGGACTGTTGCTAGATGCAGTGGGAATTGGTGCTGGGGCAGTGGCTATCCACTATGTAGCCTGAGGCAGAAGCACAAGTAGATTAGCAGATGCTGTCACTGTTGTCACCAACAAAATTCCCTTGGGACTTTTCAGTGACCTTGGGCAGGCTTCCACCTGTTGATGAGGAATCTCTGTGTCCTGGGGGCTTTTTTCCAAAACCACAAGATCACTTTCCTTGAGCCTGGGGCAGGGCAGAAGTGCTGGGACTTAACCCTCGGACCAGTCCCCAATCTCAGGAGTTGTGTATCAATACTCCAGCTCCCCCACCTGTGAGTGGAATGATTTTGGGGTTTCTTCTGCATTTTGTCAGGTGGTAGAAATTATAGGCAATTTTTGTGTTTGATTTTCTTAAGAAGGTTTTGGTTTTCAGCATTGAAAATGTGTTATTTTGTCATTTGAAAATCAACCTGCTGGCCATCTCTGTGAATTTTTCTTTTTTGCTTAATCCCTCCACCACTACCTCTTCCCCCCCCCCCCCTCCAACACCCACTCCCTGCCACGCCTTAGCAGTTGGCAACCTATGGATATTTTGAGAGTGATTTTTAGTTCCTTCAGTGTACTGCTGGAGAAAGCAAACTTAACTTTTTCCCGTTTTTTCCTTAAGGCCAGTTTAAAAAAAATATTTTTTTTTCCCCACAGAGCAGGGCACCAGCTATTACGGAAACAGTAAACAGGAGTCAGCGCCAGGGCATAAGTGGTTGGTTTTAATTAGAACATTAAAGTATTTTAATGCTTACACTTTTTATTTTTGCGAACTTGATTATATAGCATTTTAAGTACCTGTGAACATTTTAAGGACTCTCAGCAATGAATTATTTGCAGTTTCACAGGAAACTTCTATTTTAAAAGCCAAACGGTATGAAAGTGGCTGCGAAGGCTTGGCAGCAGCGACTACACTGTATAATGAGGAACCACATGGTGGGTGGGTTGGCAGACAGCCCACTCGGCCCAACGTCACTCAGGCTGCCTGGTGGACCCCCTTCTGAGAGGCTCCTACTGAGTGCAAGTGCAAGGGATTTGGGGAGGCTTCGGGATCCCACTGGAGTCCCCACATAACCACCCACCCCCAACACCTGAGGATTCTTCCCCTAGAATTTATCTCAGGGGTGTCTCTTGGTCTCTTCTTTTTTTTGCTACTTGGGGTCCCATAGAAGCATATTCAGGGAGCTCCTGGCTTTAACTTTTGTGCCCTGCAGGCTTCTCCCCACTCAGCATTCAGAGCAGGTTTCTTAAAACATATCAGTGTTGTTGCTTAGTTGCTCAGAAGCTTTCCAGGAGAAAGTCAAGGCTCCACACTAGAGTCTCCAGGCCATGGGTGATCGGCCCTGCTGCCATCACCGTGGGTGTGGCCCTTCGCACATGTTGTTCCCCTTTACCCCATCTTCTCCTGCTGTCTCTCATGTCACTGCAGCCCAGCCATGTGGCCTTCTCATCGACCTTTTATGCTCTTAGACATCTGTTTATGTGCCAAGCATTGTTCTGGACACTGGTGATTTAGCAGTGAACAGGCCAGCAAAATTTCCTGCCTTCATGGAGCTGCCCTGCTAGTCAGGGGAAGACCGCTGGTAAAGAAACAAATGAAGACCGCGTGGGAGAGGATGGGATGGGGGTGCTGTTTCTAATGGGGCGATTAGAACAGGTTTCTCCAATGAGGTAACATGTAAAGGCCTGTATGAAATGAGGGAGCAAGTGCTGGTGTTGGCTTGTACAAGCTCACGTGAGCCAATTGTGCTCATGTCTTCCCAGCTCCTTGTTGAGTGACATCTGGTTAGTGGCTTGAAATCAGCCACGGTGGGAGGATTTGAAATTGGTAAATGCCACAAATTAGGGCTTTTTACCCAGAGAGCGGTTGTTAAGCATTTACCAGCACACATCTGGAGTAGGTCATGTAGAAAGCCTGGGAGAATTTTCTAGGCATTCCTTGAAGAGGGAATGTGTTTGGAAGGTTTGAGGAACATTGTGGAAGACAGTGTAACTTGAATTCCTCAAATGCTTGTTTGTGCCCCAGGACCTTTACACATATTGTTCCCTCTGCTCAGGATGCTCTTTCCTTTAGTTCCAGAAAAGCCTTCTCTGACCATTTTTACTAGAGCACATCTTCCCTTTATTCTTAACATCAAGCACTTCTTGGTTCTCTTTCCAGCATTTGCCTCAATATGTAATTGAGCATTGAGTTATTTGTTATATTAAGGTCTGTCTCTCCCATTGAAATGTAAGCTCTGAGAAGTCTTCCTGCTCCCTGCTGTCTCCCCACCTTCCAGGAAGGGCCTGCACAGAACAGATGCTCAGTGCATTATTGTCAACTGAGTGAATGTTGGTGGAAAGCCTTCTTATGCTCAGCACTGCTTTGGGAGTGGTCTTTATGGCATGAGATAAAAAATCAGGAATAGAAGAAGCAGCCAACAGAGAATCCAGAGGTTCCTACCTGGTGCCCAGCCTCATTCCAACAACATAATTCCTGGGTCTCCTTCTCCTTAATCTGTATGCAACACAGCAAGTTGATACCTTTCTGATAATGAGCACAGTGATCATCCCCCAGCTGCCAACCCATATCGGTGAGAAAGAACAAGCTCTCTGCTCCTGCTGAAGACATTGGTGTCATCGGAGGTTAAATATTCCTATTATATCATGCCTGGCATTTTTATTGTCATGAGAGCAATGGATGTCAGGAGTTTAGGACTTAAGATAAAGTTTATTTTATGGTGGAGAAAGTGCTTAACCCACTGGCATCTTGGATGGTGTGGACAAAGGTGAGCTGAGGAGGGAAACATTTTGATCACAGGGAACAGTTTTGGTTGACCTGATTTATATATATATATATTTAGAACATATTGATTGAGGTGACCAGCATTTAGATCTTTCATAGTTAATGAGGAGCTGTCCTGTTTATATTGGAAACGGTCACTGCCCAGAGCCTCTAATGAGGTGTGTGGTGCCCAGGAGAGGAAGACAGTTAACATTAAAGAAGTTTAGGCTTTCAAATAACCTCCCTCTGACCTTGAGAATTCAAATCCTGGCTCTGTCCTTCCCAGTCATATATTCTTTGGCAGGTTGCTTAGCTTCTTGTAACCTCAGTTTCCTCTTCTGTAAAATGGGCTACTCCAGAAGTAGTTTATGGTTTACGAGGATTAAAAGTGATGATGTGATGTCAAAGATGGTAAATGCTCAAGAAATATTACTGTCATCCAAGCTGCTAAGTGATGGTGCTTCCTAAAGCCTATAAAATGGGAACATTGTAGGCTCATTTCAGTGTAACAAGGAGCTTCCTAAAGCAAATGCCCTGAACGAAAAGTCGCCACAGAGTGTTCTGGCCCTTTGAGCTTTCGATTTATCTTGAAGCGATTCAGGTGTAACCAGAAGGTAATGCTTTTTCCTTGAGAAAATGCACTCAAGTGTTTAGCACTTGACCTAGCTCGTGGGAGCAGCTACTAATTTTTTCATTAATCAGAGAACTCTATCCATTTCTGTTGCTGTAGAGTGGACTTTGCTATAATCATCAGCTCAATTATTTAGTTTTGTATTGCCTTAGAGGGCATGGATCTTTGTCTGCCTCATTTGCTGCTTTGTCTTTGATTCCTAGAACAGTGTCTGCATATAGTAGATGCTCAATAAATATTCGTTGAATGAATGAAATCATGTGCCTATAGGCCGGGTTTTAAAAATGGAAGACTGTAACCCAGAGAAATGTAAATTGAAGTTCACTTAGAAACCTAAACATGAATGTATACAACAGCATTAAAACAACTGAAATGTATTCTCTCACACTTCTGGAGGCCAGAAGTCTGAAATCAAGGTGTTGGCAGGCTCATGCTCCCTCTGAAGGCTCTAGGGGCAGATCCTTCCTCACCCCTTCCAGCTTCCGGTGGTTACCAGCAATCCTTGGTGTTCCTTGTCTTTTAGCTGTGTCACTCCAAACTCAGCCTCCATTGTCACACAGCTATCCTCTCTCTCTGTGTGTCCTCTTCTCTACTTATATGGACAATAGTCATTGGATTCAGGGCTCACCCTAATCCAGTGTAACTTCATCTTTACTAATTACTTTCTAGAAGACCCTGTTTGGTGGGGTCTTTGAGCTTTCGATTTATCTTTATTTCATAGGCTTTAGGAAGCACCATCACCAGCATTTGGGGGGGAGAGGGGCACTAGTCAACCCAGTACAAACCTCTTTAGAAAATGTTGAAAGCAAAAGTGTCCTTTTCGGTCTGAGCTTTGTTTGGAGTTCTGTGGGGAAGTGTGGCTTGTTGGGATGACTCCCACAACTATGGGGATGAAGAGAGACTCCAAGTGTTAGTCCTAAATATGACACTGACGGAAAAACTGAGAATTGGGGTCTTGACTGCCGTCAGGAGAAAGAGCAGAAGCTTCTGAGCAGCTGAGCTGAGTTCTGGGGCTGTTTGTGTTTCCTTAGTCTGACAACTTGCCTTTCCCTGAACCTCAGTTTCCCTCTCTGTAAATTGGGGATAATAACAGTACCTTCCCTGAGGTGGTTGGGGGCTTTAATGCTAGAGACTGATGAGTTCAAGTCCTCATTGTTTGGACAGAGAGACAGGGAGGATGGCCTTGACTTGAAGTGACAGGCATAGACTCAAGACAGGATGTGCTGCTTCAAGAATGGTGCTCCCTCCTCTCACAGCCAACGATTGGCTAGGAGGGTCTGAGCCCTTTAATTGTAAAAATGCCCTCACTGGTTTGGCTCAGTGGATAGAGTATCAGCCTATCCTGGGTTCGATTCCGGTCAAGGGCACATGCCTGGGTTGCGGGCTTGATCCCCAGTGGAGGCCGTGCAGGAGGCAGCCGATAAATGATTCTCTTTCATCGTTAATGTTTCTATCTCTCTCTTCTTCTCCCTTCCTGTCTGAAATCAATAAAAATATATTTAAAAAATAATAAAACTAATGAATGTGAATTTAGAAGCTTATCTTCCCAGCGACCCTGTGAGGCAGAGACTATTGCAGTTGCTATTTTATAGATAGGAACCTG
The DNA here is from genome assembly GCF_000147115.1 of Myotis lucifugus. Lineage (NCBI taxonomy): Eukaryota > Metazoa > Chordata > Mammalia > Chiroptera > Vespertilionidae > Myotis > Myotis lucifugus. The sequence continues at coordinate 616,440 of NW_005871304.1, forward strand.
AGGTTCCAGCAGGTTTAAGCTACCTCTCCAAGGCCACACAGCTGCAAAGTGGTAGAGCTGAGATTTGAATGCAGGTACATCCAAGTTCAGTTCTCTAGTTCCCTCTTCCTTCCTTAGGCACCCAATGCCTCAGTTTCCCCATCTGCAAAATGGTGCCTACTCCAGGTGGGCGGCTCTGGTGGAATTGTGCTGAGTACGAGACCCAGAGTGTTATATAAGCCCCGGTTTGCCCAGGAGGGTGTCTCAGCTTCCTCCTCCTGTCTCTCACACCACAGTGACTTGAGATTTTTACACAGGCAGGAACTGTGTGGGGGGTGGGGGGTGAGGGAGTGTATGTGTGTGTGTTTGCAACAAATATTTTATAATAGACAAACCTCGTCTGCCACTTCTAAAAGTAGTGGGGGAAAAAACCCACTTTGAGAAAGTAAAAATAACCCCAAGCCTGAGTCACTTAAGTCATTGAACTTAGCCAGAGCTAGCTTCTCCACGCTGTGATTGCTTCGGCTTAACCAGGGGCAGTGGATCAGGCCAGAATTTGGGGGGATGGACACCTGGGATTTTAAGGGGAAAATTTTAGTGGTTAGTTTGCAAGTGAAGTGACTGTCCAACCATCATTTTTTTTTTTTTTTTTTTTTTTTTTTTGCTGCAGGGTGAAATGTCTCCCAGAAATGCTCTGTCCTTTCTCTTTTAAAAGTGACTTGACAATTGATAATTTTGCCCTAGTGGCGGGCACCTTAGAGCTTTTATTTCGTGGAGGCCAAACATTGATGTTGTGTGAAATGGGAGCTTGGCGGAGCCTTTGTGCGGATCTCAAGCTTCCTGAAAAATTTATTTACTGTGACTGTGATCTGCAGGAGCGAATTGATGTTTATCTATAGTCGTTTGCGCCAGCAAGGAGGGGAAAAATGCATAACTGCACTTTCCTCGGAAGCCTTGCGAGGCTGTTTAAATAAGTATCTAATAGTGAACTTTCAATAGCAGACAGGCAGTTTGATGGACAGGGTACAGTGTATTATTAACCATAAGCAGGCTTAATCTTTCCCCCATGTTTTAGAAGAAGCTTTATAACCTTCTGGCCGAAGAATTCATGAGAACCAGGTATATGAAGCTAAGCAAAATTATCCTGGCTGTTCCAGTGGCAGAATCAATAATTCTGAGAGCTGCATGAAGGAGGGGAGACAGGGGCTGCAGCTGGGCCCCATGTGAGCAACCCCAGCCACCTCCTGTGGCTGGTAGGTCAGGAGAAGTACAGGGGCCTGGAGCTGGCAGGGGGAGGTAAGGGTCATTCTAGGAGCTGGCTTCGATGCCAGATACTAATATCTGTTGCCTCCAACGTGGAGCATATGTACAGACAGTTAACAGGGATGAGTGTCTTTTTGCTGGGTCTTGGTTAAAACAGTGCCTGGCCCTATGGTGGCACCCACCATTCTAAGCAATAGAAAGGATTTATGCAATTGTTCAGTGAATGTATGTCTTGCCCCTTTGGACCAGAATTTTTGTGCAGCCTGGGAAGCATCTTGTTTAACCAGGAGGGCTCTCTTGATCTCTGGGAGAAGGTAGACTCTCTTTGTTATAAAGTCCTTTCCTAGTCTCCTACCTGGTCCCCATCACCCTTTGTAGTGATGGAGCCTTCAGTATCTGTCTTTCACTCATTAGCTGGCCAGCTGCTAGAGCATTCACCACAGCCTCCCCAGGCCCGAATGCCCCCTGGAGTTTCTTATGGGGTTGGCCACTGTTGAGTGGGGTTTTGCTGAGGAGGAAACGGCTGTGGTTAAGGGCATGAAGGTCAGGTAAACTTGGGGTCAGATTCTGGTCTGTTAGCCATTTGAGTGGCTTGCCCTCTCTGGGTCTTTGTTTCCTGATCTATAAAATGGGACAATGGGGAAAGTAACTGCCATTTTAAATCTCAGTTTCCTCAGTTGTAAAATAAGTGTAACAGTGCTACCTGCCTTCCTGAGGGGCTGTGCTGAGGAGTAAAATGAGAGAATGCTGGTGGAGGACCCAGCATAAGGTCTGGTGTTCAGTAAGTTATAGCTGTTACTATTATTAATGTTTAACGATATTCCTATTATTAACTCACTGCTTTTGCTCTTCATGACCTAAGAGAAATCATAGCCTCTGTCCGTTTTGTCTGCTTTGGACACTTGTGCTTTCTTTCAAGGTCTCGAAGCCATAATGGGGACACACTGAGACCTGTGCAGAGTCAGGAGATGTTGGCAGCTCTCACGGATCTGCTCGTTGCTGGTGCTACGAGCTGCCTTTAGAGCTCAAACCCTGAGCCCCCACTCCCACCCTTTCCTCCAGCAAAGGCTCAGGGACCAGGAAGTTTCATGTCCTCCAGGACCAAATAGAACTGGCAGTGAATCCAGGGGCAAGAGGCAATGGGAGGGGCATGGCCACGCCTGACAAGATAGTCCCTGTATAATCTACTGAGGTCCCTATCAGTGTGGAGAACCAAGAGCTGCCCAGCACTCAGAGCATTATCATTACCAGAACCGGGTTCACATTTCTGCAGTTGCCCGGAGGGTCCAAAGTGGAGCCTTTGCGGGGCGGGGGGGGGGGGGGGGGGGGGGAGGGGGGAGTGGAACTATGGTCTCAAGTTTCCTAACTGCCCAGGAAAGCTCTTTGTTCACCCTGGGCCATTATCTTCCCCTCTGTCCTTTCTTCCTCCTTGTCAGAAGCCAGTTGGGTTTGCCCAAATCATCATAATAATGTCCCCCATGTGTGGAGACTCTCAGGAGACTTTATTACTTACACCCATTTTCCAGATGAGGAAACTGAGGCTCAGAGAGGTGAAGCCACTTGTTTGAAGCTATTTGGCATTTGTTTTGCCTGTTCCTCTTCCCTGATGCTTAAGTCCCCACCTCCCAGCCCACCTGGGTCTCCAGTCTCCTCTTTCCCTCTGGAAAGCACGGCTAGCTTAGCCACTGAACAGGTTTGTGAGTGGAGCTGGAATTGTCCAGGAGACCCAGCCAGGGGAAGCGGGGCAGCAAAGCTCTTGGCCTCGGAGGGTGGGTCTCTTTCATCAAGAGAAAGTCCTAACAGTAGGGCCCTGCCACCCCATCCGGCAGAGCCCAGCAACCCTACCCTGAAGGTCTTTCCAATCCTTTCTCAGGGTTCATCTGTCTTTAAAAGCGGCCTGCCTCTTGTTAACCCTGTCCTGACGGCTGACAGGAGCTCCAGGAAGGTGATGTGAGGGCCTCGGATCAGTGGGCTCCCCCTGAGGCCCACTGGGTGGCCTTGGACTGAAGACCCATATTGTTCTGAGCTGAGTCTGAGGGTATCAGATACTCAGGTGCCTGTCTTGGGGTGATTATCCTCATCATCTCCCCTCTCCTTCCTGTGTTATTTCTGGAGAAGCCTTTACCCCCACTGCCCACACACTGATCCCCAAATCCTCTACCTGCAGGCTGGAGCATGGGGAGTTGGGGAGAAAGTAGAAGCATCTGGATCTTTCCTTTTGTCTTGATTTATTAGAAACAAACTAATATGAGAACTCAGAGCAAGGTACCCGGCTTAGAAGGAATTTAAAAATTATATTCATTCTAGCAGTGATCACTAATGCATATCAATGTGTCTGCTCTGGATCAGATCTGGAGAGCCCCTGGATAAATAAGATGGAACTCCTGCTCTCCAGGGAGTCCTGGGGAGGGAAGACCACCCAGGACAGCACAAGATGGAGATTTTCTCCTGCACTGGGGACACTGCAGGTGCTCAGAGCCAGGAGCTAGGAAGGGCCACAGAGGGACTGTTTGCAGCAGGTCTGGAAGGATGAGTTTGCCAGGCAGGGAATTAAGGGTGGTCATCTTAACACCAAGGAACAGCATCAGACATAGGGAACAGTTTGGGTGCAGCACAGAGGATGAGAACCAGGGGCGTTGGGGACTAATGAATCATTTAATTGGGGATTGAGGTAAGGTTGGAGCAGGTGGTGGATGTCAAATTAGGCAAGGCCTCCCAGTCCACTGTGTAGAGTTTGGACTTGTCCTGGAGGCTCGGGGTAAGGATTTGGGGGTTTAATTCTAAGAACTACAGGAAGGCATGTAGGAGTTTGAGCCTGCAGAGGCAGTGACAGTATCTACTTCTTTTGTAAGGAGCCCTCAGGCCGCCATGGAGAGGAGAGATTGTGAAGATAAGATCAGAGTTGGGAGATGGGGATGAGGTACAGCAGTCATCCAGGCCTGCTGTCAAGGGCGCCTAGGCCTGTGGTGGCACTGGGGCTGCCCAGGCGAGGGCAGGGTAGGGATGCTCCAAAAGGAGATTCAAGAGGTCCCAAAGGAAGGCTGCTGAGACTGCTGTGAGCCATCTGCTGACATTTATTTTTCATCCATCATTTTTATGCTTGTGGCCTGAGGAGCTTCAATTGGTTATAGTGACGCGTAAACAATTGGGAATGGCCGGAGGGGCTGCACCCTCAGCTCCAGGGCAGAGCAGACAAGAGCCAGCAGCCTGTATCACATGCTCACTCTAACAAGGACTTACTGGTTTCTCTGAAAATCCAGAGAAGGAAGACCAGTGCAAGCTGTTCGTTCATTTATTTACTCAGTAGCTATATATTGGGCTTAGACCTGGGGGAACATGGCAGACTGCTCCCTGCCTTAGGGGAACCCCTCCTGATAGCTACTGGAGGCCCACCAGGATCAGGCAGGTGGAACCAGCCTGGGAAGAGCTGTCCCCTAAATGGGGTGCCCAGGAAGCTGTGGGAGCTAAGCAGAAGCATTCCACAGTCTGGAAGCTTCCAGAAGGAGGTCACCTACATTATGGCTCAGTGAAGGCAGGAAAGGGGCTGCTCCACTCAAGGGGGGAATCCCCAAACCCCCAAATAATATAGGATAAAGTTACTTAGAAGCTGAGACCTGAAGGATGACCAGGCACAGCTCTGGCAAAGAGACAGGAAAGTGTGTTTTAGGAGGAGAGAACAGCTTGGGCAAAGGCCTGGAGGTGGGTTTTGTGGAAATCACCTGATCAGAGTGCCTGGGACCTCAAGGGTGAGTAGGGTGCAGTGAGAGCTGAGGCTGAAGGGCTTATGTTTTGGGGTCTAGGCATCTGAGCTCATAAAATAGTTCGCTTTGATTTCCTGGACTGGTGAGGTAGGGCTCAAATTTGCAGACAGGGTGATTTGTGGGGTGTGGTTAAGGGAATGGTGCCCCAGTTCACACAGAGCTCCCCATTTGTCAGGGGGCAGACCATCCATTTGAAAACTGCCTTCCTTGTGTATGGTGCTCATACTGGATAGGATTGGGTGTCAGGGATCCTGGCTAGGGTGAGACAGAATTCTCTGGGAGAAGTTTGGGAGTATCTCTTTGCTTTATGTGGACCTGCAAGGATGATGTAAAATTAGACTCAGTTGGCCAACAGGTCCCTAGATCAGTGTGTATAGTGTTAGGTGACCTGTGGTCTTAAGGTGTGAGGCCTGGGACCCTTCCACCCCTTGCTGCCTAGTGTGGCCGGTGGGCGGCCTAGCAGGCAAGGTACCGTCTGGCTGGATTGAGAGCCAAAGAGGTAATGCTAATGTCTTTTAAAATTAGAATGAAAATGTTTATTGCAGAGAGCAGAACCTGCGTCAGCGCAGAGTCCTGTGGGAAGAGGGTACTGCTTTATCACAGCCTTTCAGTTTTATTTTTGCACATTCGCTTTTTATTTGCTGGCGGTGCTGCTGACGGGCCCCAGAGTGGGCTCAGGCTGCTGGGCCAGGACTGGAAGGACGGCGCTGCCTGTGTCTTGACAGTCCTCCCCAGGGTGAGTGCCAGGACCTGCTGTCTTTTGGGAGGACTTAGGGGTGTGAGAGCAGGAGGTTATGACTTTGTGTCTGCGTGTGCCCCTGTGTCTGTGTGTGCGTCTAGCCCAGTGTGTGTGGCTCTTTGTGTGTCTTTGTGTGCTTTGTGGCTTTGGGGGTTGTCTACTTTCGAGACTGGGTGTGGATCTTTGTATGTGGGTTCCTGAATTGTGTGTTTCTGTGTCTGTCCATGTGTCTTTGGGAAGTGGCCATAGGTGTGGCCGGCTCTGCGGATCCAGGTTTGTTTTTCTGGGGCCTTTTTCCACCTGCGTGGATGTATATGAGCATCTTGGGGAGGCACATGGGTGTCTGACTGTGAGTCTGTGTGGGTCTGTACCAGCTGCATGTGCATGCATGTGAGAATGTGTACATATGCAAGTGTGTGAGTATGTGCATTGGAACATGTGAGCCCATATGGGGGAGTGTGTCATGTGTGTTGCATGTGAGAGCATGTGTGTAAGCATATACTGCATGTGATAGTTGTGTGCATCTATGTGAGAGAATGTATGAGAGCACGTGTTGAATGTGAGCGTGCTGTGTGAGCATGTTACATGTGAGAGTGTATGTCCTATTCTCTCGTCCTCTTGCATTTGGAACCCCCAGCAGAGTTGTCCTTGGGTGGCTCTGGGTTCAAAAACACAACGTAGCTGGCACTGTCAAAAGGCATCCATCCAGGCGCCCACTAGCCCCAGCTCCAGTCAGAGAGCTTCGGAAACCTTCAGATGCCTCTAAGGGTTGCACCACTATTAACCCATCCTGCTCCAGCTGAGAAGATTCTGTTGAGCTTTACCTCTGTAGCTTGGGCCATATAAGCAATGGGTGTTTTGTATGTGGAAGGGGTGCTGCTTTCCAAATATAAAATTATTTTATAATATACAGAATGTGCTTTTTCAAGGCACATGGTGATGGAAGCCCTGCTTGACAGTTGCTAATCTGGCCCAGGGAAGACCAGCGTCCAGGCTTGGTTCCTCCCCAACTGGGTGGGGAGGCTTTGGCCATAGCACTGGATATTGTCAGGGCTCCCCCAGATTGCCACGCCACGGTAGCCCTGAACCCCACCACCCATACAGTGTGACCTGCCGCAATTGCTTCCTAGGGCAGGAAACCCACGCCCTGCAGGGAACCTGGTGGCTGCTGGGCTTCTCTACCAGACTAGAGGCACCTCTTTCTAATTCTCATCTCCATCTGGCTCACCTCCCTATTACTGGGAGATGTCTTTTTTTAATCACCTTCTCCAAGCTGGGGTGGCTGGGGTTGGGGAGTCAGAGTTTACAGAGTAGAAATTGGGTGCTGTGCAAAATGCACTATGATCAGGAACCAGTGCTGAAGACAAATCTCAGCTTCTCTGAGCCTCAGTCTTCTCATCTATAAAATGGGAGTGTGACAGTGCCAGCCTCAGGTCTGTCTCTCACTTGTCACCTCAGGGCCTTTCTTGAACATGACAGATTTGCATGAAGTAGACAGCCTGGTTTGTCCTACCTGTGTGTAATCTTGGGAAATCATTTCATCTGTGTTTCAATTTCTTTTTATCTGTAAAATTGGGCTAATAATAGTACCTACTGCATGGGATGTTGTGAGGGTTAAATTCCATACTTTACATAAAAGGTTACATAGAGGAAGTGCTATAGAACGTAAGCTATTATTGTTATTTCTGGAATGTCTGAACCCAGATTAAAATATCCTATCAGCACACAATATCATTTTTAAAAAAATACAATTTGTAATCCATTCTTTCTGCAGCCTTGCCTACTCTATGTTGGGTATTCTGCATGGGTGGCTGGGCCAAATGCTGTGGTCGTCTCTTCTCCAACAATTTGGCAAGGCAGCTATAACTCAGGTTAAGTCACTCTGGGCAGCAGCCAGAGGCAGGAGCCAGCCTGCGAGAGAGCCACCTGGCAGTTCTCCCTGCCAGGGTGGATCCAGGCAGCTTGGGCTTGTGGTGGCTGTGGGCACCCAAAACTGTTTCGTGCACTTGTCAGTAGGTGACTGACATCTGAGCATTGGCGACAGACAGCAGAGGGGAGAGTTGCGTACAGAGAAGGGTATTTCCCCTGAGCCTGACATACATGGTACCCTGAGCCCACACACCTTAAACCTTGTTAGGGACACGTTGATGATGAAATACTCAGTCTAGCTGAGCAAAGCCTTCCCCATGGACAAGGCTGCATGCAAAAATACTTTGCATGCATATTATCTCATCTTGTCTTCATAGAAACACCTTGAAGTAGGTCCTACTTATTTCTATTTTATGAAGGAGAAAGCTGGAGATTGGAGAAGTTTTGAATCTTCCAGGATAGAAGTCCTGATTCCTCCAGTTGCTGGTGATTTGGGGCCAGTTACTTAACCTCTCTGAGCCTCCAATGCTGCACTTCCTAGAGTTGTAGCAAGGATTCAATGGGACAGTGTAGCTAAAACATTTAGCCTGGCATCTGGCATGGTAAGTGATTTTTTAAAAAACGTTGTTGTTGTTATTACTATTATTTTATCTTTTTGCAAGGGAACATTCCTTGCTAGTTTTATAGATATTGACAAGATTCAAATTTGATGCCCTGATGCCTAGAGGCATCATTTTAGGAGAAAAACACTCATTATTGGCAGCAGGTAAGTTTGCAAGTTTTCCAGCTAGCGGGGACACTACTCTTATTGTGAGGGTCTTATCAGCTTCTATAGGGGCAGAGCCTCTTCTATTTCCTGGAAAAAACCTCCCGTGGGTTTTCACTCCTGTGCCCAGTCCTGTGAGCACGTTCATTTGGACACTTTGAGCAAAAGGTCTGGTGTGTAGTAGTTGACCAACAAATGCTTGCTTGATGGATTGTGTCCCGAGTTTACCTGATTGGATTCAGGCACAACCTGGAAACGTCCCACAGAAGGAGCCTGATCTCTAGCACTGCACACTTTGCAGAGCCTGAAACATCTGAAGTTAATCACTTAATAACTATGATTGTGGTAGTCAGAGGTAGAGGAGCTGGCAGAAAATTATGACACTATCACACAACTCAAAGACAGGAAATGGGTTTGAGGCAGTGAATATGACCTCAGGTGTGTACTGACTGTGAAGGGAACTTCATTCATTCTTCATTCATTCACTGACTATTTCTGTGCTCAGTGCCAGGATAGGGATGTGGGTAAATGGCTTCATCTCTCTGTCATTGGTTCCTTGTCTATAAAATGAGATAATTCATGCAATGCATTTAAAAAAGGGCTTGGCACACAGCAAATTGTCATTGGTGGTTCACTGCTATTATTGTTGCCATGCTGTTTCAGAGTCTCAGGTAGAGAGGTGGGCTATCTACTCCATTCCTACTTAATAGAGGAGGAAATAGCAGCCCAGTGAATGTCAGAGACACTCCCAAGATCACAGAGCACTAAATATCAGAGTGGCCTCTACCCCACTCTCCTTGACTCCTACTTCAGCCCTTGCTCTTCACCTTGGCTGTCCTTTTTTGGGACCACCTGGGCTTGTAGCCCACTATGGCCCTCAGAGAATGTTGAGGCTCCTTTAGAAGGAAAGAATGGGGGCGTATGATGCCGTGTGACTCATACAGATAAATAGGACCTCAGCTTTGGTGGCTTTGCCCAAAATGCCATGTTTCTCCGGCCAGGTTTTCACTGTGTCTTGAGATCTACTCTTCTCTAAGTAGCCGCTATTGGCTGGTCCACCTGGTTAGTAAGACTTATTACTGCCCCCCAAATAGACCTGGGAGCCACACTGAGATCCCCACAGGGCTCAGAGCCCTCTGCCACGCTGTGCCGTACCCCTTCTGTGTAAAGATGCATCATCTGATCTTCTCCCTGAGCACTTTATTTCTTTCCACCTCTTCAGAAATATTTAGGGGTAATTAAAAGGAAATGTTCTTTTAACTATTATGAAATGGGGCTTGGGGTTTTGGAATGATCAACTGTGGCCTGAGGGGCCGATGCTACTTGATTTGATAACCTAGTTGATAGGCAACGAGTATTGATTTCTCTCCCCCTCCTCCCAGGAAGATGACTCAGTGAAGAGGAAATGTTTGGAAATTCAGGAGTGGCCTACTGTGGGAAGCCAGAAAGCTGTGTGTGTGTGTGTGTGTGTGTGTGTGTGTGTGTGTGTGTGTGTACATGCATACATACTGTGCTGCTTCTCCCTCCAGGGCCTATAACTCACAACCCCCAGGAGATGAGGATGCAGGTTCCACCTCTTGGCTGCCTTTTCCGGCACTCGTCAGAAGAGCAAGGCCTTTGCAGCCACACAGACCTGAGTGCAAAGCCTGCCTCTGTCACATCCTGGCTAGGTGGCCTTGTGCAAGTGACTTCACATCTCCGTGACTCAGTTTCCTTGTCTGTAAAGTGGGGAAAACAGTAATACCTGCTGCCTGGGGTTGTTCAGAGGATTTTAATTGAGAAATTCTCTTGGTGGTAATTAGTGGCAGCTCTGATTGCAGTGATGATTTTATTAACCAACAATTCGCATTGCTTGCTGATGGATGTAGGAGCAAAGTGCCATGGGAGTGCCAGGGAGGGGGTGATGGATTTTGGCAGAGGCAATCTGGAAACCTTCCAAGAGAAGGGCCTTGAATGACAACTCTTATGACATATGACAGGAAGGGGATGGGTGGAAAATGCTTTTTTGTTTCAGGGATTCAGATGCTCAAAGGCAGGGAGGTATGGAAGCTTCTGGTGAGGTGAGGAGCAACTGCTGTATGTCCAGGAAGGGATGGAAGAGTTGTTCTAGAATCTCAGGTGAAGTGGGTGATGAAGAGCTCTGTGCAGCAGGGCCCATGTGTTTCGTCTGAAACTCAGAAGCAATGATATACCATATAGCAGTACATCCCTTGGTTGAGCATTAGTTACATGTCAACCATTGAGCTAAGTGTATACTTACACCATCTCATTGACTCTGCACCTTATCTCCATTTTACAGGCGAGGAAACTAAGTTTTTTTTGTAACATATACTGGTGCACCCACATGCATAGTTTCCTGTAACTGTGACCGTTCCTTGAAACAAGTCCTGGTGAGATCAGGCTGTCTTTCCTCTCTGTGGCCAAGCCTACAGACCCCTCCCATAGCCCACCCACCTGAAGTGGCTTGTACAAGTCCTTGGAACATAAGTTTCTCCTTTGTGGGAACTTTTTTTACACTGGGGCACAAACATTCTTCCTCAAGATTTTCTGCCTAATTCAATCAGATGAAGGTGTCATGTAGACTTCACTTACAATTCTTTTCTCCATGTTCCCAGCTAAGTTCTTTTGTTGCCTCAGGGAATTCCTGGGAGCTGCAGGCTTCACCTGGGTAGGGCCTGATATTACAACTGGCACCAGATTTACTACATCCTTTCTGGCTTAGGAGAATTGGAGGCTTGGGGCGGCTGCCCTGACAGGCAGGGAGGCTAGAATGCTCATCCTCTAGGCGGGGCCAGAGGGCGCAGGGAAAGCTGTGGGATGGGACCTGTAAGCCACAGCAAGAAAAAAATACACTAAGATGAAAAGCAAATAAATTATGCCCTAACCGATTTGGCTCAGTGGATAGAGCGTCAGCCTGCGGACTGAAGGGTCCCGGGTTCGATTCCAGTCAAGGGCATGTACCTTGGTTGCAGGCACATCCCGGGTGGGAGGTGTGCAGGAGACAGCTGATCGATGTTTCTCTCTCATCGATGTTTCTAACTCTCTATCCCTCTCCCTTCCACTCTGTAAAAAATCAATAAAATATATATTTTTTTTAAAAGCAAATAAATTATATCATACACAAGAACCCTTTGGGCCAGGCCCTGCCCAAGGCAGTGACAATATAAGGATGTCCAAGGCAGCCAGGTCCCTGCCCACCACTGGGCAGACACCCGGCACAGAGTCCACTTACTTCAAGGCTAAATTCAACTCCAGAATCTTTGTCAAGCACACCCCCCTCCTCTGCAAAGTGCACACAGCATAATACAGAAGCCATGATTCTAGAAGGTCCCAGAAGGTGATAAACTAGGAGGAAATTTAGATGGGAAACACTTCAAGACAATATAAATACTCTTTTATCATAATTCTTTCCGCCCACAAATTTTACCATCTATTGAGGCTTCTTGCCCCCAAACAATTACTGATGCAGTGTTTCCCAAATGGTGATTTTATTTTTCCATCTTATTTCTGTATTTATTAATTAAAGATATTTTGCTTCTCTCCATTTATTTATTCAATTATTTGTTTATACCAGTATTGACTCGTGGGTCATATTTTATTGGCTCCTCTCTCTTTTTTCCCCTTCTCCTTTGTTCCCTCTATCTTTCTGCCCCACCCGTTTCTCTCCCTCTCTTTTTTCTTACAATCCTTTTTCTTGCTGAAGAAGCCATTTGTCCCATGAAGTTTTTCTCCACTGGCTCTGGCTGAGCATGTCCTCTCGGTGTCAGTTAACACTCTCCTCTGTCCCCTGGGTCTCCTGTGAACTGGTGGTAGCCCCAGAGCTTGATTGGATGCTGGTTGGATATTTGTGGCAAGACCACGTCATGGGTGACGGTATGTCCTTCTGTCAGGAGGTACACGAGATCTGGCTGTCTCCCTTTATGTGACATTGAGATTGATCTGTAGGTTTAGGAACTGTCAGCCTGATTCATCCATTGTCAAGTTCCCCATCAGCTCTTCATCCGCTAGGTTTTGTGCCCACTGATAATCATTGCCTGGGTCCATTAATTCGTTAGGGGTTGCAAAATGTTGATACGTTGATTTTTGTCCCTTCTTTTTGCTTTCTTAGCTGGAAGATTTCTCTACAGAGAAACCACTCCTCATCAATTATTTGCTTACCCTGAAGGAAAGTGTGTCCAGGAAAGAGAAGATAAATGCTTAATTCTTTCCCTGTATTTGCCAGTTTTCAAAATAAAGAGTTGGTTCCCTGTCATCCTCCAAAAGTGGTCAATTAGAGTTTTTAAAAATATTATTATAAAACCATGGATGCAAGCATAATTGAAGTGTCTTCATCTATTCAGTCTTTATCCTTATTCAAGCTCAGATTGTCCCATCTCCGGGAGAGGGGTGGGGGTGGGCAGCGGGTGGCAGTGGAACTCTGCCAGTCGACTTTGGATTAATCAATTGGACTCCTCCAGTGGTCATGGGCATTCTCCTTGCTTTTCAGGAAAACAAGATGTTCCAGCCTTACTTACTGCATACATTTGCCACTCACTCGACTTTCGGAGCCCTGGACCCTTTTATTGGGAAATGGTATTTAGAGACAGTCTGGGTGCTGAATGAATGTATGCACAAAATATCTTGAACAATGCAGTTGGGGTTATTTTCAGTGTCCACAGTGGAGGGGATGGCAAGAAAGGGGGCAAGGCAGTGGTTAATGATCCCCTAGGAGCTATTTATTCACTTTTACTCCCCCCCCCCAACAACAACTTCTTCATTTAGAAAACAAGGCTGAAACTCCCCCTATCTCCACCCCCATCTCCTTACTTGGGTTTGGCATTTTCTTGGGGAAGGTCTTTGAAGTCCGAGAACCCCTGGAAAAATGAGACCACCTGTGGTCCGTCGATCCCAGTTTGAGTCCTGCCATGCTTTGTTTAACCACTTGATGTGCAAAGGGGGCTGTCCCTGCTGTTTGCCTCTTTAGTATCTTTGGGGTTGGGGGGAAGCAATGGGAAAGTTCACTGAGGAACCATCAAATCCAGACCAAACAACAGGTAATATCCCTTCACCAGAGCAACTTAAAATTAATACAAGCCTCCGAGTATTACCCCCGCCTTTATTTGAGCAGTCTGCATGTCTGTTTGAGATTAAAACTCACATTTCATTTTTATATGCTGTGCTTAATCCAATAATGATTTCATGTTACAAACAGCAATAATATCTTTCAGCATAGTTAATCAGAATAGACTTAATGCTGTCACTATTTATTAACCTTTGTTGAAAAGCAAGAAGTTTCTCTCTAATCTGTGATTGTTGGTCTTGTCAGGCTCTATCAAGTAAAAAACCAGTTTTGGCATTCATTAAAACGGTGTGAATCCTGAAATGACAATTGGAGCCGGATGGTATTTGGTGCATGAAATCCTCGTTGTGTTCACCAGGATAACTGAGAAGGCGTGGTGGGGGGAGGGGGGGTTGGGGGAAAGGGGGAACCAAATGTTTCATCCCTGAGTTCCTCTTGGATAAAGACACTGTTTATGTAAATTGGGAGAGTGGGTCAGAAGATGCGGTATAGGTGAGGGGAGGGGTCGAGCCAGTTGATGTCTCTAGCCAAAGAAACTCATCATTCACTCAAGGCAGTGGATTTGAACTTGGGATTCCAGATGCCTCATCACTTTCCCATCCCTGTCACAGGTTACTGATCCAGTGGAAGCCACTTATTCACTTTTACTCCTTTCCCCCAACTTCTTCATTTCGAGAACAAGGGTGGGTCTCCCCATCAACAGCATGATGCCTGTTCTATGTCAGCATGAGTTTCAGATTTCCACTCACTGGAATCCTTTTGGCAAGAGGTCATAATCTGTAGTCCTCAAATTTTAGTGTGCATCAGACTCTCCTGGGGAGCTTCCCCAATTCCTGGGGACTCAGTAGGCCTGGGGTGTCATTGCATTTCCTGCAAGTTCCCAAGTGATGCTGATGCTGTTGGACCAGGGACCACCCTTTGAGTAGCACCAAAGGCTTCGTGGGCTTGGGTTTTCTGAATCATGCCAGGACATCGTCACTGGGTCAGTGGCCTGATGATCCTGGCTGGCAGCCTTGTTGGGAGGTTTCATCCAAGAGCGATAGTGGGTCTTGGGATGGCAGGGCTGGACATCTTAGCTTGGGCCAGGCAAGCAGAAGGCACTCTCCCAACAGAGGTGTCAACAGTCCCTCCGCATTGTCATTTCCCTGAAACAGACCACCTGAGCCAGTGCTTCTCAGACTTTAATATGAACATAGATCATCTTCAGATCTTGTTTAAGTGCAGATTCTGATTTATTAGCAGTTGAGTGGATGCCAAGATTCCACATTTCTAACTGACTCCAGGTGATACCCAGCCACCTTAGCAAAACACATTTTGAATAGCAATGCTCTGTCAAATTGCAGGAAAACTCAAAGTACAGTTGGCCAATTCCTGCACCTTGCCGGACTTGAATAACAGTTTGAGCCTTGCGAAATCCAACAACTCCCCTAAAGGGAAATTTACCTTTTAAAAAAGAAAAGGAAAAAGAAAGGTTTCAACTTGCACAAGCCTCCCACAAAGGGAAACATTCTCCCAAGGGGACTCCCTTTCTCTTTTTCACCTAGAAGAACCCCAACATCTCAGGAAATCCCTGTTGGGTCTTTACCTTCCAAAGGTGATTCAGAGAAATATCTAATCCAGCAAAGCAGTCCTGATGCTGGGAGGAATATTCCACTTAGCAAATACTGGTTGTTCGAGGTTGGGTGGGGGTGGCCAATGTCAGTGTCCAGTTTGATCTCTCCTCTCATAAGAAGGAGAGCCCACTTGAACATGAGAGGCCTGGTGGGTTTTACCCATGTAAACAGGGAGGTGAGCAGGTGCTGTTAATTATTTAGGAAGAATTAAGCAGTCTGGGTGGGTGGGTTCTATGCTCTGTTTGTTAATAAAGGTTGCTGCAGAAAGGAATTTTAAAATTCACTATTCTCATTTGCCTCATCTTGCAAAGAAGCTGAACCTCGGTTTGACTGGTGAGAGCATCTGGAATTAATGAACCAGCCTCTTACAGTGCAGAAATCAATGCTGCATTAATTGCATGATGCTGAAACCCCGCTTTTTATTTCTGACTCGCAGATCCACAGCCTAAGAAATCTCTCTTCAGCGGTATTGTGGGGCTTTCCTGTTGCCTTCACCTGTCTGAGTGTGGGGAAGGAACCCTTCTTCACCAAGGACTTGTGACACAGAAACATGAGGACATGGAGACATGGGGGAAACTTAGGACAAGCCATGTACTTTGGAGGTCCCAAAGGGGCAGGTCCTGGAAAGCCTGTAGTGGAACTCAAGGATCCATTCCTTGTTGAGTAGCTGGACACAGTCTGGACTTCTGTCTCCTGAATTTCCAGCTCATTGTGTCTCCTTAGGTTAAAATAAGCCTTAGTAAGAAAGTCTGTTTTCAGTTGGACAAATGTCCTTTGCCTCTCCTGCTTTCGCCCACACCATTGAAATATTGACACCTTAACCCAGACATAGCTTGGCCACCATCTCCTTAAGTACTGGGGCACCGGACAACATCAGTGTGCCTGCCCTGCCTGGGTTTAGCATTTCTGCAGACCGAGCCTCTGTGCCAGGTACTTTGGATGGACTACGAAGGAGGTAACACTTGAGCCATGTTTAGAGGAATGAATAGGAGCTTGCCAGGGAGGGAGAGAAGTAAGGACATTCCAGGCAGAGGGAACAGCATTAACAAAGGCTCCGAGGCAGAGAAGTCCTGGCATGCAGACCTGAAGTCTCTGCTAGCTGGAGTGATGGAGGGGACCAGGGAGTGTGGTTGGATAGAGAGTGCTGACTAGAGAAGAATCCTGGGTAGGTGTTTGAGGCCTGAACATCTGGTTGAAAACTCGATTCTCTCCAGTAGGTGGTGAGGAGCCTGGCAAAGGGCTTAAGCAGAACCTGAGATAACTGGTGAAATTTATTTTTAATTGACATATAGTAATTTATGTTTTGGTTTAGTGTGGAGTTCTGTGAGCTTTGACCACAGTCAGAATATGGAACAGTTCCATCACCCCCTAAAGTTTTCTTGTGCTGCTCCTTTACCCTCAAACCCTTCCCCCACACCCTATATCTGGCAACCACTGCTCTGCTCTCTGTCCCTATAGCTTTGCCTTTTTTCAGAATGTCATATAAATGGAATGCAATATACATATATATCTCGCGTCTTTCATTTAGCACAGTGCATTTAAGATTTTCCCTATGTTGTTGCATGTATCAGTACTTTGTTCTTTTTCATTGCTGCGTAATATTCCACTGTATGGTTATATCACAATTTGCTTTTTTAAAGTAGCTGTACTATTTCATGTTTCTACCAGTAATATATAAGCATTTCAGCTGTTCCATATGTTTGCCAACACTTTATATTATCAATTTTTTTCTTTTTTCTTTTATACACCATTCTAATAAGCATGTAGTGGTATCTCATCGTGGTTTTAATTTGCATTTCCCTAATGACTAATACTGTTGAGCATCTTTTCATATGCTTATTTGCTAACTGTATATCTGTTTTGGTCATGTGTCAGTTCAAATATTTTGCCCATTTTTTAAATTGGGTTGTTTGATTTTTTATTGTTGAGCTTTGAGAATTCTCTATATTTTCTGGAGATAAGTTGTTTGTCAGATATGTAACTTGCAATATTTTCTCCCAGACTGCAGCTTGTCTCTTCTGTCTCTTAAAGTGTAATTTTTTTAAAAGATCACTGCAGCAGTTGGTATTTCTAATTCTGCCACTCTCTTCCTCACTTGACACACTCCAGCCATGCTTGAGTTCCTAAAAACAAAAAACAAAAAAAAACTCTGTTCTTCTCCAGGGTCTTTGCCCATGATGTTTCTTCTGTCTGGAATATTCTTCCCCTGTGTCCTATGTAAGAAATCTTTGTTTACCGCCAAATCATGAATCTATTCTTATATGTTTTCTTTTAGAAGCTTTGTTGTTTTAGCATTTATGTTTAATTTAGATCTCTCTGATTTGTCTCAAATTAATTTTTTTGTATAGTGTGAGGTAGGGATTTGAGGGTCATTTTTTTCCATATGGATATCTAGTTTTTCCTTCGGCATTTATTAAAGAGATTTTCTTTTTCCCTTTAGACTGCTTTGGTGCCTTTTTAAAAATATCAAATGTGAGGGTTTATTTTGGGGCTCTTTATTCTAGATCATTGATCAATATGTCTATCGTTACAGCAATGCCACATTTTATTGATTACTGTATCTTTACAGTAAGTTTTGAAATTGGATAATCTTTTAACCTTGTTTTTGTTTTAAAGTTTCTTTAGATATTATGTATCTTTTGAATTTCCTTACAAATTTTAAAATTGCATGTTAGTTTCTATAAAAACAAAACAATAATCACCTGGGATTTTTATTGCAACCGCATAGAATCTATAGATAAATTGGGAGAGAATAAAATTTCTTAGCACTGTTGAGTCTTCCAATCTATGAACATGGTGTATCTTCATTTTCTTCCCCTTACTATTCCTCTAACTTACTCTTATTCCTCTTTCAGGTACCAATTTAAGTGCCATCTGCTCAAGGAGGTCTTTGTTGCCTCTTGACTAGATGATGTAGCTCCCATTATATCCTCTGGTGCCCCTTCTCTTCCTTCTTGGCACTTAGCACAATGGCAGTAATTATTTGTGTGATTATTTGTGTTACATCTTCTCCCCACTAAACTATAAGTTTCATAAGGGAAGGATCAGGTCTACCTTGTTCACAGACTGGCACACTATGAGTTTTCAATAAAGATTTATAAATGAATGAATAAATGATATATCTGCAAGTCACTGGCTTATTGTAATTTACAATTTGATGCACAACTTGGTCTCTGCTTCCTAAGGGAGAAACCAAGGCCTAATCCTCCACCCTTTCTTGGCCTTCTGCCTAACTTTTAGTTCCTGCTGAAATGCAGTATATGTTGAGAACTCCTATTCACTTACAAGTAGATGTGTATAATTATGATTTTTTAAAAATGAAATACATCTACAAAGTATTTTAAGGTAATGATTATAATACATAGGTTTAATTTATTTGGGGGTAAAAAAAAGGTGTTGCTTTCACAGCATCACTTGGAGTACTTGAAAACCAGTGGTGAAATTTTGATTGAATTAGGCTGTGCTCATAATTAGGAAATGCCAAGGCCTGCAAAACATTGAGAAGTGGTGAGGACAACGTGATGAAATTAAGAGCCTCTCTCTCTTTTTTTTTAAGGTTTAAGAAGTAAGTTGTTAAGGGGCATTGTGTTGTTAACTAATTGGTTTGTGGATGTTATTGGATATATAGATTTCATTCTGCATTTTGATTGTAAGTCGATATTTAGGTCCCGGCATTAATTAAATACCAGGGTAAACATTTCTAAGGAAGGCTTTGGAAAAGAACTTTGTGAAATTGTTGGGATGAGTTGCCAAGGCACATTATAGAATGTTGGTGGTTCAGAGTAAGGGGGGGGCGGGGGGAGAGAGGGGGAGAGAGAGAGAGAGAGAGAGAGAGAGAGAGAGAGAGAGATATCAAGAATGTAGAGCCCTGTGCAAGAACCCTTAAGGAGGAGACCAGAGATATTGTTTACTCTGACTCAGATCTAGAGGTAGTTAATACAAAACAAAGCAAAAACTTGACTGGAATTTCTTGGGAACTTGATGAAGATCAATGAAAAATAATCTAACTTTATCACAATAAGAGATTGTAATTTCCTCCAATGATAGTAGCTGTGTTTTATGTAATGCACCATTATATTATAGTTGTACAGCATCCTGGTAAAGCAAGAGCAAATATGATCATCGTTATTATTCCCATATCACAGATCAGCAAACAGGCTCAGAGAACTGATGTGATTGGCCTCCCTTTAAGCCAGTGGTCCTTGACCTTGGCTGCCCATTGGAATTATCTGAGAGAGCTTTAAAAAATACAGATTTTTTTTTATAGGACCCACCACCAGAGGGTCTGATTTAATTGGTCTGGTGTGTAGCCTGGGAATGAGGGTTTTGAAAAAGCTTTCCAGCTGTAGCCAAAGTAGAGAGATACAGTTGTAAGCAAACTCGTGTGTTTAAAAAAAAAAAAAAAAGCCACCAAAGAAAGTAGACTAGAGATAGACTGGAGATTGGTAACTTAATTCACAGAAAACTTTCTCACTTTTAACAATATAAGAACACTATAGAGCAGAGAATGATAAACTTTCTTTTTACTTTGTAGGCCATACTGTCTGTGCCCTACATATTGTCTGTGCTCAACTCTACCATGATAGTGTGAAAGCTGTAGACCAAACATTAATGAATGAGCATGCCTGTGTTCCAACAAAATTTTATTTGCAAATTTTGGTGAGCCAGATTTGGCCCATGGGCCATAGTTTGCCAACTACAATCTATGGTGTTCCTTTATTATTATTTTTATTTGTTAATCCCCTGCCCCCAGAATATTTTCCCATTACTTTTAGATAAAGTGGAAGAGAGAGAAACATCGATGTGAGACGCATCGATTAGTTGCTTCCCGCATGCACCCCGACTAGGGCCAGGGATCGAACCTGCACCCAGGTATGTGCTCTTGACTGGGAATTGAACCCATGACCTTTTGGTGCATGAGCCAACGCTCTGAGCATACCAGCCAGGGCTGTGGTGTTCCTTTAAATGGCGGCCATGGCTGTCTAGAGAGTGTTCTTAAGATCTATGTGCACAATCACTTTATGTGTTCCTGTTGAACTGACAGATTGTGTTGGTCTGTTGAGTGCCCCCAGATTCTTTAAACAGTTTTTTAACTGTTCTCCCTCATCTGACAGGTGAAAATAGACCATTGCCAGATTGAGTTCTTTAAAGGCAAGGAGCCCCCTAGCATACTGCTTGACTCTTGGGTCTCATTTAATAAATATTTGTTTGGATGAGCAAACCGATAAAATAAACAGCATTTACTTTTTAAAACAAACAAACACTGTACTATGGGGAATTTCAAATGTCCTCAAAAAGAATAGTGTGTAAAGTCTCTACATACCCATCACCTACCTCCAGCGCTGTATTGAAGTTGCTCACATGGTTATACTTCTCTCAATTCTAAAAGGACTGGACCCTCTCCATTATCCTATATATTGCTATATGCCCTGTTACTCTGAACAGGTCAAACACATAGTAGGTGCTCAGATAAATGAAAGTTCGTGCATTTAGATGTGCTTTATGACTTCGACCGGGATGAACACTAGCTATTATTACATTGACTTGGAAATATTATGAGTTAAAATATGACCCTTGTACTTAAAACCACAAATAAACATGGTTTGGCATCTGCAGGGGACATCAGAATCCTTGGAGACATTCTTATTCCTGCTGGTTGCCAGGCCCCAACTTCTAGGAGTTAGGCTGTTGAAAGGAATTTTGTTTGGAGGATCCTGGTAGAATCTTGCAGGTAAAAGAAAACTAGCTCCCACCCATCCCTGCACTGCCCAGGGTTATATGGACACCCCCTGTCCTGCAAGCCTTTGACATCTTCTCTCCAGTGCCCTGGTAAGGAAAGGAGGTGACCACACAAAAAATCTGATCTAATTTAAACCCCTTGAAAATTACCAGGCTGCTGATGATTAGCTTAGAGAAAATATGTCAGGGTCTTCTTTGATTTGCAATTTGAGATAAATGTGGGAAACGTGTTCTTGCTTCCTGGGAGAGGATTATGTTGCTTTGCAAGTTGGGTCTTTGTCACTTTTGATTTTAGAACACTTACTGAGCTTCCAGTAATGAACAAAAACCCAGCCACATGGAAACCAGCCCAGGAGGTCCTGCTGTCTCAGAAGCCCAAAGTATTCTTGTTCTACCGAACTCCTATGTCTGGATTTCTGCCTGTCACCCGTCAGACTTTAAAGGTTCTGCTCTTGGGCTGCATCAACACTGATGTCTTATTTAAGACTCTTTTTAAAAGCCTTGTTAAAGTAGTTTTTAAAAAATAACTTGGTATGTTATATTTTGGGGTGAATCGTTCACCATATTGATTTAACATGTAAATGTAGCATACACTCAAATAACCTTTATAAATCACCCAGGAGTCCTCATTCAGAGTAGCGGTAAACTCAGTCAAATTCAGTCAGTAAACATGATCCTAGAGCTTAAACTAGGAGGCAGAGAATGAAATAAATGTATTTCCTAGAAATAATTCCTTCTTGCTTTACTTTATCTATTAATTGATCGGTTAAGAGAGTCAGGGTTTTAAAGATAATTTTTCCAATTGAAAAACATCTGTAGAAGCTCTAACACAAAGATGCTTACATCAGAGGTGTCATGACAGGTGTGACTCTGAAACCCCTTGAATGGAGGGGCGTTGGGGGTGAGGTCTTGCTTTCCAAATTTTTTAGGTTTACTCTTGGCACGACTCTGGCTTTGAACCTCTTCCACTGATATTTAAACTATATGTGCTATTTCCAGGTGTTACATGTTCCTCAAAAATAAATCACTCCTAGGTGGTTAAATCCTTTTTGCACAGCTAATATCAAAACGCCATCCTCCAGCCTGCATGCAGTCCCCTGCTGGAAGTTTCTGGTTTGGCTGCCTGAGTGCTCTGTGGTCTAAATATAGCCATTTGAAAGAAGATTACGGCCCATCCACTTGGGACTGCTAAAAAGCCTTTCACGATAACTCGTGAAAGCCTGATGCCTTTAATCCTTAACTTTAATTTAAAGTAAAGAAATCTTCTCAACTCATATTCCATTTTCCACATTTTCTCCCCCGACCCTTGTCTGCCCCTACAAATCTTTTAATTTCCACCCCTTTCCATTATTGAGGAATAAGACTCTTTACAAGTAGTTTCTGGAGCAAGTATGGACTAAGCTGTTTTAATTTCTTGTGAGGATGTTTTTATAGAAGAAAATCAAGTCAACACTCAAGAGTATACACAGCCCTTTACGGAGATGGGGAGAATTAATCAGGCCAGAAAGTTCAGAATATAAAAAGGGAGAGGAGGGGGAGGGGGAGGTGTATGGGAAGGATGTTTCATCAAACTGAACTGCTCTGGGAGATGCAAAGATAAAAGGATTTCCCTCTCTGAGTGCCTTAAATATTGGCAGGCAGTGGGGTCAAGATTTTTTCTTTTGTTGTTATGGAAAGCCATACAGATAATTAATGCTGTTGAAAGAAGATTGTTCTGTTGGCGTCTACGAGGCTACCTCCTCCCTCCCTACCCTCCACCCCCACCCAGTCTGGGATCTTCTGGAAAGAAACAAGTCAGGGAAAAAGTTATGCATGGGGGAGATCCTGCCAATTTACACTAGCAATAAATAATGTAGAGAGAGCAAACAGCCACTGGCTAGTTTCTCGTGGCTGCAGATATTTGATATGGGGACACAAGTCTGCGTGCAGTGAACTGTAAATGGAGTGGAAGACCTATTCATCTACTTGCCTCCTCCCCCGCAACCCACCCCTATCCCAGACTTTAAACAATAATTATTAAAGAAAGGAAGTTGCAACAGAAGCCCAGGAAGGTTATGCATCGGCTTTGATATTTACAGTTTTTATTTCTTCCTAGATAAATGGCGATTGCTTTAATTTAATGGGCAGGAAATGTTTGATCTCTTCCTTAAATGTCAGATGTAGCCACATGGTTTGGGAATCCTGACCAGCCCTGCTGGTCCCCCAAGAGCCGTCTGGGGCTCTGACTGACACAGTCCCAAAGGAACTGAAGAAATTCAACAACCCAGAATGATTACAGGAATAGTTCATGTTTACCACTTAAGAATATGACAGATCTCGTGTACTTTCTGTACTTTAGTTCATTTAAATCTCATAAAACCCATGGAGGGTGGTGCTATTTTTGGTTCCATTGTACAGATAAGGAAACTGAGTTTCAGAGGGGTGAAGCTCACACAGCTAGCAAATGTCAGAACTGGAATTTGAACCTGGGCAGTCTGACCCTAGTTGACAATTTTTGAAAATGAAAGTGAAATTCATATAACATAAAATTAACCATTTAAAAATAAACGATTCAGTGCCCTTTAGTACATTCACAACTACCATCTCTATCTGGTTCCAGAACATTTTTGTCGCCCCAAAAGGAAACCTCATACGCATTAGCAATCACTCACCATACCCGCCCCTGGCAACCACTAGTCTACTTTCTGTCTCAATGGATTTGCTTATTCTGGACTTTTCCTAAACATGGAATCATATATGTGGCCTTTTGAGTCTGGCTTCTTTCTTTTGGCATAGTGTTCACCTAGGATGTAACATGTGTTAGTGTTTCATTCCTTTTTTATGGCCGAATTATACTCCTTTGTATTCCTACAGGTGCCCAATGGGTAGGATTAATGAGGGAGGTAGAGCAGATGTAAGACTACAGTGAGCCATAGAAACTACAGCTAACTAAAGAGTGGATGCCCAGGCCAACAGTTCTAAATGATGATTGCCAGGCAAAAGTGCAAGCACAGTGTGCTCAGATATTCCTGTTTTTTAAAAGAAACTGGAATTTGGGATATTTGTGTAAAATCTCTGATATTTAAGATACAGCAGAAACTAAACTAAACACACCTAAAGGGAAAATGAGCCTCCAGGTAATGAATTACATCAATCAGGGTTCTCCAGAGAAGCCAGAGACCCAGGAAAGCCCTGGGTCTAATTCCAGTCCAAGTCCAAAGACTCAAGAATCAGGAGAGACGGTGGTTTAAGTTCCAGTCTGAAAGCTGGCAAGCTCAAGACCCAAGAAGAGCCAATGTTTTAGTTGAAATCTAAAGTCAAGGGGAAAAAACAATGCTCCAGCCCAAGAGCCAAGCAGGAGGCGTTCCCCCTTACTAGCAGGAGGGTCAGCCTTTTGTTCTGTCCAGGCCTTCAACTGGTTCAACAAGGCCCACCCACTTTGGGGAGGGCAAACAGCTTCATTCAGTCCACCAGTTCACCCAAAAACACCCGCACCGACACACCCAGAACAATGTTTGACCAAATATCTGGGCACCCTGGGGTCCATTCAAGTCGATACATACCGGGTATGCGGATTTTGTAATCGAAGAAAACACGATAATTTCAAGAGCAACGTCAAAAGTGCTTTATTCAAAGTAATGTCCAGTAGCTACACATTTCCCCATCTTTCAGGTAATTTGTGGATACCATCCCAATAGAACTTTTCTTGTTTTCAGGCAAACCATTCAGAGACCCAATTTTTCATCCTTCATACGTTTTGAATTACTGCTCAGAAAGTGCGTGTGCCATTGATCGGAACAAGTGGTCATCTGAAGGAGCAAGGTCTGGTGAATACGGCGGGTGGGGTAATACTTCCCAGGCAAGATCTTTTAACATGTCTTTAACTGGTTTTGAAGTGTGTGAAGGTGTGTTATCATGAAGCAAAATTACTTTGCCGTGTCTTCTGGCCCATTCTGGTTATTTTACGATCAAAGCGAGGTTCAAATGGATTATTTGTTGTCGGTAGCGAACAGTATTAATAATTTCACCTGGTTTTAGAAGCTCATAATACACCACACCTTCCTGATCCCACCAAACACAGAGCATTGTCTTCTTTCCAAAGCAATTTGGCCTTGCAGTCGATGATGAGGGTTGACCTGGATCAACCCATGATTTTGTGCGTTTGGGATTCTCAAAATAAATCCACTTTTCATCGCCAGTCACAATTCGATGCAAAAAAGACTTTCTTTCGTACCGTTGAAGGAACATTTTACTGATGACTTTTCGGTTTTCCATTTGTCTTTCATTCAGTTGATGTGGCACCCATTTTCCTTCCTTTAAAATCTTTCCCATTGCTTGTAAATGATCGGAAATTGTTTGCTGAGCAACATTTAATCTTTCTGCAAGTTGTTTTGAAGTTTGACACGCATCTTCATCCAATAATGCTTGTAATTGTTGTTCTTCAAACTTTTTCGGTTGACCTGGACGTTCTTTGTCTTTCACATTAAAATCATCACTTTTAAAGCGTTTAAACCAGTGTTCACAAGTATCTTGTGATGGAGCATGTTCACCATAAGCTTCCTGAAGTATACAATAACTTCCAGCAGCACTTTTCTTAAAAATAAAGTAATGAATTAAAACTTTCCTCAAATGCTCTTTTTTTGGCACGAAATTCAACATTTTTAAGTGTAAAAATATTTATGATGTTAACACCTTCAGAAAATTTGACATATGAAGTTTTGAAGCTTGCTGTCAATACAACAAAATAGCATATATATCAAATCACATATATATTAACATGTAACTCCAGCTATTGAAAAAATCCGCATTATTAACCGGTACACCTGTAATATTAACCATCCCAAGTGCAGCCCTTGTCAACTTGGTACCCGTATACATCTCCTTAAACCATACTTTATCTCTAAATACAGGCAATATCAAGTTCATAAGTCCACCTAACACAATACAACCATCCTGCAAACCAAAAGTGCACTAACTGCTTCCCCAGAAGAGGAGGTAAAGCCCTCTCTTGTTCTGTATCCCACTCAAAATCAGCAGCTTTTCAGGGTCACTTGGTAAATGGGCCAAGTAACACACCCAAATATAGAATATGTTACCTTTAAAATCTAAAGAGGTCCACTAAGGCAGTAGGAGGGGATAAATGCCCTTCATTATTTTTGTTAATCCACACCCAGAGATATTTTTCCATTGCTTTTTCAGAGAGAGTGGGAAGGAGGAGGGTAGAGAGAGAGAGAGAGAAACATCGATGTGAGAGAGACACATTGATTGGTTGTCTCTCGCACACACCTCAACTGGGGTTGTGGATTGAACTTGCAACCCAGGTTTAAACCCTTGACCAGGAATCGAACCTGAGACCCTTCGGTTTGTGGGCCAATGCCCTAACCACTGAGCCATGCCGACCAGGGCTATCCTTCACTTTAGAAGGGATATCTCTACATGGCCCACACCACTTGAGGTAAAAGGCCCCTAAATTGTTATCAGATTTATTTCCTACTCTGTATCACACAAGTCTTACCAGTGGGTTTAGAATTGTTGCTACTTCTTGCTCACAAGGTCCTGTCAGCATAATGGCATCACTGTAATGGACCAGTGTTGCTGTTTGTATTATTATTATTATTTTTAAGGTGTAGATTCTGCTTTTAGACTCTTGCCCAGGGTTTGGGCTGCTCTGCTCAGACCTGCCATCACCCTGTCCCCCAATCCCCACCACCCCGCTCTCTGGACTGACCCCATGCTACTTGTGACAGGTACATACACATTTCACAGTGAGAGCCCAGGCTCTGTGCTATGGGCTGGGAGACCCTAGGCTGTCACCTGTCTTCTCAGTGTTTCCATGTCTATGTCGAGATTGTCATGCCACCCACCCCATAGGGCTATTTTGCACAAGTAGAATGAAGTACTGTTACATTAATAAAGGCATAGTACAATGCTTGCCATACAATACTCCCTAATTTTGGTTGGCACTCTCTCTCCAGAATTTGCTTTGTGATAAGCATGGGACCAGGGCAGGAATTAGGTATAGGGCCACTACCCCCTGCTCCTGACGGTGGCCACTGGCCAGTGGAACAAACTCTGGCCACAATACAGTCAGGTCATCTGCCCTGCTCTGGGGCTTTGGACAAGTGTTTTAACCTCTCTGGGCACCTGTTTGAAAGGCTCTAGTCTGGGCTATAGAAATCTGCAGAGGTTGGGGCTCCAGCTGTCGGGACTTCTGCACCCCTTTTCCCTCTTCACCCAGATCAGCAGCCATGGCCAGGCCAGCCGGCAGTGGGAGGGGCTTGGCATGAGGACCAGCAGATGCCAGTCTCGCTCTGTGCACAGATGTATCTGCCAGTTTCTGATGGGGAGAAACGATCTGGGAATCGCTCACTTCATTGATAATTAAATTCAAATTAAGAGAGATTTGCATTTATCAAAAGCCTATTTGACAAGGTGTCACTGTTCCCATCCAGCACCCAAGCTCTGAAGAGCCAGCAAGGGGAGGTGTAGCTACATGGTGGGCCACCAGGGCAGAGGGTATGGGTGGGAGCAAACAGAGGGGGGGACAGCAGAGAGGCTGCCTGTCAGCCCTCATTATTACAGAGGGTCATGGCTCGGTGGTAAATGGGATGGAACACTGTGTGGCCTCATCAGACTGCTCAACCTTTCTGAACCTCCGCTTCCCCACAGCAGCCCCCAGGGTCTCCCTCCGAGAAGATGGACTGCTTCTCTTTGGCTTTGGGTTAGGCAGGAATCCCCAACCCTGGCTCCCTTCTTAGTTGAACTCTAGGAAGAGGGAGGGCCACAGATATATGGAGGATGTTGTTGGTACCCCCCCCCAAATCCCTTTACCTGCCAGCACTTGCCAGCTGCTGTGAGTTGGCCGATAGCAGCTCCCCACTGCCACCTTTTCCAGGACATTCTAAGCCTTCCCAGAGGTATTCCATCCCACCCCATTCTGGGGACAGCCCCCAGCCATTGACTGACTGATTTAGGGGACCAACAACCTGGCCCCCTTCCCTCAAGGCAGGACCACCCTCCAGAGCTGCCCCTGGGGTCAGGTAGAGACTAGACTCCTGCTTAGCCCACCTCACTGCTCAGCTTCTGCCCTGAGCATACCTGCTGCCCTCACTTCCCTCCAGCTTCTTCCTGGGGGCTTTCCCTCCATCTCGGGTTCTGCTTGTGGAGCATTCTACCCCAAACAGAGGCCAGCCTGGACTCAAGTCCCATCTTCTATGCTGTGTAATCTCCAGCAGGTTATCAGCCTCCCTAAGCCAGGGTCATTGGGGTGGGGGGAGAGTCAGGGCATAAGATAGGCCCTACTCTTTTGGGTTGTTTACAAGGATCAAGGAAGATCGTAAATGTGACATTTCTTTTTGTCAGCTAGAGGCTCTCTTCAGAGATGAGAAGGATCCTCTGGTCTGAGGGGTCCAAGTTTACTTGGTGAGAGGAGAAAGGGAGTTACATTCCAAGACCCCCATGGATGCCTGAAACTGGGGATAGTACCGAACCCTGTATATATTATGTTTATTCCTATCCGTACATACCTATGATAAAGTTTAATTTCTAAGTTAGGCACAGTAAGAGATTAACAACAATAGTTAATAATAAAGTAGAATAATTATAACAATATACCATAAAAAAAGTTATGGGAATGTGGTCTCTCTCAAAATATCTTATTTTGTACCGTACTTACCCTTCTTCTTGTGATGATATGAAATGATAAAATGCACATGTGAAAAGATGAAGTGAAGTGAATGAGACATTATTAAGTAAAAGAAGGGACACTTAAACCCAAGCACTACGATACCACAACAGTCAGTCTGGTAACTATGGTGGCTACTGGGTAGCTAACTGGCAAGTACCGTATAGTATGGATATGCTGGACAAAGGGATGATTCACATCCTGGGCAGAATGAAGCAGGAGGGTGCGAGAGTTCATCACACTACTCAGAACAGCCTACAATTAAAAATGTATGAATTGTTTATTTCTGGAATTTTCCATTTAATATTTTCAAGTTGCGGTTGACCACACGTAACTGAAACCACAGGGAAAGTGCAACCGTGGATTAGGGGGAGCCACTGTGTTTAGATTTTAGACACCTTCTTGGGAGAGGCATCCCTCCTCCCACTCTTCAAAGGAGACATGATTGAGAGCAGACTCGACACGGACACCCGTGCCTGTCACTTACTTGTTTGATGACCCAGGAAAAGTATTTCCCTTCTCCAAGCCTCAGTTTCCCCATCTGTAAATTGGGCATGATGCCATTTTCTGGGTCAAATGGTATTATAAATAGAAACTAACATTTGTTGAGATGCTGCATAGAGAAGAGTTTGGAGGGGCCTTGCATAGAGGCAGGTGCTCAAGGACAAGCTGGGCTCATGCCCTAACCAGTGGTCGGCAAACTCACTAGTCAACAGAGCCAAATATCAACAGTACAACGATTGAAATTTCTTTTGAGAGCCAAATTTTTTAAACTTAAACTATATAGGTAGGTACATTGTTATTAACTTAATTAGGGTACTCCTAAGGCTTAGGAAGAGCCACACTCAAGGGGCCAAAGAGCCGAATGTGGCTCGCGAGCCGCAGTTTGCCGACCACGGCCCTAACCGATTAGGCTCAGTGAATAGAGCGCTGGGCCTCAGACCGAAGGGTCCTGGGTTCGATTTCGGTCAAGGGCATGTGCATGTACCTTGGTTGCGGGCTCAGTCCCCAGTAGGGGGCATGCAGGAGGCAGCTGATCAATGTTTCTCTCTCATCAATGTTTCTAACTCTCTATCCCTCTCCTTTCCTCTCTGTAAAAAAACAATAAAAAATATTTTTAAAAATTTTTTAAAAAAAGAAGCTGGGCTCATGATCCAGGTGAGAGATTGTGAAGGGCCCAGTGAGCACAGCTATGAGGATAGTGGAGGCGAAAGTTCACGATTTAGGAGACTCTAGGAAGCAGAATGTTGGGGATTTATGATGGATTATATGGGGGTGAGAGGGATGGTCAAGGATGACTCCAAGGGTCAGAGGACTTGGTGTAAGAATCCCCTGAGATGTAAAAATCTCCTCCCATCCCTTGGAGCCCTCCAGGTGAAGAGAGGAGTGCTCATGCTGGGGAAAGTGTAACTCTTACTTGCTGTGTGACTCTAGGCAAATATCTTCCCATGTCTAGTCCTCAGTTTGCTCATCTAAAACATCCCAAGAGCCCCTCCCTCCTACCTTGCCAAAGGGTAGGCTAGATAAAGTAATATTGTCATCACCACAGAAATTTCTCTAAGGAGGTGAGGTCTGACTGCAGCAAGAAACATCAAGTTCAGACTCCATAAGGAACAGTCTGTGCAGTGGGTCTCTGGGCAGTTGTGAAATTTCCCTCCCTGGGAGACCCAGTGATCCAGGAAAGGAGCCCCTGCACAGTTATTTCAAGAATGGGCTATTATGGTCAGAAATACTGGTGGGTGAGGTCGTAGTTACTGAGATTGTTGTTATTCTACTTCTGTGTTGGGGTGAAGCCTCCTGGATCCTCGGAGGGTACTCTTCTAGGGCAGTGGGAGCTCCTGCCTTTATCTGATCCATCTCTCCACCTCATCTCACACCCAGCCAATTGCTTCCTCTTCCTTGGGAGGCTTTTGTATTGTGGCAAAGAAAACCTGATATAAGAAAATCTGTTATACAAAGGAATGAACAAAGGCACGGTTTATGCATTGCACCGGCTCTTCCATTCCTTCCACAGTGCTGAGCTTCTCAAGGTCATTTCAAATAGGATAAGATTTCAAAAGAACATTTTTTCCCCAAGAAACTGCCTTTTGTATCATAGGTGTGAACCCCCCTTCATTGTGCTGAAGGGTTGTTCATATTTATAGGCCTAGATGTTAAAATCAGACAGACCTGGGTTCAAACTTTGGCTGTGCCCTAAACTAGCTGTGACTTTGGGTAAGTCACTTAACCTCTCTGAGACTACATTTTCTTATCTGTAAAATGGGGATATGAACAGAGTGGTTGGGAAAAGCAGTGAGGTCATGAGGCCAGGCTGAGAGTAAATGTCAGGATTTGACATTTCTAGTAACTTCTCTGTTCTTTTTCATTCCTGTTTGGGTTCAGCTCCCCAACCCCTGCCTTGCTTCTCACAAAAAGGTTTCCAGTGTTGAGACCATCCATGTGGACTGTACTTGCAAAGACAGCAGAATCATTGAGGTGAGCTGGAAAACCATTTAACAACTTTTCAAGCAGCCGAGTAGGGCTATATATACAAGCGGCGTGATTTCCCAGGCAGAGGAGTGAGAACAGCAGCTCCCAGAGCCTGTTGATGGGAGACAATTGGCATGGAGACATGTCTCACTTTTCCATTACTGTAGAGTGAGCTGGCAGCAAAAGATTTTGGGAGTTTTATTGAGGGTAGTGTGTTTTTTTATGAGTTATAGTACTAATGTCAAATTGAGAACCCGCTCTTAGTATAGAAAAATGTATACAGAGGGTAATTTTATTTTCCTGACCATGGAGAAGGCAGGTCTTCAAAAGAAGTCAGCTTCCAGCTTCGTGGTAGGGTTCATCCAGTTGAGTTCCCCATTTATATACAAAACAGCGAGTTGGGGGGATGCCACTCCTAAATACAGCTCCTGCAAAGGTGGGCTGAAGTTGGGGGAACAAGGATTGGGTTCTATTTGTATAATCAAAATAGGAGGATCTTGTAGCCCTTTTCACAGCCTGGGTGGTGCTGCAGGGCTGCAGAAATCCTGAAGTGACCTAAAAAAACTGTGATTTTGAGCAGGTTATACTACCTCTCTGAGCTCAGTCTTCTCTGCTATAGAGTGGCATCATATCTCTTAATGATGATTCAGGTTTGACTTTTCCATGGCCGTTTTCCTGCCTAGGGACAGTGCCTGAGAAGGGAATGGGGAAATCTCAGGTGACATCCATGGGACTCATTTCTCTGGTTTCATTTGTGTGTGTCATCTCAAGGGATGAGAGGAGATGGTACATGAAAGACATTTTTGTTGATCACTGAGCCTTTATTTCTTAGTTCCTTAGAATTAAGATTCTAATTTAAATTCATATCTTAGGTACAAATTAGGGTCTCGGGGGCTTAGCTCAACATCCCCCTCACACATAAGGACATACACACTTCTTGGTACAGATGTCCCTTCTTTATTCAAAGAGGACAGTCTTCTGTGGTTGTTAAGTGAGCAATTTCTGGACACAGATACTTATGCCTGCCACTTCCTTGTTCAGTAATTTGGGTAAAGTGTTTCCCTTCTCCAAGCCTCAGTTTTTCCATTTGGAAACTGGGCATGATGCCATCTCCTTGGGCTAAATAAAATGATAATAAAAATGGCTGATATTTATTGAGCACTTAATTTCTGTCCACCCTAAGCATCATCTAAGTATCTAAGCATCTAAGAACAGTTCCATAAGATGAATACCAAAATTATCACCATGCTACAGGTGGGGAAAACTGCTGTCCCAGGTCACACAGCAAGAAGTAGCAGAGCTGTGACTTAAACCCAATTCTGGGCAATTTCAAGGACTGCGCTCTTGAACTCCCAAGTCATATGACCTCCTGATGAATGTCAAGGTCTCAGCTCCATGCCTGGTACCTAGTAAGCACCCAGTAAATGTCAGCTACAGTGACCATGACAACAATGGTGATGCTTGGGCAACCTTTGTTTGGGGGCAGGGGAACAGAATGTAGGATGCATTTTTTAGCGAGTTCTACCATGGATTCATAAATTACCATCAGATTTCCAAAAGGGAAGGCTCATACTGAGATGAGCCACATGCAAAGTACAGCCTTCCCATCCAAAATAAAAGAGATACATTTATATATACACACGCTCACACTTTGGTATCTCAGAAACCAGGCAGAATATTGTAAAGCAATGTACAATGGCATAAAATATCATCCCAATTTAATCCATCTATCTAGTGTTCCATCTAATTACTATATTAGAAAAGTCTTCAGACCATGTATTGAACATTATAAATGGGAATAAAATGATTCTGGTAATGGCTTAATAAAACAGGTGAGGTAGCTCCGTCTGCCTGCCTGTATCCTTGGACCATGGCCAGATTGATTTGTCAGGGAAGAAAAAAAAAAGAAAGAAAGAAATGGGCTTGTGTTGTTGCACTTTGGAGATTGTCTCCATTAGGGGCCTTTGATTTTATTCTTGTTTTTCCTTATGAAAGTGGTTATCGGTTCCTTTTTTAACAGCAAAATATGTAGAACTGATGGAAAAACTGACAGCAGTCGTTTCATATTTTATAAAGCCATTCCCGGCTTATAATTTGCCGGTTGGGATGAATCAAGGAACCCTGAAACTCCTGGTGAATGTGCAGCCGATGACTGCAGTCTTGTCTGAGGGCATGTTTAACCATGGGATTTAGCTGCTCTGAGAAGCTGCTGCTGGGGGAGGTAGAAGGGGGGGTCAAGAAATTATATTTCTATCCTTTAGGGCAGGAGTTAATTAGTCAGAAGGGATCTGAGCCCTTTGTGCATCAAATAATCTTTCCTTCGTGTGCCTAGATAGGTGTTTGCTTTTTTGACATCTCTGAAGCTTTCTGTCTAGGTAAAAAAATGACTTGTCCCCTTCCATTTCTCCAAACGCTCAGTGTCTTTGTACCTTGTGCCCAGGATCCCTACCCCCTTTCCATAAAAGCAACCATTGCTACTGAGACTTGACACATCCCTGCCTTAATTTGCTCCTGTCTTTGGAACTGGTATCCAGCAACCCGAGGCAGGCCAGCTACACGACCCAGAGGTATATATCCCTCTCTCTTCTGTGGCGCTGCGCATGATGAAGGAGAAAAAGCACCCCTTTCCAAATGCCACGCATTTCTCCAGCCCCAAAATCTAATTTCTTGCTCCGAGTTAGACTAATAAGTGGGTGTCGGAGGTTAAATTCCAGCACACTAAGGAGGTGCCCATCCTTCACGGAGCCCTAGCATTCTCACCAGGCGTCGTCCGCGTTGTCATGGCTACATGGGCCCTGGACCCCAGAGACAAGAGAGCAGAATTAATGGCAGTCCTGAGTAAAGGATTCCTGTCTTGGCGAGGTTGATGGATTACATTGATGTACCATTTGTCATACTGTAATTGTTCTGGCAAATGTAATACCCACTAGTATAAACATTGTACTGCTTTGCTAATAAAACCCAAAATAGGAAGAGAAAGGATGATACAGTGTTATGCTCACTTAAAGAGACAATGCCTCCTTTCCAAGTTGGAGCCCACTTCTTTCTGAGGCCTCAGCGCCCGACTCCTTCTCCATTCATGTGCATGCAAGTGCTAAGCAGCTGCCCAGCACTCGCTTTCCCTGCATGGGTGGCATGGGATGTGTGTGTAGATATATTCTCTGATACTCTTGGGATTCAATTTCCCTCTTTGTCAACATCTCCCGTGATTCCTCTTCTTGAGGGTTTCATCCAGTTGGGCTGGGGATTACTAGTCAAAATGTCTTTGCATTTCCTGGATGCTACTTGGTGTCTCAGATGGAGCTGTTTGTCCAAATTGACTTGGCAACTAAGGCTCTGCTGTAGTATGACTACTGCCTCCAAGAAGGCTTCTGTGACCAGCCCTGCAGTCTCTGAACGCTCACATCTCTCAGGCTTGTGACAGAGTGAATTCACCACTGCCTGGTGCCTGTATTGCTTTATAATCCCTCCCCTGTAAGATCATGAGGTCCTCCAAGGCTGGGACTGGGTACTGAATGTCTCCCACTCCCACCTCTGCTTATGCCTAAAATGGTGTTTGGCACACAGGAGGTGCTTAATGAATACTCGATGAATTACTGACTTACTAGTTCCCCACTAGGCATGAGGGGCTTAAATAAACAGCCTCATTTGCCCTGTCAGCCTTCCAGAACTCCCAGACATCCACCCTTTTTGAGCCCTCCTTGAGCTGCACTCCATAGGAGCACAGCACACATAATGGGGAGACCGTGTGCACTTCCCTCTCCAGCACTTCTCTGAGAATACCACTGGGTCACAATCTCGTCCTGTTCACCTCTGGCGTCCCAGCATCCCTTTTGAAATCTCTAAATGCTTAAAGATGAATGTGTGAATGAACAAATGAATGAATGAATGCCCTGACTTACCACCACCTCCATGGGTTGAGCTGTGCTTGAATCCCTTTTTGCAGTGTGGAGCTGTTGAAGGCAGCAGTTGGGGGTGAAATTCCTGGGCCTGTGCAAAGATATTTACCCAACTGTCTGAATGTCGGGGGAAATGTGGGCCACGGAAGCAGCTTTTGTCGCTGAGTCAGGCTGTGAATAAGCTGGGTACTGGACTCTCTGGTTATACCGTTTCCCTGTGAAAGATTTCTGTGCCCCTGGAATAAGCAAGGCAGAGTCTTCTGTTGGGATCTTGGGAAAGAATGATGTCGGGGAAGGCCCTGGGAGCAGCTTGGCCTCCATCTTTAATCGCGCCTCGTGACCTTGAGTTTGAGTTCCAGCTCTCCCAAGAGTTCTTCTGAGCCATAAATATTTATCTCTTTGACCACCTTCCCCCAGATTATCAGGGCACGAGGGCCCACACAGGATCTGTGATCTCATATAATGTCTGGCCAGGCTTTGCTGGCTTCCATGTCTTAACATGTGCATTCCTCTCTACCCTTATGGGGTCCAGCCAATGGCCCCAGGGCCCTCTGAGGTTCTGCTCCTGTGAGGAATGCACTCAGCGACAAGTAACTGAAAATGGTGCTTTAAATTCATTAGGTTTACTTTTTATTTTTAAATGGACTTTATTTTTAGAGCTGTTTTAGAATCACAGCAAAATTGAGCAGAACATACAGCAAGTGCACATATGCCCTCTGACCCCCACATATGCGCAGTCTCCCACATCAACATCCCACACCACAGTGGGACATTTGTTACAATCAATGAACCAACATTGACACATCATTATCCAAAGTTCATAGTTTATATTAGAGTTCACTTTTGGTTTTGTACATTCTATAGATTTGGACAAATATATAATGTCATGTATCCATCATTATGGTACCATACAGAGTGTTTTCACTGCCCTAAAAATGCTCTGTGTTCTGCGGATTCATTCATCCCCACCTCCAACCCCTGACAACCACTGATCTTTTTACTCTCTCCAGAGTTTTGCCTTTTCCAAAATGTCAGATAGCTGGAATCATTCAGTATGTAGCCTTTTCAAATGGACTTCTTTCACATAGTAATATGCATTTAAGTTTTCGCCATGTTTTTTCATGGCTTGATAGCTCATTTCTCTTTAGCACTGAATAATATTCCATTGATTGGATGTACCAGAGTTTATTTATTTATTCACCTACTGAAGGACATCTTGGGGGTTTATTTTTCTCACATGACAAAGTTCACAGGTAGGTGATTCTTCTGTCTTTCCATTTCATCATCTTGGCTTTCATCCTCATAGCTGAAAAATGGCCATTCTTCTTCCAACTGGGTCTCATGTCTGTAGGCCAGGAAGGAATAAGAAGGGAATACCAAAGGGACAGAGGGGAAAAGGTTTACATCTAGTGAGAATTCTACCTTTTAATTTGTGAAGCAAAGTCCTCCTTAGGCATATCTAATCTTCATCTCATTGTCCAGAACTCTGGCTACTTGAAGCTGCAAGAGAGGCTGGGAAATCAGACCTTGTAGCTTTCCGGCTTCTGGTTATGGGTTGAATTATGTCTCTTCAAAATTCATGTGTTGGAGTCCTAATCCCCCAGTGAGTGACCTCAGAATGTAGCTGTATTTAGATATAGGTAATTATTTTTCCCTTTAAGGGAATTAAGTTAAAATAAGGTCATTGTATTGAGTCCTAATCCAATAGGACTGGTGTCCTTATAAGAAGAGGAAATTAGGACACAGACATATATGTACAGAGGGAAAACCACATGAAGACATGGGGAAAATCGCATGGAGAATGGCCTCAAAGAAACAGACTTTGCTTATACTTTCATCTGCAACTTGTAGCTTCCAGAATTGTAAGCAAAATAATTTCTGTTGTTTAAGCTGCCCAGTCTGTGGTACTTTGTTATGGCAACCAGAGGGAGTTGGGATAGTTTTGGGTGGGCAATCTGTACTGTTGGCCTCAGATGGATACTCTTATCCCATTTTACAGAAGACTCATCAGAGTCAGAGAGGGTTAGTAACAAGTCTGGTGCTACATAGCTGTCTACATGCTGGCCAGAGTTTTGACTCCAGAATCAGACCTCTAAGTGCCCATTGACAAATGAGTGGATAAATAAAGTGTGGTATATTTATACAATGGAATGCTATTCAGCCTTCAAAAGGAAGGAAATCTCATCACATGTTGTAACATGGATTAACCTGGAGAACCTGGACAAACACTGTATGATTCTATTGTATCAAACTATATGGTTGGTATGTCGAGGAGTCAAATTCATAGAGACGGAAGTAGAATGGTGGTTACCAGGGGCTGGAGAGTTAGTGTTCAATGCATATTGAGTTTCAGTTTTTCAGGATAAATGGTGGTAATGCCACTGAACACTTCTACTGTAAATAATAATAATTAACACAGATTTTTTTATGTAATCCCTAAATGATGCTCTTAATAAGTAGGTAAGGACATTAACAATACCAAGGTTCAGAGAGGTTAAGTCATTTGTTCAAGGTTGCCCAGTTAACCAGTGGCTGAACTAGGCCTTGAATATAGGTCTGTCCAAAACCCAGTCTGTCAACCATACCAACCTAAACTGCCTTAGACTTTGATTAGAGTAAGGTTAAACTTGATACTATTGACATTTTGGGCTGGATAACCCTTTGTTTGGGGGGTCCTGTGCATTGTAGAATGTTTTACAGCATCCCTGGTCTCAATTAGATTCCAGTAGTACGCACCCTTTCCCTAAAGTGAGATGACCAAAAATGTCTCCAGACATTACCAAATGTTCTCCATGAGGCAGAATCACCCTGGTTAGACCCACTGGTTTAACTGGGGGCCTCCTGGTGGCAAAGAGATTGGGCAGTTGCTGCTACTCTCACCAAGGTGGATTTGCCAGCCTGCAGATAGCAGATGTTCGTGCTGCTGCTCATAAGCTTGTGAGTGCTCACATTTTAACGCTACATCAGTCCATGGAAATCAGCTTGTGTGCAAAAGATCATTTGAGGAAAGAGGGGGAGGGGCACAAGTATTTTCCTTGCCCAATGAAAGAATTTTTTCACAGGAGTGTCCTCATTCTCCACATCCCCCCATCCTTAACTTGCCCAAACAGGTTGAACATCCATTTAAACATAAGGCTGGGCACATCCTTACTTGTAGCTTGAATAATGTTTATTTGTAAAATGGCTCATCCTATATAATAAAAGCCTAATATGCTAAGTGTCCGGTCGTCTGGTCGACTGTTCAACCAATCAAAGCGTAATATGCTAATGATATGGTAAGGCCACTCAACTGCTCGCTATGACATGCACTGACCACCAGGGGGCAGATGCTTCAACCGGTAGGTTAGCTTGCTGCTGGGGTCCAGCTGATCGGGACTAAGCTAGACGGGCCGGACACGCCCTCGAGCCCTCCCGCGGTCTCTCCCCGGCTGGCCAACCTCCTGCATCCCTCCCCGGCCCCAATCGTGCACTGGTGGGGTCCCTCAGCCTGGCCTGTGCCCTCTCACAATTCAGGACCCCTCGGGGGATGTCGGAGAGCCAGTTTTGGCCCGATCCCACAGGCCAGGCCAAGGGACCCCTCTGGTGCACGAATTCGTGCACAGGGCCTCTAGTGATAGCATAAAAATGTCCATGCAGGTTTAGGTAGATACATAGTCCCCACACACTGGTTTGAATAGCCTTTCAGTTAAAGGTGTCCAGGAGAACACTTTGTTGGGTGAATAAAGTAAATAGTAGAATGGGATCCCACTTTTGAAAAATACTCCAACAAATGAATATAAAGAAAAGCCCAGAAGGGTGGACTCCAGAGTGTTCCAGTGGTTTTGTTTACAGCTGTATCTCCTGGCCCTGGCATACAGTAGGTGCTTAATCATTATTTGTTGATAGCTGAATGCAAAGTGGAAAGATAGAGCTGTCCAACTTTTTTCTTTGTGTGCTTCTCTGTCCATTGAAGTTTTTTTTATAATGAGCATATATTAACTTTGTGGTTAAAGGGGGGGAAAACATTTACCCTCAAAGAAAGGAAATTTAAAAAGAAACAGAATCACGTCTTGAACTTGCCTAGCTCTTCCTTCTACAGAGCTCAAAACCTGTGTTCCTATCTTGCCAGAGCCACACAAAGAAATGAAGCTGGTGTTTTATGGTCCTTGTTCAATCATGCATTGATAACATTGGACTCCCGCAGAAAACTGCTTCTTTCTCTCACTTTGGATTTTCCCTTGGGCTTTGGAGGGAAAATACACCAACAGACAGCGGACAGGAAGGGAGTAGGGGCTTGGAAAATTCAGTCTTGCTGCTGCCCCTGGCAGAAGGCAGAGGGCTGTGGGCCAAATGACCTCTTCGTAGGGAGGGAACTCCCACTCCTGTGATTTCCTCCTACTGTGGCTTTGAGATCCTTCCAGAGCTGCCCGAGCTCTGGGAAAAGCTTGGGTGCGTGTGAAGGTCAGAGAGGAAAAATATGGACTAGATTATTTGGGGAGAGGGGAGAGCAAGTTTCAAGACCACAAGGATACATTGATGGAGGAGGGAGAAGAAACTCCCTCACACCAGCCTTCTGATTTCTAAATATTCCAAAGGCCTTTGAGTTTGTACAATCGCATCTCAAATGTGTTTTAAAGTTTACAGCTGACCCGATTCATAGAAAAAGATAAACACCCTTCTTATGTTTGGAGTCATATGTAATTTTTATCTCTTGACCTTTAAATGTAAGCAGCAGTAAAATGAAGAACTATTGCAGTCATTTAACACTCTGGCTGTACTAACTGGTTCCTGCCTGAGAACCGTGGTTTTAAATTGGCTAATGCAGAATACTTGCAGAGCTAATAATAATTCAGATTACTCCTGTCAGCTATTCCAGTTTCATGGGTAATTTAGTAGTTGAATAAATTTTTAAAAAAATTCATTCGTTACCATGCACTGTTATGAATCAGTAGATGGTTTACCATTGGCAGCAGTAACTGTAAGAAGATTTAAATTGCTACTGAAAAGGATTTGAGTGAAGGTAATGTTTTATAATGTTCTAAGCCATATGCACTACTTTCAGGCCTCATCAGTTTTACATTGATTCCTAGTGAAGTGTTTAATTGCATCATGAATGCAATATAATTCAGTTCTTTCTGCTAATATGGTATATATCTCAAAGTGATATACAGCACTGACAGGGAGAATTCACAGTTTCATCTGGATTTGGGAGGGCATTGAGAATTGGGCGCCTACTGGATGCATGGAGGGCAGGTGCAGGGGGAAGGCTAAATGTTAGTGTCACCTTGCTGAAACTGGGGGCTGTGGGGTGTCATGAGTGTGTGTGGGGAGAAGTAGACTGTGTCATGAGTTCTCAATGCTGACAGACAGCCAGAGAAGGGTCTGGTGCTATTGGCCTCCCCTAGAAGGGCAGGGAGATCTCTTAGCTGGCTGAGAAGTAGAAGGCTGGTCAGGCCCGCTCCCACCATCAAATGCTCATGGATTGGGTCTGGCTATCTCACTGGCCATTTCCAAATGATTATCGAGAATTGGGCTTTCTGTTGTCATTTGTTTAGTCATTCAATGGATATTTATTGAGCACCTAAGAAAATGGTGGTGGGGTGGGCAAACATTTCTCTTGCCTTTTCTTCTCTGCATTTCACAAAGCAACTCAAGGTGCAGGGGTTCTTGCTGAGGTAAGCCCCTGGATTTTGTTTTAAGAGGTTTCTCTGCCTACCATCCTTCCAGGTCAATGGAGGCATCTTTCCAAATTGCAGCATGTAAAAGCAAAACTCATTCTTTCTGGCATTCATTCATTTATTCAATTACTTATTCATTCAACAAATTAGTATTACAAGTTGTGCACTGTTCTGGTTTCTGGGGATATAGTGGTGGAAAGATATGCCTGACCTCATGGAGCTTTTATGCTAGTGGGGACAGATAGACCATAAGCAGATACATAATTAAGAACACAGATTAGCTTCAGATACTAGTAATGGCCGCATCCCAGTAGGATCCACTTGATAGCTTGTTTCCTGCTTTTAAAAAAGTGTGTCTTAGTGTGTTCATTTGCTCAGGTCGCCATAACAAAGTACCACTGACTGGGGCTTAACCAATAGAAGTTTATTTTCTTGCAGTTGTGGAGGCTTCAAGTCAAAAGCAAGGTGTCATCAAGGTTGGTTTCTTGAGGGCTCTCTCCTTGGCGAGGAGAAGGCCGTCTTCGTGTTCACAAGGCATTTTTCTTCTATGCTAACTGTATCCTATTTCTCCTTTTTATAAAGACACCAGTCTTATTGAATCGGGGCCCAACAAATGATGTCATTTTAACTTCATTACCTCAATTTATCTCCAAAAAGAGATATGTCCATTCTGAAGTCCTGGGGGGGTTGGACTCCAACATATAAATTTAGGGGGCACAATTCAGCCCATAACACCCTGTGTAGAGAGAGAGTGTGAATGTGTACATGCGTATGCGTGTATGTGTGTGTGTGTGTGTGTGTGTGTGTGTGTGTGTGATTGTAGCAGGGTAGTTCGGTGCTCTCAGTGAAAGGAACAAGAAAACAGTGTTAAATGCACTCTAATCAGAGTGCTCTTTCTCTCGACTGTAACGTCTGATGTGAAAGTCAGACTTGCTTGTCACGTCAATCCCTTCTCCAGCAGGACCTTAAAATCAGAGTTCACGCATTTTCAGATATCTGATTGTCATGCAGCCACGAAGCAGAAGCCCGGGGACCCAGGGCTCCCCCCTCAGCCTGGCGCCTTGATGTAATCAGAGCCTCCTTTTTATCCCTACTCTCGAGGAAGGCCAGCCAGGCCACCTTTTTGATCATTGTAACCTTGATACAGAAGAATAATTTATCCATGCCCCGGATGAGGAAATTGCAAAATATTATTTATGAAGGTGAACTGACGCATTGTAATTCTGGCCCTGCATTTCTGGATGCAGCTGGCCAGAATAGGGAGATGCAGCTGGTGTTTGATGATAAAATGGGACATGGTCCCCATGAGATGGAGGTATTGGGAGAGCATGGAATCAGGGGTCCCTCAGTTTCCAGGGAATGAATTATTCCAGAAGCTGACCCACACTGCCCTTCCATGACTCCCAGTCAGAAGTAGGAGCAGAAAAGGCTCCAGGGAAATAGAGAGACTCTGATGAACACTAGTTTGGGGAAAGATATGGAGGCCTTCCTTTGAGGATTGTGGTCTTGGGAGGTTGTATAGTACAGTGGTTATCAGCCCTGACTTTGGAGCCAGCCAGCCTGGAGTGTGAGTCCTGGTTCTGTTGCTTCCTATGTAGTGGGTGACATTAAGCAAATTAGGTCACTTTTGAACCTCAATTTGTTCATCTGTACAATGGAAATAATAACAAATCTACCCAAGAACTGCCTCGAGACTAACATGAAATAAGATGGATAAAATGTACTTGTCTGGTCAACAGGCCCAACTCCTTACCGAGGTAGCAGTTAAGTTGAGTGATAGGAATGCAGCTCTGTATCGAGATTGCTTGGCCTGGCTTCCCAGCTCTATTCCTCAACTGGCTGTGTGACTTTGAACGAATCACTTCACTTCTCTGAGCCTCCATTTTCCTCATCTGTCAAACAGGCATAAAAATGGTTCCTACTTCATAGGATCCTCTTGAGAGTTAAATGAATGAATGGAAGGAAAGTGTTTACCAGTTACCTGTCTCACAGTAAATGCTCAGTAAATGTTGGCCATTAATATTAACTTCCTAGTATAGTTCTTAGCAGTCTTCCTTTCAAGAAGCTGTTCCCAACCTTGACTCAGATCTGCCAACACTGTCCTATTGAACAACACACTTAATTTTAAAATCCAAAAAGAATTGCAATTCTTGTGTTTTGAAATTTCTTCTAAGCATTGAGAAGTCCCTGAAAGGGGACAGGATGTATATTTCCTGGGAGGGCCCATTCTAGCATCTGTCCGCCACAGGAGAGATGGCAGACCCCCAACATCTCTGATCACCCAATTCACCAAACGGATACACCAACTCCTGAAAACATCACCACACTCTCTCAGGCACCAGCCAGAAAGTTCAGCAGTAAATGTTTTGCAGCCTCTCACCAATTTGGGGTGCTAGTGAATTAGTGTTTGGTATTGAATTAGTATTCATTTTCTCTAATATGATATAAAAGTATAATCACATTAGTGACTTTTATAGGACATTAGATTATACATTTGGAGCACGTGCCTGCCTCAAGCAGCTTTAAAAATTAAAAATAAAAACAGCCAGCAACAATAACAACTGAACCGTCTTCCCCCCTGGCTCATGAGCCCTGGCTTTTTCAGCTGGGCTGCAGCAACCTGGGTAGAAAATTCTCTGCTCTCTGCCTGCTGGTCCCTACAGGGAAAGAATTTTCATTCCACCGACCTGATTTGTGAAGCATTGAATTTAAGACCTTAATAGTCGTTCCAAATGAATGTTTCTTTAATCCCGGGGCAGAAACGTAGGCTGTGGTTGAGATGTAATTAATAGCACTAATTACTCTTCTCTCCCTCCATCTCCTTTTCCTCCTGCCATCAACCCCGTTCCCCAAGAAACCTTGCGAAAGCACCAGAAATATTCACCTTTTGCTTCAAGATGTCCCTGAACAGAGAAACCAGTCACCAAACCCAGAGCCCACCCCAACTTACCTGGCCCCCCGGTCTCCCTGTTGGGAAATATTTTCCCTCTACCTCCCAGTGGTTCCTCCAGTTCTGGGTCTCCTGGGCTTTCCAGGAGTTTAGATTTTCTAGAACCTGTTTCCAACTATCTTGGTGACTCCGAGTTGTGAATGGTGATGTCCTAAGGAAGCAGCAATATATGGCAGTGATGGCGAACCTTTTGAGCTCGGCGTGTCAGCATTTTGAAAAACCCTAACTTAACTCTGGTGCCGTGTCACATATAGAAATTTTTTGATATTTGCAACCATAGTAAAACAAAGATTTATATTTTTGATATTTATTTTATATATTTAAATGCCATTTAACAAAGAAAAATCAACCAAAAAAATGAGTTCGAGTGTCACCTCTGACACGTGTGTCATAGGTTCGCCATCACTGATATATGACCTGATTTTCCTGAGCATCTTTTTCTACCGTGCAGCCTCACTGATGCATTGGTTCAAACATGTGTGAAGTTCCTCACGGGCTCCCTAAGGTCCCTGCCAGCAGATGTCCAACACTGAGGGAACCCAACAATAGCCCTGCTGGGTTCGAAGCTCAAACCATTTTCCACTACAAAATGTAAAGGACTGCAAGGTTTTCTACACATAATGAAAGGCAACTGGTTGAGAGAGCTAAAATGATTTATTTGTACACTGTCTCATTCCCAAATAATTAGAGGTGTGTAGACCCGCCCAAACTTTGAAAGTAGGTTGCATCTGGCAGGCCAACTCCAACAATTCAGGCTTACTGGAGTACCACATTGAGAAGGATCCTCAGACCACATTTTAGATCAGCAAATGAGTCTCATTCAGTCAACAAACATTTGATGTGCCAGGTACTGGGGCCACTGCCTTGAATTGGGCCACAAAATCCCTCCCCTAAAGGAATTCTCATTCTAGTCAAGAGAGGCTGATGGTGGATTCCAGCAAGGCCAGCTCATGCAGGCTTGGGCACAGGATTAGTCCTTCTTTACCACTGTGGGTGTCTGGGTGTCTGGGCTTGCACACGTGTGTCGCCTGTCTTGGGAGGGTTGCTCTGGGGTCTGAGAGCTCATGTGACTGGAGTGTGGAGGGGCTGGGAGATGCAGGTGGAGAGCAGGGTGACAGGACGCTTTGGCCACATGAGGGGGGCCCAGGTTTTTGACTCAGTGCCCAGGGAGCTGATGGAGGAGTATAAATAGAGCAAAGTTCTCCTATAGCATTGTCGGGGTCCCTGTGAAACCATGTTATGGGGGCAAGTGGGTGGCCTGGAGGAGGCTGGGTAGTGGCAGAGGATGGCTTGGGCTTCCTAGACGAGGAGCCGATGGGCCTCGTTTAATGTGGCAGAATGGAATGAATGGAAATGCCTCCCAGACTCCTGGCCTGAGCATCTGGGTAGATATGGTGCTGCTTCTTGAGAGGGGGCAGAAGCTGGGAGGAAGTGGGGAGCAGGCTGTAGCGCAGGGTTCCTGTTGGCCACAGGAAATCTAAAGCGGCTTTGGCCTCCCGGAAGGAATG
Organism: Myotis lucifugus; assembly: GCF_000147115.1. NCBI lineage: Eukaryota > Metazoa > Chordata > Mammalia > Chiroptera > Vespertilionidae > Myotis > Myotis lucifugus. The sequence goes on from NW_005871304.1 coordinate 661,374, forward strand.
TCAGGTCTGCAGTGGGTGTACAAGTGGATCTCAGAGTCCTATGGGCTGAAGGTAAGACCTGGGCAAGACTCCCCGGGGACTCAGCCACGTCCTTTTCTTGGCTCTGAGGCCCTGAGCCAGAGCACTGAGGGCCCCCCATCAGTTATCCCAGCCCAGGCCATGAGCATTAATGTTAGAAACCTATTAGAAGGATGTCTCCTCTGGGGACCCAACCCAAAACCACAGCAGCAAGGAGCTGCATAGAGTTTGGGTGTTTGCAGGGCTGGCTCCCCCAACATTGGGACCCTGGAACATTGGATCACCTCACCAGCGGCTGGGACAGGCTTCCCAAAGGCCAGTTCATGTCACCTTTAGCTCAGAAAATAAGGGTACATTGCATTGCTGAGACAATAATCTCTTGCATGTCTTGGTTGATGGTAATCTTAAAAAAGCTAAAATTGAGCATTTTACTGTGTTGACCCTTAACCGCCCACAGGCTCAGTTAATTCTCACAGCAACCCAAGAGGCAAGTTTCATAATGATTCCCATTGTGTAGATAAGAAAACTGAGGCTCGCTGTAACCGGTTTGGCTCAGTGGATAGAGCGTCGGCCTGCGGACTGAAAGGTCCCAGGTTCGATTCCGGTCAAGGGCATGTACCTTGGTTGCGGGCACATCTCCAGTAGGAAGTGTGCAGGAGGCAGCTGATCGATGTTTCTCTCTCATCGATGTTTCTAACTCTCTATCTCTCTCCCTTCCTCTCTGTAAAAAATCAATAAAATATTTTTTTTTTTTAAAAAGAAAACTGAGGCTCAGTGAAATAGCTGTTGTGCAGCAGTGTAGTACAGACAGGATTTGAAGCCAGGCCAGTCTAACTACAAAGCCCCATTCTCTTAGTGTTCACATTCTATGCCAAATGCTTGCTATATTTTGTCTCTTTTTTTAAAATATATTTTTTATTGATTTATACAGAGAGTAAGAGAGAGGGATAGAGAGTTAGAAACATTGATGAGAGAGAAACATCGATCAGCTGCCTCCTATACAGTCCCTACTGGGGATGTGCCCACAATCAAGGTACATGCCCTTGACTGGAATCGAACCTGGGACCCTAGAGTCCGCAGGCCGACGCTCTATCCACTGAGCCAAACCAGTCAGGGCTATATATATTTTGTCTCTTAAAGTCACAACTACCCTTCATAGGGTGTTTCCATTACAACCATTTTTATAGACAAGGAAACTAAGGCTCAGAGAGAGGAAATGCCTTGGGGTCACACAACTGGTAAGTTGCAGCACCAGACTTTGAACCCAGACCCATGGGGAAGCCCTGAACTCTCTTTTGGAAATGAGCATGCTCCTGGCTACTATTCACTGCCTCCCTGGACTGGCAGTAAAAGTCTGTTACCCCCTCAGTGACCCACCAGGGGCAGAAGATGGGACTCTTATCTTCAGTGCTGTCCTAGCAGCTTCCTAGGCAAGGCTTTGCAAATTAATGAGAAACATCAGAGGCTTATAGTCTTCTTGGAGCTCTGTGGCCAAACCCAGTGAGAGCCTGTTCTGAGAGAGGTGGGTTTATCAGTAGAGCCTGTGCCTGGAGCTGGTGCTCATATTGGACTTGTGTGGCATTAAAGCCCCCACTTCTGGGATGTGCAGCCTTGGTTAGCTCATGGGGTTTGGTCCACCCTGTCCACCGGGTAATCCTGATGGCTCCCTGGGACAGCTCTGTCCATCACAGCACTGATAGACAGCACTAAACAACGCAATAGCAGAGGGAGCCGTATAGGATTCACTACTTTGCTTCAGCAAATGTGTATGTGTGTTTCTTGAACCAGTAGTTGGAAAATCACACCCTGATTTAGACACCTACTTACTGAAGCTTCCTGAAGACCCTTGTTTGATTAGTAGAGCTGTTATAATTATGGGATTTGGGGTCAAGCTGCTGAATTTTAGTTTCATCTGTGCTGCTCGCTGCCTGACCTTGAGTTGAGTGTGCTTAACCTCTTCACTCTTCAGTTTCCCCGCCTCATAGCATTGTTGTAAGAAGCAAACGAGTGCCTAGAACTGTATTTGACATACAGTGTGTATGTTAGTTTAGCTAAGTGTTATTACTGCTATTATTGCTGTCTAAAATCGTTTTTTCTGAAAATGGCCAGATAGTAAACATTTTATGCTTGACGGGCCACATGGTTTCTGTTGTAACCACTCAACTCCTGCTGTTGTAACAGGAAAGCAACCATGGAAAATATGTACTTGAATGAATGTGGTTGTGTTCCAATAAAACTTGCCTATGTTCTTACATGAACATGGTGGGTGGGGAAAGAAGAGTCCTTTTCTTCTGGGAGAGTGTGACCCTGGGGCTGCCGGCAACCAGTTTCCCAGATTACTGAAAGAGCTAGCCATGGCGAGAGAGAATGAGGACAATCAGGGAAGCAGAAACAAAAGTGAGAGATCAAACTCTGTCCATATTGTTTGAGCTGCTGGATCAAGCCATGCCTGAAGCTACCCCTGCACTATTAAGATATAAGCAATGGTTTCCTTTTTATGCTTAAGCTACCTTGAGTTGGGAGTCTGCTGCTTATAGTCAAGAGTGCTGAATAATATTAGCCTTCTCCCTGTCATTGCCTCTCTGCTCCTCATTGTTTTGGGGATTTATAGAACCTTGAAACACAGAGGAATGAATGTAGGGCTCCCACAAGCAATTGGGGGATTTGAATGTTTGGGATTTAGACCTTCTCTACTTAAAGTGTAGTTCACCATGGACTATTCTATTAGCATCACTCGAATGCCTGATGAAATGCTGGGACACAGCCCCACGCTGGACGTCCAGAATCAGAATCTGTGCTTAGACAAGACCTCGGGTCATTCTTGTGAACATTAGAGTTTAAGAAGCTGAGAGGATGTGTAGATGCAGCCAACAGGGCCCCTGTGTCATGAGGGGCTATTTATGGAGGTGAGGACATAGGGAATGTGGGTCTTTCAGCTGTTTTATTAGGGAAGCATGTGGTTTCACCTGTCTGGAGTGGGGAAGAGGCGCGTCTCTCACTGCCTGGGAAAAGAGAAGTGGGAAGGTCACCGAGGTCACAGCAGATAGGATGACAGGAGGGCCTGTAGAGCCAAACCAGAGTGACTTGCTGGGAAAGTGGCCTCCAGACAATAATCGAACAGCGATGGGCTCAGAAAATGCAAGAGTTTGGGGCGGAGGAAAGAAAATATTATTTGTGAACGGGGAGAATTTGAGCCAACTGCAGAGTGTGAGCTTTGAAATCCACACAGACCTGGATTCAAATTATGGTGCTGCTGCAGCTTCTCACTGTATAACCTTGAACAAGGAAATGGATGTCTCTGAGCTTCACCATCCTTGTCTAGAAAATGGGGCTAAAATAGCACTGATGTCATAGGGTTGTGGGAAGATTAATGCAGTAGTGATCAGAGCTGACAGCCTCGGTTCTTAACTCTAGGTGCACTAACATCACAGTGGGAGCTTGACATTGACCATGGTGGGAGGATTTATACCATGGAAATGGTACACATCAGAACTCTCTTTCTCCAGAGACCTGGTTGTTAAGCACTCACCAGCACACAGCTGGTTAAATGACAAGATTATTTGAATGGTCAGGCCCAAGGCTTGGGGGAAGGGGGTTTCTAATGAATATATTACTATTATGTTAATTCTAGGACAATAATATTACTAATATTATATTAAATGTTTTTCATGGTTGGATTTTCTGTGTGTTCACTCTGACATTTACTAGTATTTTAACTCCTTGGATGCCTTTTCTGGTTCCCAGCCCTAATTCTGGATAGCTGATATTGTCAATTAGCTGAGTTCTAGATGGATGAAGCATCTTATAGACTAGAGGCCCGGTACGCAATATTTGTGCACTGTGTGGGGGAACCCTCAGCCCGGCCTGTGCCCCCTCGCAGTCTGGGACCCCTCGCTCCTTACTGCCCGCCTGCAGTAGAGGTGGTGGAAGAGGCTCCCACCACCACCGCTGTGCTCACCAGCCGTGAGCCTGGCTCCTGGCTGAGTGGCACTCCCCCTGTAGAAGTGCACTGACCACCAGGGGGCAGCTTCTGCATTGAGCGTCTGCCCCCTGGTGGTCAGTGCACATCATAGCGACCGGTCATTCCACCATTTGGTTGATTTGCATATTATGCTTTTATTATATAGGATACCAGAAACAAGCATTTATTGAGCACAGACTAAACACCAGGTGCTGATAAGCACTTCTTAATATAATCTTATTTAATCCCCCTAACAACTCTATGTGATATGAACCCCATGGTGTGGATACAGGTGGGTCTCAGAAAGGTTAAGTGACTTGCCCCAGGTTGCACAGCTGCTCAGTGAAGGGGCTGGGCATAGAACCCGTGTGTTTCAACTGTAGAAGCTGTGCTCTCATCTGGTTGATCTGTGGAGATTAAACGTGGGGGGCGACGGGGGGGAGGAAATAGGTGTTTAGGTCCTTGTGGTATGGCTCTTTCCCCTTGCTGGGAGGCTGGTGTCATCTGCTTCACTGATGGCAAACAGTCCAATTTTCTGGGTTGTGCGCTGGCTGTATTTTGATTGGCAAGGGGATATCTCTGTTGGAAAGAAATCTTGGCCTCTTGCCTCTTGGCAGCAAGCTCTTGGCTGCCACGTGGAGCGCTGTTTGGAGGGGGCGTTTATTCTGCAACCTTGTAGCTTCAGATGGGCTGGGGGCTCTGCTAGTCTCTCAGACATACTGGCAGAGAGACCAAGAGAGCTAACCCTGTCATTGAGAAGCCCATAATCACCTTCTTCACTGTTCTCCCTGCTTCTGTCTGTTTCTTGCTGTCCCTCAGGCCTCTTTTGCTGGGACTTAAGGAACCAGTAAGATGACAGTTGATTTGGCAGCAAGAGAAGCAATGTATCCTGTCTTCACAGGCCTCCATTCCCTCAACTCTACTAAAACTTGGGGGGTTTTGCTTCCACAGCTCCCAGTTTTTCTCAGGATAAAGTCCAGACTTCTTGCTTTGGCTTGAAGATCTCTTGTGATATGACCCCTGCCTCCTGCCTCTGCAGGAGGGACTGTATCATACGCAGCTTTTGTTTTTCCACAATGCCTAGCGTAGATTTCACTCAGAACATATGGATGAACTTGACTCACTTTGGGATTTACAGTCATTGCCATTACTATGTCTTAAGGCTGACTCACCACATGCCAAGTGCTATGTAGGCTTCTAAGTTTCTTCTGTTCCTCATCTCATTTATTCCTCATAATAACTCCATAGGTAGGTCCTGTTTTCCCCATTTTACAGAGGAGGAAACGGTGGTACAGAGAGATTAAGTTACATGTCCAGGATCACCCAGCTAGGACATGACAGTGATAGATTTGAACCCAGGTCAGTCCGGAGCCCAAGCTGGCTTGAGATGGATTTTCCTTAAACTACTTTGTGGGAGCCTGTCATCAGCTGTGTTGTCTCCCGCACTCCCACCCCTATGGCCTTGTCAATACAACAAACCAGTTTGCTGGCTCCTCACAATGCCCTAACTCTGCTGTGTCCACACATCCTTGATGAATTAACCTTGGCAACACTGACCTTGCCTTGTCACACCAATGAAGTTAGCGCTGCCGAGAACTGGGTTGCGGAAGGTGTAATGAATGGACCCCTCTCTCTACCTTGTCTCCTTTTCCCTGCAGATTCCAGGGTTGCTTGGTGTTTAGGAAGAGTTGGACTGTTTCTTTATGGGGGCGGGGAGTATTTGGAAACAGAGGCGAGCCCCCTAAGTTGGTTCCTTCCAGGGGGAATCTCCCTCCACACCCAAACCTCATCCATTCTGTCCAGGGTGGCCCATGTGGCTCTGCTCACAGGGGTGATTGTCTCATTGTGTCCCCGCTTTGCTCAACAACAGAACAACGTTCCTGTGCTGAGGTAGAAAAGAGTCGGATTATGTTAGCAATTCTCCATCAGACTGTGTCATGTTTGGATGGTATTGTATTAACAGTTGTTTTCACTAATGTGATGAGAAAGTTGCTAATCTGAGAAGACTCTCGCATTGTATTAGGGAAAACAAATATTAATATGACTCGATGGGAAGTAGCTAATATGAAACTAAGTTGCTAATATGACGTGATGGATTGGCGGGAGGAATTTAGGTCGGGTGCTTGAACTTTTCTGGAATGTTCAGTGGTGTGTGGTTGAGTGGGGGGAAGAGGGGTGGCAGGAGCTTTGTGTTACAGTCCCTCAGAGCTAAGGCTTCACATCTGTGTTGAATTGTGCCCCCAAAAGTTCAGAATATGACTTGATTTAGAAACAGGGACTTTGCCGTTGTAATTAGTTAAGATGAGGTCATACAGGATTAGAGTGAGCCCTAAATCTAATGACTAGTGTCCTTATAAGAGGGCCCTATGAATGTCCTGTGACAACGGAGGCAGAGATTGGAGTGATGAGGCTACAATCCAAGCAATGCCAAGGATTGCCAGCCCCGCCAGTGCTGGACTGGCAAGGATGGATTCTCCCCTGGAGCCTTCAGAGGGAGGATGGCCCTGCTGACACCTTGATTTTGGATCTCTAGCCTCCAGAACTGTGAGAGAATGCTGTTTTAAGCCACCCGGTTGGTGGTACTTTGTTACAGCAGCCCCGGGACACTAACCCACCTTCTTTCCCATCACTCCCTAAAAAGGAGAGGCAGGTTCAGCAACATCCATCTGATTCAAAGATAGTAAATCAGCTTTGGGGATCCGCCTGCCTCACGGTTGGCCTGGCTGCTTGACCAGACCCAAGGATACAGGCCTGCTCTCCCCCCCCACACACTTTGTTCTTTGTTTAAAAGGAAGAAGCCTCTTCAATCTCAGGGTTGTTGGCATATGGGCTCCACCGCCTGCTTTGCAGCATGTTAATATGTGATTAACGGGGTCTTAAAACACCCATTAGTCCCCCTCTGGTATCTAATAGTGCTTTTGGATTTAGAACAGAACATTATTTACTCATTAGCTGATAATAGGCCCTGAGTACTTATTGTATGTATTGGGACAATTATTAGAGTGTGGGTTCCACACAGAATCACAGTTCCACTGGTATGGCCAGTGGCAGGACAGCGTGGTCCAGAAGGCATAGGAGCACAAAATGACCCATGCACCCTACAAGGAAGGCAAGGGGTCTGCTCAAGATTGCCTGCCACTGGAATGCCCCGATGGAAGGGGTATTGAGGGGATAGAATTTGAAGGGACCAACTCTAGCAATAGTGATGCCAATGATAATGGCCCCACAGTGGTGAGGGGTTACACCTGAGCATCGCCCATGCTTCCCAGGATAAGATGATTCGTTAGTAATATGATAGCCACCACAAAGATCAAAGAGATGGGGCAACTTGCCCAGGACACAGCTAGCAAGTGGCCAAAGCCAGGTGCACACTGAGCTCTTTTTATAAGACCTGGGTTCTTTTCAGCATTCCTCTTGTACCCCCTGCAGAAACTGCTTGATGATTCCAATCTTCCTTTTCTCCAATGGCCAGAGGAACTTTAACATCATTTCCTCTTGTGTTTATTTAGTGTGTTAGAAAGATGAAAATAGCAGCCCATTGTCCCTACTCAGTGTCTGGGTCCTAGACCTCTGGCCCCATGTGCTGGGAAGGTCAGGGTGGAGGGGACAGGAGTGGGAAGGAGCATAAATGCCACAGAAGTAGTTTGGGCATCTCCCAGAAAGCAGGAGGGGGTCCCTCAGAGGGACTGAGGAGTGATCAGACAGGCCTGTTTCAGTGACTCCAGTGGAGGTCTGGGAATCAGAGGGGTGAGGGGAAGAGGCAGTGAGAGGTCAGTGGAAGTCTGAACCAGCCGATGACTTTGGCATTAGTTGGAGGGAACGAATGCCGGTAATTCCCCATGTCGACCTCACAGGTATTGATGGGTGATTTAATGTGAGTGTGAAGATGATGCATAGGTGGGGCGGACACCATGCAGGGTGTGTGAAGAAAGTCTCCAGTTCAACTACGCACATTACCTTGACCTTGGCAAGCGTGATTTTCAGGTCATTGGTTTGTGGTGGTTTTGGGAACAAACTCATGAACCTCTTAGTATGATGAGTGGCACGTCATAGGAGTACAAATACTGATGAGCTTAAAAAAGGCCCAGCACCCAAAACCTTACCTTTAGACTCAGAATCTCCTCTGCTTCTCTGAGATGTGACCTAAGGAAAGGCAAGAGGAACTTCTTGTATGAGGGTGGGGTGGGTCTCTCTCCAGCCCAGTGTATGCGGCTTCCATCCAGTTTCCATGGTGTGCAGGGAAACCTCGCGTGTTGCTGTTGTGCACAGGTGGCCAGCCAGTTTTGTGGGTCTCCAGGTATGGGCACCTGTTTATTATGAACACATATAGAAAAGGCACGGGGTGCCCTCTCTGGTGCGTCATTCCAGCATCTGGCCACATTGACACTGAAGAAGCCAGAGCTGTTTGCTGAACGCAGGCCACAATTAGAAGCCCCAGATGCCACCTTTGTCTATTGCCTGAGTGAAGAACAGAGCTCCCCGGTGAAAGATTAGCAGGGTCCCTCTCCACGAAGGAGCCAGTGGAGAAAGCAGAGCTTGGCAAACTTGCCCTTCTGTCCATCTCTCACTCTAGATATATGGGTCCACGTCTCAGCCAGGCCAAATAAATAAGCCATTTCCCAATGGGCATGTGGCAAATGTTTGTGTGTGTGTGTGTGTGTGTGTGTGTGTTTTAATAAAGCTCACCATGAGCCAGATATCAATTTCTGTCAGAGAGACGCAGAGCATCTGAACCAGAACTAAATAAAAATAAACATTAAACAATTATTGAATTTAGGTTTATTTTAAAAATCAGCAGGGTTGAGGGAACAAGCCACCCATTAGCAAGGCAGAACTATCGGGCCTTTTAACAACCCGCTGGTTCTTGGCTGCCAGGGAGATTTTGGGCCGTACAAACTGTGGAAACTCCAGATCCTATTGATTAAAGATGATGCAGTAACAGACCAATTATATCGTTGTGGCTGCGTGTGGCGCTGGCCGACGCCAGCTACCCATTTGTCTTTATGGAAATGGCTTTGTTTGGGGGGCTCTAGGAGGGCAGCTCAGTGTCCCCGTCCTGGGCAGTGTGTTCTACCCCTTCTGCTCCCTGCAGTGGTGGAGGCCTGAGCTGTCCCTGAGTCTTGCATTTTTTCCTCCCTGTTCCCTCCACAGACATCCGTAGTTCATAAGGAACCTGTGTCTTGTCAACCAAATCAATGCAAATAACCGGTGAGCATTTCTTGACTTTTCAGTAATAATTGATCTTCCCAGAACTGATATCGTTTGGAAAACGTAAGTAAGGAGAGCAGCAGCGAGCCAGATGTCCGTGTTAAGAGAACATAATTGCTCTGAGTTATAGGAAAGGAAATGATTTCCTTCCAGCTTTAGCTCTAAGAGCAGAGCAAACTGCCATGGAGCATCAGGAAGCTTCCAATAAACTCGGGCTTAGTACAGACTCAGTCTCTCAGATGGAAAATATGGACGACTGTGGGGCCGGGATCTTCTGAGCTGACTGGTAGTTCTGCTTGCAATTTTGTCTGTCTGCAGGTTTTTATTTGGAAGCTTTCTGCACAGCTGGTCGCTGTTGGGGAAGGAGAGAGGGGTTTGGGAGATGTTCAGGCATAGGTCACCCGCTGGATGGAATCTCCTCTCTGCTGGTTTGTGTTTTTCTTTCCTTCTAATTTGATAGTCATTTCCATGCACCACTGTGATTGGCTCCTGACTTGACTGGGGTGATAGTTAGAAAATTAGACAGGGATGGGGTCAGGAATGCTGTATGGATTGGTGGATAGATAATAGGATTCCTGGGGGCACTTTCTTTATAAACATCTGCCATTCTTCTAAGACTCATTTATTTGTTCCTTCCTATATTCAGTCATTTGCTCACCCAACACACATAGTAGTTACTGGGCACCTACTCTCTGCCAGGCATAATTAATTAGGTACTGAGGGTACATTGGTACCTGCCCTCATGGGGCGTCAGTTTAGCCAACAAGAGACACAATGTGAAATGAGTATTACAGATGCAATAGTGCTTCATAGAAATGAGGAGGGGGGAGTGGGGGCCCACTGTAGTAAGAACCTGACCTTGTCTTGGGGAGCTGGTCTTGCAGAAGCATTTTATAAGCTGAAACCTGACAGAGTGGTGGGAATGAGCTAGACCAGTGGTTCTCAGACCCGAATATACATTACAGTTACTTAAAGGACACGTTAAAAATATTGCTGGGCACCACCCCCTGAGTTTCTGATTCAGCGGGTCTGGAATGTTTCTAAGAATTTATATTTCTTTTTTTTTAATTTTTATTAAGTTTTCTTTCTTCAAAATGTTCTACCTAAAGAACAGGCCTTCGTGAGAGGCTGAAATGTAGAGCTGACAGGCAAGGGGTGCCCACCCAGGGGGCCTGGTGGGAGCCTGTGGCTTGAGCTTGAGCTTCATGCTGCATGTCCCCAGGCCACACGCAGGGCCCTCACTGAGGGATGGAGTCGGGAGGACAGGAGTAAGAATTTATATTTCTAACAATTTTTCAGGTAACATTGATGCTGCTGATCCAAGGACTGCACTTTGGGAACCATCAAACTGGGCAAAGGACTGGAAGGCGAGGGCATCCTGGTGCACATGCAAAGTCCCTGGGGCTAGTATGAACTTGGCAGTTTCCCATCACAGAATAAAGGGACGGAATGGCAGGAGCAAAGTGATTGAGACTGGGCGAAGATTCACTGGATGCGAGGGCAGGCTCCTGACCACACAGGCCTTGCAGGATGAGCTGGAAAATTTAGATTTTATCTGAAAATGGATGAGGTGCCTGGGAAGGTTTTAAGCAAGCAAGTGTCAGCATCTAGTTTGTATCTTGAAATGCTCTCTCTGGCTGCACAGGGGGAAATGGGATGATGGAAGCATAGCAGGTGTAGAGCTGGGGAAGCATCCAGGCAGGAGTAAGTGGTGGTGGGGCTAGACTGGTGGCAGTGGGCATGGAGAGGCATGGACATGTCTGAGAGAGTGAGTTTAGGCGTACACTTTCGGGAAAGCCTGCCTAATTAATTTGGGTTCACCCTTCAATCCCTGAAACCAGATTTCTTACCTGAAGACATCATATGTTAACAGTGACATTACCAGTTCCTGAGGCAGGGCTGTGTGTCCTGTCCACCTCGTTAGCCCACCTGCAGCCCTCTGGTTGGATGCACAACAAATGCCTTATAATATTACCTGGTCCTGAACATGTGACAATTTACTAGCTAGAGTCACATCTGTTGCCTCATTTTATTTTCCAAATACCCTGAGCAAAAGATGGAGTTGTACCTATTTTGCAGGTGGGAAAAACTGAGGTTCAGAAAGGGCAGGTGGTAATCCCAAACTCAACCAGCTGGGCTGAAGGAAAGGCATGATTCTCACCCAGGCCCAGAGTGCCCTCTGGTGAGCAGACAAAAGGACCTGTGATGCCTCCACTGGGGACCTTAAATAGCAAATACATTTTCCGTTAAGTGGTGTCAGTGGCCTTCCCCAAGATGACAAAGCCGGTCCACCAGAAATATTAAGTAGATATAGATAAAATTATAATTTTTTAAAGTCAAAAGTGGTCAAATATTAGCAGTTCCCTATGGTTCAACCTAAAACAAAGTATGAGCAGAAAGAGTTGCATTTATAGAAAATTCTGCCACAGCATGAGGAAGAGGAGTTGCAACAAAGTCTAAATTGTCTCTGAAAGCAGCTTCCCACACACAGAAGCTGATGAGGGGGCCGTAGAGGGATGCAGCATCTTAGAATCAGTCTATAATGCAATCAATTTTGTATATCCCTGGTGAAACAGCAACATTTATTTAACGTCTTTTATAGAGCAGCTGAGTTTTATCACAAATCACATTCCATTTCTATTCAGCTGGGACTCCTTGAAGGCTAAAATGCACTTACTTTTCTCGGAGGAAATTTACCAATTCCTCAATAAAGACCCATTTGCCTCTGTATGTAAAATTGACACATTTATTGAATATTAAACATTTAAAGGTTTTTTTCCCCTAGCATCCCCCCACCCTATCCCATCCTGCCGACACCTTTTTGCACTTTTCCACAAAGCTTTTCAGTCATTAGGGAGACTCTCAAAGTGGCAAGAAATGTGGTTTTTTGTGCAGAAAAAGCCAACATTTAAATCTGGTCTTTCTTATCACAGAAATGGTCAGGTTATGTCATAAATTCATAAAGTGAAATTCACTGCCTCCGAGCGGCCTCTTTAAGCCTCAAGTTTTTCCTGTCTCTTTGTGGCGTGCTTGGCTGTCTTGGTCACGCAGCGATACCGTCTTGAGTTCACAACAAAAGTTTTTTTGTCCGCACTTGTAACGTTTGCAGAAGGCAGGGGCAGCCTCTCCGACAATAAATTGTACTAATTAGCATGAGGGCCTATTAATAAAGCGAGGTTTCTTTCATCCATGTTCCTGAATGGTTGGGGACATCAATTAAAGTGTGTGCTGGGGACAATGTCTTTTCACTGCTGGCAGCAGTGTTTTTGTTTAAAAAAATAAGTGGGGGACTGGGCAACTTATGGAACATGTTTTTGTGTCCTTAACATGAGAGAGGGCTGAACTGTTGAACTTAGGTCTCCAATGTTGGTTGGGTCTAGAGTTCCTAACCAGTTCTAATCAAAGCAGTGACAGATGGGATGGGGCTGTGCTTTATCTTAAGGGGAATTACTGAGTTTGAGGAGTACCTTCCTAATGAGCTTTGCGATCAGACGGATTCCTATTCCAGTCCTCACTTCTCCCCACCACTTTTGTGACCTTAGACAAGGGAGTTTACAAACTCTTTGAGCCTCAGGCAGAGTTAAATGGGAACCTCCAGGCAGAGGGAACCTCAAATTGCATAACTGCTCCTGAGGACTTTATCCAGAGGCAGGCTTGGATGGGAAAGGAAAGGTCATTGTGTTCCAGGCTTTATTTCCCTTTCACAGAGCCCACCAGTGACACCTTATGCTTGGACACCTTTGGGGACAGGAACTCACTTCCGACCCTCAAGGTTGTCTTCCTTATGTCGACCTGAAAACCTGTTTATGTGTAACTTCCTTTGCCCACACAGATCTGACCTCCTCTCCAGTTCTTCAAATATGTAACGATTCTCTCATCCTGAGTCTTCTATAGTCCAGGGTGAATGTCCCCATCTCTTTGCAGATCTGGGTTTCTCAAACATGTACCCTATTGACCTTATGGACTGGATAATTTCTTTGTTGTAGGGGCTGTTCTATACATTGTAGGATGTTTAGCAACATCTCTGGCTTCAACGCACTAGATGCCAGTAGCACCCCCCTCCCTGTTGTGACAATTCCAAAGTATCTCTAGACATTGCCAAAATGTTCCCAAGGGGACAAAATCACTCCCAGTTGAGAACCATGGTTCTAGAGTTTTGGGTCCTCTGCATCCTGAGCTCCTTTGGTCATTTGTCGCTTCACCTGAGAGACTTCGCATCCTTTCATTTCTGTCCCTTCTGGCATGCCAGCATCCTGCCAGGATCCTGAGAACCCAAAAGCAATCATCATGAGAATCCAAAATAAAATTGCCTATTTTTCTTTCTGAAGCTGTCTCCACAAAAAGCAGACACCGCCAGGACTGGGAGGTGCTGGGGCTTCCCTGTTGGAATCTCCTTTTGAAACAGGAATGATGAGTCTGAGTTGATCCCATGGCTTTTATCTGAACAGGTAGAGCTAACTTTCCAACACAGGAGGTCGGTGAAGGTTTCTGACTGTGGCTGGCTCCAGGTTAGCATTCTGTCCTTGCCACAGACTGTCCAAGTGACTGTACTTCTTTGAACCTCAGTTTCCTCATCTGTATAATGGGGATAAAAATAGCAACTGTCTCAAACGGTTGTCACAATTCAAAGAATGGATCCATGCAAGGTGTCCAGCATATATTCATCAACCTATAAATTATAGCTACTGTTTTGTGTTACAATTACTATTGTTGTTTGCGAATGAGAAATATGCAGCCAAGGAATGAGAGTAATTCACACAAGGTCAGCCAGCAGATCATTGTGAAAACATTGGGTAGAGATCTTTTGTTCTGGAAACCGTGGAGTTTTCGCAAAGGTCTTTCTGTACATAGAGAGGAAAAGATTTGAAGATGATCCATTTTATGTGATTCTCACCCCATTAACAGCCCGTGGTTTTGCCAGAATATCCTCTTTTCACTTTCATTTTAAAAACCAGCCAGTGTAATAAATCTTGCCCTGAAATCTCGGCAGCACATCTTGGCTGGAGTGTATGATAAATCTAATAATACTGTGGCCTCTCTGTATGAGAGACTCCTGCACAGATCTGTATTTTTGGTGGACAGCCCCATGATCTGGCAGGTTTATAATTTGCTTCCAGTTTGACAAGTCCAGCCCTCTGACTGGCTTTTCTTTGTTCCACCACTTCCTTGGCTTGAGGGTAGACAGATGATTCTGTCCCTTCTCTTTAATCTGTACCGGGTTTTTCTCCTCACAAAGCCACAGAGTTAACCGGCCTATCCCCACATTTACAACAGGAACATGAACAGGGCCGTTTCTGTGCCCAGCGTCATTTCTTCTGGTCACAGCAAACTCAGAGATGGTATCATCAACCCCACTTGGAAGATGGGGAAACAGGCACAGAGGAGGATCAGCAGTGTTCTCAATCTTTCTGGTATTTGCACTCAACTTCGGTTCCTTCTCCTGTATTCATGGAGGTCAAAATGCCATCTTCCACTATACCCACCACTCTTCCAGCTCACCACGTGAACAAGCTGCACTGATCTTTAATTGTGAACATCTCTACCTGCTGGAGAATTAGACTCCAGTTTTAAAGGGAGGGAAACAAATCTTGCATACCTTTGAGAATTGCTTCTCTCAACCCCGGAGTCTTCAGACCTCCACCGAAGAAAGCTTGACACATGACATTCAAATCCTGGGCTATGAAATGATCTTTCAGCTGCCGCTATCTTTGTAAAAGAGAACCTGGGCCTTCACAACAGGCCAAGGAGTAATTTCTTTGGATTAGTGTCAACATAGAAATGCAAAAGGAAAAGTCCAAGGGACCTCCAGTTGGGAAAATGCTGCCTTTGACTGGCATGTTCCCGTCTGGCATATTCCAGAACTTTCTTCATTCCTGTCTTACAGGACTCAGAACAAAGGGCTTGTGAGGGTCTGATGGGATTGAGGCCTCCTGCTCCTTTCTTCCCCTGGATCTCTCAGCTCCGCAACTGAAGTGGCCCCGTGCAAGGTTCCCCGGGGAAACTGAGTTCTCCGCTGGAACCCTGGGGCTACCCTTTCTTGGAGTGAGAAGCCCAGTGGGCGAGGCTTCTGTATGTTATTGAGGGAAGAAATACAGCCTAGAACCCTTTCTGTAAAAATAACTTCCCTGGCTCCTCCTTTATGGGTGAGGGAAAGTGCTTAAAATGCTTAGAGGGAATAAACAGCTTTTAATGAAGTTACATTGCCACATAATGGGTATCATAAAATTGCCTTCATACTACAGGGTCCCAGGATGGCATTTATTATCGACTGCGCCGGAATA
Organism: Myotis lucifugus; assembly: GCF_000147115.1. Lineage (NCBI taxonomy): Eukaryota > Metazoa > Chordata > Mammalia > Chiroptera > Vespertilionidae > Myotis > Myotis lucifugus. The sequence continues at coordinate 676,842 of NW_005871304.1, forward strand.
GTCTTTGCAGAGCTCCGGCAGCTGCAGAGAGAAGAATGCAAAAGTCTCCTTAAATTACCTGATTGAAATAACCGGCAGAATATTCCGCCGGGCCGCCGCATGCCAGGGAAGCCGCCTTTGGGGTGGTCTGTCAGAGGCGGTTTGCGCATTCTGAAGAACACAGGAGTTTCATTGCAGCAAAACAGATGTTCATCTTGTTTCTCCATCGGCTGTTTGATGAGAAATTTATTGCTCTTCCGCTGGGCAGGAGCCCCTCTCGGCTATGGAGTCTATTAGGCAAGCCATCAGCTGGCAGGAAGCCAAGGTGAGGCTGTTTTGATGAAACCCATGAAAAGCCTTGGCTTGGAGGCGCCGGTAATAATGCACTGGCTAGACTCTCCTGATTGGGCGATTGATTGGCCTGATTTGATTTATTGATCAATACCCTCAAATTTGGCGTCTGAGAAGCTGCACTAATCTTTAACTGTTGTGAACATCTCTACCTGCTGGAGAATTAGACCCTGATAAGGAATGTATGAAAGGAATCGGGCTTATCTTAATCACACACCAGGCCCCAGCACTACCCGCGCCGGCAAGGGCCCCAGTGCACCGCGCCCCATCGCCAGGCAGGCCGGCACAGATCTATATATTGATGGAATTCAAAGCCTCCAGCATCGATTACCGTTATAACAAACAGTGGTGCACAGAATGTCTGATTATTTTTAGACAAAGATTCTGTTCTCTCAGCAGCAATTTTGCTGAGGCTGTCACTGTGTCAGATGTCTACTGTTGATTGCAATTAGATGCAATACAAAAAAAAATTAAACTATCTGTATCCTTAGTCTTATTTCCAGTTATTAAATCTCTCTCTTTGTTGCCATTTCCTCATGATATCTACAGCTGGATGAAATATTTGGTTGGCAGGAGAAATCCTTGTAATTCAGCAGGGGTGCCATGGCCCACTGGCTCATTGGATTATATCTGATGGTGTGCATAGAACCTTGGGGGAGGAGCATTGAATGGGGGTGTTGTCTGTTTAAAAGTGTGCGGGGTGACAGCTTTATGCAAAAATGTTTCAGGGGAGGATGGGGGGATAAAAACCAATCTCCAAAGCCCTCCAGAATGCCTGCCTTCAGTCTCCTTGTTCCCTTCCACATCGGGCAGGACCTAACCAGGGGTGTGCCCTCATCATTGGGTGAGGGAGGTTATCCAAGCAACTGAGCTCATAGGTTGGCGCCACTTGAAGTAATTAATTCCTCCAAACAGAGACCGCACTTGGGACCCCTTCCGCACTCAATCATACCTGAAGAGCAGGCTCCAGGTAATTGTGGGTCTGAACAAATTAAGCATTCCCTTTTACTAGTACATACGGCCCGGCGGCCAGCATCCTGGTGTTGGGCACATGCATCCATCATCTTGGCGCTCTCCAGTTGATCTCTCGTCCCAGAGCCATTAGCCCCAGTGTCCTTGATGGTGGAACAGCCGTAAACTCGAGACCGTTAGTGGGGTGACCAAGACCAACTACTCATTACTCGATGGGACAGAGACCAACGCTCAGCTGACAGAGCCAAGGCCTCCCAGTTCCCAGAAGCCAGCTCCTCTTGGAATAGGCAACTGTGGCTAATTTTAGAACATTCATAAATGGATGGAGAGGGAGGAGCTGGCAGCTTTGACTTTGGGGTCAGCCAAGGGGGTCCTGTGGGAATCGGAAGATAGGCATTGATCCTCAGAGCAAGAGCGGGCAAAGAACATCTGCCCATGTTCCCACCCGGGGCAGATGTTCAAATGCCCCTTCAAGGTCACTCCAGGGGAACTGGTGAGGGTTGCTTTAAGCTCCCTGGAGGCAGAGAAGGGGTCATTCTTGTTCTGTAATAATCAGAATAATACCTGCCACTTATTCATCACCAATTGCCCCAGATCCTGTGCAGACGACTTCCAAATGCATCTTCCTCAGCTGCCCGGTTACCTTGCATGGTTGGAAATAATTATTCCTATTTGGCAGATGCAGAAACTGAGGCTCACTGGCATTGAGCAGCTTGCCCAAGGTCACATAGCTAAGAAGTAGTGAGGCTGGAAGTCATCAGGTTGGTTTCTGGAGTTTGGGCTCTTAACCTCAATGGAAAATGTTCAGTAAATATCTGTTGAATGAATGAGGCACACATCTCCAGTGGGGACTCAGCTGGGCTCCAGGATAGCCAAGCATGTCAGGACTGGCCACCACTGCAAGGGAGAAAGAAGAAAACAGAAATATAGAAATTTCAATTACCTACATGGGCAGGCCTGATGTTGGGGCCTCCAGGGCTACTGGAGACAGCTCCAGCTTTGTCTTCCTGGGCATAGAGCTGTGCCCAGGCTCCAGTCCCCTCAGAGGAACTAGAGGAATTAGGAAGCTTCTGTGCAAAGGGTTGAGGGGTCTGGCAATAAGGAGAAGCAAAAAATGGGGTCTCAAGACAGGGTGAGCTCATTGGTCACTGGTCTTGGAGCCAGACAACCTTGGACTGGTTAAGAATTCAAACCCTGAAGGCAGGTAGACCTTGGTTCAAACCCTGGGGTCGTCACATTCTTAGCTCTTTGTGACCTTGAACAAGCAGTTGAACCACTCTGGGCCTCACTTTCCCAATCTGAAAATAGGCCTAATAATAACACCTTTCTCTCAAGGTGACTGTGAGGTGATATGTGTCAGCCCATACACAGTGCCTGGCTCATGCTGTTTGGCGGCAGTGATCATTGGTTCAGGGCAGCGGTTCTCAACCTGGGTTCTCACAGGGGTCACCTACAACCATCAGAAAACACATATATAATTACATATTGTTTTTGTGATTAATCACTATGCTTTAATTATGTTCAATTTGTAACAATGAAATTGGGGGTCACCACAACATGAAGAACTGTTGTTGTTTTTTCCAAGGGTTTGTATCTGTTTTCTTTTTTTATATATATATATTTTTTTATTGCTTGAAGTATTACAAAGAGTATTACATATGTCTCCTTCCCCCCCGCCCTTGACATTCCCCGGCCTCCCCTACCCCCCAGTGTCTTGTGTCCATTGGTTATGCTTATATGCATGCATACAAGTCCTTCGGTTTATCTCTTACCCTCCCTTCCGCCCCCGGACTTCCCGCTGTAGTTTGACAGTCTGTTCGATGCTGCTCTGCCTCTGTATCTATTTTTGTTCATCAGTTTATAATGGTCTTTATTATCCATAAATGAGTGAGATCATGTGGTATTTTTCTTTCATTGACTGGCTTATTTCACTTAGCATAATGCTCTCCAGTTCCATCCATGCTGTTGCAAATGGTAAGAATTCCTTCTTTTTTACAGCACCATAGTATTCCATTGTGTAGATGTACCACAGTTTTCTAATCCATTCATCTGCTGATGGGCACTTAGGCTGTTTCCAGATCTTCGCTATGGTAAATTGTGCTGCTATGAACATAGGGATACATATATCCTTTCTGATAGGTGTTTCTGGTTTCTTGGGATATATTCCTAGAAGTGGGATCACTGGGTCAAATGGGAGTTCCATTTTTTTAAAATATATTTTATTGATTTTTTACAGAGAGGAAGGGAGAGGGATAGAGAGTTAGGAACATCGATGAGAGAGAAACATCGATCAGCTGCCTCCTGCACACTCCCTACTGGGGATGTGCCCACAACCAAGGTACGTGCCCTTGACCGGAATCGAACCTGGGACCCTTGAGTCCGCAGGCTGACGCTCTATCCACTGAGCCAAACCGGTTAGAGCGGGAGTTCCATTTTTTAATGAAGAACTGTATTAAAGGGTCGCGGCATTAGGAAGGTTGAGAACCACTGGTTTAGGGCATTCAGGGACACCCAGCACCCCTATGGACATTTGTAACAAACTCATGTAGAATTTTAGGCCAGGGAAAGAGGTGTCAGGTGACTTCTCTAAAATCACAGAGCAAGTCCTTGGCACATTCGACCTCTTCCTTGTCACCCTCTTCTGGACACACTCCAGTTGTGCGTGTATCACCTCCTTTTCCCTTTCACATACCTGCTGTCCTGACCCTCTGTTAAAAGTGTGGCTAATAGTCAAGGCATGGCTGTGGGGAGAAGCAGTCTCTCATGTGGTTGGTGGGAGTGACAATTAATGCAGTTCAGTTGGAGAGCAAGCAGGCAATATATATTACATTTATATGTCACATCCTTTAGATACATCCACACAGGGGCACCAAGATGAATATCTCAGCGCATTGGTGAAGGACCAGTAGTAGTAACAACAAAGTCTGGAAATAACCTGATTGTCCAATTGTTAGGGATTGGAAATAACCTAAGTGTCCAGGAACAAGGGATCAGATACATAAAATAAGGTACCTACACACAGAATACTCTGTAAAAAGAAGACAGATACTCTTTATGTATTGATAAAAGAGCAGGCGAGATAAGTTGATGAATTCAGTGAAATGGCAAGTTGCAGAACATGGTATGTAGCAGGCTGTATTTGAGTAAAACAAGAGAAAGATTATGCTTATGTATTTGCCTGAATATGAATGAAATATCTTTGAAAGGACACAGAATAATGTGAACTCCTCTGGAGGAAAAAAAGATGTTTTAATGTTAAATCTTTCTGTGTTGTTGCAGTTTTTATCATATGTACTAGTATATATTACTTTAGCAGTGTAAAATTTTTGCTATTTAAGAAAAACTGGTATCTATAACAACCTGGATTCTTAGAATCAGACTTGGGAGCAAATACTGCCTGTTACTTACTGGCTGCTGACTTTAGATAAGGAATAGGAACACTACACCTCAGTTTTCTTGTCTGTAAAATGGTGACTTTATGGGATGGTGACAGGTGTCAGTGAGATTGTGCATGTAAACCAATAGAAGTTATTGTTAGCTGAAAGGAAGCGATGTTTATGGCAATGCTGGGCCCAGAGCCCTAGGTGGAATGCCCAGCTTGATTCTTTTTCTCTTTAAACCAGGTTTCAAAGCAATGAGTTGGTCCCCAGCCTCTTCCAAAGTGACAAATGAAGGGTTTTTGGGGTGGGTTTGGTTTTGTTTCTTTGAGTGTTTTTTAAAATACTATTATGGGATTAAAACCTCTTTGATGAATTTCAGTCCATGAAAATTACTTAACTTTTTTGATGCTCAGATCGTCCCACTTCTCACCCATGGGAGTCCCTTCAAACCGGCCCTTGGGGTCTTGACAGTTTCCTCACCTGCCATGAGGGATTCGCAGTCCATTTTTATAGTTCCCTTGAGGCAGGTGGGCAGGATAGGTGTTGGCAATGTGGAGCAGGATATACGCAGGCCCAGCTTCAGTGTCCGATTCTGCCCATTTCTTGGCACTATACTGAGCCTCTCTTAAGCCTCAGTTTATGCATCTATAAAATGGGGTTAATAACAGTGACAAACTGCAGTTAATGATAAATGACATTATATATGTATAGCCTTTAGCACAGGGCTTTGCACACAGTAATTGGTTAATAAATAAGATGACCTGTGGAAACACCTTGCACAGTGCCTAGTTTGTAGGGAGAGCTCAACAAATACATATTCCTTTCTTCCCTTTTCGATGGAAAGTTTCAAAGGGTCTTTTGGTCCTCCCAACCCTCAAAGCTGAGGAGGGTTTCTCAAAGGACATAGTCAAAGATCTCATCCATGTCACTCTTTCTAATGAACCTTTTTATACCGAAAATGCTAGCCAGAGAAAGAGATCAAATTATTTTTAGAAGTTGTCCCACTCCCTAAGACAACATACTATTTCCAGGGCTGAGCCCCAGGGGAGGCGGGGGCCTCTGAAAGCTATTTCCAGTCCTTCTCAGGAGGCCCACGTGACCCCCAGTCCTTACCCGAAAACCCCTTGGTGACATCACCTACACATCCCATGACAAAGCTGCCCACTGGCTCAGGTCAACTGAGGGGCCTGGGTCCCTCAGAGAACTGGATTGGCATGGCTGCCGGTCACCCCACAATCTAAAAGCCATCGATCAGATATTTTCACTGAATCACTCTGTTTTTAAACTTGGCCTTTCTGTCTCATTTTCTTAGGTCCCTCAAGGACATATTTTCAAAACCTTAAGTGGGCCAGCCAGACTGTGGCACAGCCATTAAAATCAGTAACAACTGAGCATCAGGAGGCGCTCAGGAATGCTTTGTAAAAATGTCTTTGGGTGCTTGAGCCTGCCTCTTGCCTTGTTCCTGCAGCAGTATTTATTGAACACCTACTGTGTGCACTTTTCTGAATGGATGTCCTACTTCAATAAATAGGTTACTAATACGAAGTATCCATAACATCAGAAAGTAAGGAACAGGTGAGAAATGGTAGCCCAGGAAGAGGATTATGGTGCATGGAGAAGAAGCAGTGGGAGGGGGACCAGCTCTTTTCCTTCTGCCCAAGGAGCCAGGCTACTGTGTGTGTCAGACACAATAGTGAACAAGACAGACACAGATCCTGCTATCAACATTGAGCAGGGGAGACAGCAAGAAGCAAGCAAACAGAGGTGTATCAGGATGCTTCTGAAGGAAGCCACCAGTGCCCAGGAGAGAATAAGAGCAGGGTCCCATTTAGGCTTCATGGTCAGAGAAGACCTGAAGGAGAAGTTATAGGAAAATCTAGGGAAAGAGAGGTCCAGACGAGGGAAACAGCAGGTGCAAAAGCCCTGAGGTAATCAAATGCTTGACCAATGAAAGTGTGACTGTAACACAGAGAGCAGGAGGCATGGTCTCCAGCAGAGAGGTGGCAAAGCCAGATCACACCCAGATTCCTGGCCCTAGGCAAAATCTGGGACATCAGCCTCAAGAGCGGTGGGAAATCATGGAAGAGTTTTCAGCCTGCGAGTGGTGTTATCTGATTCACATTAATGAAAGCACCCTTGGGTGCTGTGGCAGAACACATTGTTGGGAGGTAGGAGCAGCAGGAAGATGCGTGCCTGGCTACTGCACCAGTCCAGGTGAGCAATGAGGGGGGCTTGGTGGCAATGGAGATGGCAAGATGGAGGCAGATTCTAGAGTACTTTGGACAGAAGGAAAAGAGCTGGCTCTCCCTCCCCCAACTCTCCCCTACCCTACTCCCCCAGAACAGTCATTTGGAGAAGTGTACACATCCCAAAGGTAGAGCTTGTCAAATTGCCACAACTGAACACACCCATGGATCAGCACTGAGATCAAGAAATGGACCTGGCGCCCTAACCGGTTTGGCTCAGTGGATAGAGAGCATCGGCCTGAGGAATGAAAGGTCCCAGGTTCGATTCCGGTCAAGGGCATGTACCTTGGCTGCGGGCACATCCCCAGTAGGAGGTGTGCAGGAGGCAGCTAATCGATGTTTCTTTCTCGTCGATGTTTCTAACTCTCTATCCCTCTCCCTTCCTCTCTGTAAAAAATCAATAAAATATATTTTTTAAAAAAGAAAGAAAGAAATGGACCTGGCTCTGGCCAAGTGGCTCAGTTGGTTGGAGCATGTTACAGGTTCGAACCAAATGTTACAGGTTTGATTCCCAGTCAGGACACATACGGGGGTCAACCAATCGATGAGGTTTTAAAAAAAGCCATTCCCAGCCACCCAGAAGCATCTCTTGTATACCTTCCAGTGTCCCCCTCCCAAAGATACAACCACTCTCCTGACTTCTGACTCTATTGATTCATTTCCTGTTTTCGTGCCTTATGTAAATGAAATCATCAAATGTATACTCTTTTGCATCTGGCTTCTTTTGCTCGATGTTACATTTGTAAGATTTATCAATATTGTTGTTTGTTGCTGTAGTTCATTCATGCTCGTGTCTGTACTATAGTATTCCACTGGGTGAACATGTCACAAATTTATTTATCCATTCTACTGTTAATGGGCATTTGGGTTGTTTCCAGTGTGGGGCTATTATGAATAGTGCTTCTAAGAACATTCCAGACCAGTGCTTCTCAAACTTTAATGTACTCATGAATCACCTGGAGATCTTATTACGGTACAGACCCCAATGGAGTAGATCTGGGTGAGTCCTCAGTTCTGGCATTTCTCACAAGTTCTCAGATGAAGCTGATGCTGCTAGCCCACGACCATGCTTTGAATAGTGAGCTCTATTTTGGTGAACATATTTCTTGGGGTGGGTACCTAGAAGTGGAATTGCTGGGTCACACATAGGTCGGCGTATCTTTCGCTTTAGTAGAAACTGCCAAGTTGTTTCCCCAAAACCATTTGACACCCCCACCAGTGGTATATGAGAGTTCCAGTTGCCCCACATCCTCGCCAACACTTGATATTATCTCTTTCATGGTAGCCATTCTGATGGGTATGTAGAGGTATCCAGTTGTGGTTTAAATTTACATTTCCCTGATGACAGTGAGATTGAGCATCTTCTCTTGTGCTCATTGCTATTAGGATCTCCTCTTTGAGGAGGTGCTGGTTCAAGTCGCTCACCCATTTTTCTGTTAGGTAGTCTCTTTTTAAAAAGAAGTTTTAGACATTCTTGATTCTGGACACAATCCTTTCTTAGGTAAACTGCACATTCCTTCTTCCACTCTGTGGTCTTGCCTTTGCACTCTTAATTTCACCTGTTCTTTTGAATTCAACAGTTAACGCTTAAGACTTAAGAGGGGGTGAGGACAGAGTCCCATTTTGCCCATCCTAACAAACTCAGACTGTCACCACAAGGATTATTCCCTCAGCTTCTTGCTCACTTACATACTCACACTCGTCACTCACCTTTCAAAGAGAGGCCTTTCCCCAATTCATGGTGGACATTCCTCCACCTACAAGCTTCTCAGGCCATAGCATCCTCATAACCCTGATATTCCTTTGACATCTTTCCACCTCTGATAGTTTTGGACCAGTCTATTAGGTCATCTTTCCTGGACACCAGGTAAACACCTGACATTATTATCAGCGCCACAGATCCCTTGTATATTCCCAAAGGCACACCTCTGAGCATGGTTGATCCCAGGCCTGCAGGCTGGAGGAGCAAAGGCCAAAGAGGGGCAAGCAGGCTGCCTATGTTCATGTGCACCTGATTTAATTCTCCACATTTTATAAGTGTACAAAAAGGTCCTGAGACAACAAAGGTTTGTGCTGTGTTAAATGAAAATAGTAAATGAATGAGTGAAATAAGAATGAGTAGATGAGTCAATGAGTGAGTGAGTAAGTGAATGAATGAATGAAGTGTGTGCTAAGGAGTTTCGACCTGGCTTGTCTTTAAGGGATGGCAGTTGGAATACAGCATTCTTTTGTCCATGTGGAGAATAGGTTGAGGGAGGCAGGAGGAACGAAGGAGGTGAGAGGTGGTAAGGATTACCCAGGCCCCCGATCATTGTCTCCAAATAGGCTTTGACCAGCACAAGAGTCCCTGACATAGCCACCGATTGACTATCCCAAGGTGTTTTCTACAGTGGAACAATTTGAAATAATTAAAACTTCACAAAATGTCTTTAAACATGCTGGTAATGGACATAAGAAAACACTTGTAAAGTGTAATCAGTTATTAGCAGCTGATCAATTATCTACATGGATAGCTGTTGAGGAGGGGGGACAAAGAGAAGCAATAATAAGCCCCTTGATTAACTAATTTGAATATCTTTGGAGAACAAATTCTGAAATTTCTTTCTATTTTCTTTCCTGCTATTATAACACCAAGCCGCACATCTGCTGGAAAAAGGAGGAATAGAAATGGTAATGAGCATTATGTTGTGAACTGGCTCCTTGTCTGGGATCCTGGGAGAAAGGAACTGGAGGTGTGGGGGTGGTCGACCAGCTGGCCTGGGGACCTTATGCTGGCTGGAAGGCAGTCAGTTCTGCCCCCCACCATAGGCGAGCACAGGTTGGGGTGCCCATTTGGGAAACAGCACAGATCCTTTTGAAGACCTTCTAGGGCCAGCTGGGCCTGCAGCAGTGCCAGGATGGAGTGGACAGTGAAAGAAACCTACATTCTGGTTCTTAGCCTTGGGCTCCTCCCCAACCTCTCTGGGAGCTAGATTTATAAAAGGTGGGGGTGATGAATCTGGAATGTTAAGGACCCCCACATCTCTAGGGGTCTCTCATCCCACGGACAGCAGGGATGTTGTATCAGTGGTCATCTAGCTTGTATTCACCTCGTGGTTAAAGCAAGGCTCTGGCTCAAATCCAGCTGTGCCACCTCAGCTGCGTAACCTTGGGCCTTAACCTCTCTGTGCCTCAATGTGCTCCTCTGTATAAGGGAAATTATAACAGTGCCCACCTCAGAGAATTGTTTTAGCTCAAGTTCATGTACATCATAAGCACACTGTAAATAGAAGCCATCATTATTATTATTCCCTCCAGCCTGTGTAATTAACAAGTTAGACTGGAGTCTGCAAACTGGCAGCCCAGGGTCCAAATCCCCCAGTAAATCTGTTTTGTTTGGCACAGACTGCATTGTTGATTTTTTTTTCTGAATTTGTTGCCAAAAATTAAAACATTGGGAGATTTTCAAATTAAAAATCCAGATTTGGACTTTGCTGTAGAATGAGATCCTCCAACCCCACTGGGCCCGCAGTCCTCTGTGGCACCAGTTGCTGTCCACTTTCAACGGGACACCTGTCTCCTATTCTTCATGCCCACCCTTGATATCACCTGCCAGGCCCAGGCCCTCACCTGTAAGCCCCATGAGGTCTGCTGGGAATAGGTCAGCCTAGATCCCTGATGTAAGTGCTTAAAGCACATTTGAATGACTTAATGGGGCAGATCACCCTCTGCACCTAAGTTGGTCTTGCCTGAGAGAGAGCTGCAAACTCCAGCTTTGGTTGATCTGCTCTTTGAGTCCCCCTCCCTATATTTCCCCCAACTCCTGAAGAAAATTCTGTTTCTGCCTGCTCCCTCACTGTCCTCTCCCCCTGTCTTCCCCGCCTCCCCTACATGAGATGTTCTGCAGGCTCACACACAAGGGTATTGAAATGTTTCACTGAGTAACTGGTCTGAGGCCCGATGTGCCAGCACATACCATCCTATGGCCGGTACCTGCGGCCACTGGTCTAATTCATCTCATTCAGACAAGACCTTCTTTATATTTAATTTGAAGCTGTTATATATTTTTTTAAATGTCTGAAACCACCTTTAAAATTTCTCCCTCCTTCTCCCACCCAACAACTTTTTCCCCTCCCCTGACTGTTCCATTGCTTAAAAATGGCTTAACCAATTTAGGTTATTTTTAGAAAAATGCCTGGCATGTTGGCTGACAACCTGTATTCTAAATTTCAACCTGATACAGAAAAGACAGTTTATAAACCTCTAGAAAAAAAAGGAAAAAATACTGCTTCAGGATAGAACTCATCTGAAACTGACCCCATGGCCAGCAGGACATCAGGTGACACAAGGAATGGGTACCAGCCACCAGCTCGTGATTTCAAGGGCACAGAATGAAATTTGTTCTTCTGAGCTTTCACCAGCACCTCTGGGAAACCTGGATACAGTATCCTATGGACTGTGAGAGGAAGGACAGATAGTCACTGGTTTAAACCCTGGTTCTGCCACACTCTGTGTCCTCGAACCAGGGAAGTACCCTCTCTGAGCCCTCATTTTTGCCATCTGTGACATGGGGATACTAGTTACCACTTCAGGAAAAATGCTGACCATGGAGTCTGATGGGCAGTGATGCATCCAGTGACTTATCCATAAAAGTTTGATAGTATCATGACGGTCCAATGGAAAGACAGAGGGCTCTGAAAAGAAAGCTAACATGGATTATAAATGGTAGCTGAGCATAGTTTTCCCTACATCCTGATTTCTTTTGAGATTTTAAAAACAGCTCTATGGAGGTATAATTACATATGGTAAAATTCACCTATAGTACATGTATAATTCACTGTTTTTTAGTATTTATGGAACTCTGTAACCATCACCACAATTCAGTTTTAAAACGTTTTCATCACCCCAAAAAAGATCTTTTGTGCCCATTTACAGTTACTTCCTGATTCCACTCATAGCCCCAGGACACCACAAATCTACTTTGTATGTCTCTAGGTTTTCTGGTCAACTATACTAATAAAAGGGTAATATGCTAATTAGACTGGGCATCTTCCGGACAAAGCCACGGTGGTGGGGGCTGAGACAGAGGCGGTTAGGGGCAATCAGGACGGCAGGGGAGGGCAGTTAGGGGCAATCAGGCCAGCAGGGGAGGGCAGTTAGGGGCTATCAGGCCGGCAGGGAAGCAATTAGGGGATGATCAGGCTGGCAGGCAGAGGTGGTTAGGGGTGATCAGGCTGGCAGGGGAGCAGTTAGGGGCATCAGGCCGGCAGGCAGAGGCGATTAGGGGTGATCAGGCAGGCAGGCAGGTGAGTGGTTAGGAGCCAGTGGTCCCGGATTGTGAGAGGGATGTCCAACTGCTGGTTTCGGGATCGGGCCTAAACCGGCAGTCGGACATCACCCAAGGGGTCCCGGATTGGAGAGGGTGCAGACCAGGCTGAGGGACACCCCCCCCCATGCACGAATTTCATGCACCGGGCCTCTAGTTTCATATAAATGGGATCATGCAATATGTGGTCTTTTATGTCAGCTTCTTTCACGTGGTATTGTTTACAAGATTCATCCATGTTGTAACAGTTCTGATTATTTTTGTTCTTTTTAAATATATTTTTATTGATTTCAGAGAGGAAGGGAGAGGGAGAGAGAGATAGAAACATCAATGATGAGAGAGAATCATTGATCAGCTGCCTCCTGCACACCCCACACTGGGGAGCAAGCCCACAACCTGGGCATGTGCCCTGACCAAGAATCGAACTGTGACCTCCTGGTTCATAGGTTGATGCTCAACCACTGAGCCACGCTGACCGGGCTATTGCTAAATAATATTACATTATATAGTTTGTTTATTCATCAGTTGATGGAAATTTGGGGTGTTTCTACTTTTTGGCTATTATGAATAGTGCTGCTGTGAACATGCACATATAGGTCTTTGTATGAACACATATTTTCAATTATCTTGGGTAAGGAGTGAAGTTGCTGAGTCATAAGGCAAATTTATATTTAACTTTTTAAGTAACTGCCAAACTGTCTTCCAAAGTAGCTATACCATTTTGCATTCCCACCAGCAATATATGGGTGCTCCAGTTGCTGTGCATCCTCACCAGCATTTAGTCGTATCTTCTTGAGATTTGAGCATGCATTT
>NW_005871304.1:689987-805437 GCF_000147115.1 Myotis lucifugus
GATGAATGACAGGCAAAAGATATGTGACACATGGTACACGTCTTAGATGTGTAGAGCAATGCTGTCCAATAGAACTTTTTGTGGTAATATCAATGATGTATATCTGAAGTATCCGATGTGATAGCCACTAGCTTCTGAGGTTATTACGCACATTGCAATATGACCTGTGAGACTTGGGAACTGGATTTATAATTGTATTTCATTTAAATTAATTTAGATGTACTAAATATAAATAACCACACAAGGTAAGTGTTTACCATATTGGACAGTGCAGTCCTGGAAGTTCAAGATCACTGCTCAGTATGTTCAAGGTTCTTGATGAATCTTTTGAGGAATGATCAGAGTTCAACTCTTTTCTTCACAGATAGCTGGGGTAAACATGAGGCTTGGGGGTAACAGGTCTGCATCTGTCCTAGAATATCTCATCCAGAGTACGGTGCTTCGGGGTGGAGAGAGAAGTGCCAGAAGTTGCAAATCTGGGGACTTAGGTGGAGATACGCTTGTAGGGTCAGGAGAAGAGAGTGGATGTGCACTGGAACCAGGAGACCCAGGTTGAAATCTCAGCCCTGTTACTTATCAAGTCTGTGACCTGGGACAGGTGCCCTGTCCTCTCTGAGTCTGTTTCCTCATCTATAGAATGGATTGGTAATATTGCTTTCAAAAGACATTGTAAGGCTCAGAGAAGAATGGCTATAAATTCCTTAGCACAGTGTCTGTCACTTAGTACATGCAGAAAACTATCAGCTTCTGTTATTATCTTTATTGTTATTCTGCCCAGTCCCCAGAACTATATAAATCGCATGTAACTCCAATAACACGAAAAGTGACCTTGTTTACTGTGCCACTGCTGGATTCCCAGCTCCTGGAACAGCACCTAGCACAGAATAAGCACTCAAATAAATGCTTGCTTGATGAATGAATGAATGAATGCTTGATGTACCCACCCTCCCTCCCTTTTAACAGAGGAAGATGAAGAGCACAGAGAGTAGTTGCCCAACTGGAGCAGATATATTAGCCCTAAAAGGTGCACAAGGGACCCCCAGCCCCTCACCTGACACCCACCAGAGTGGGAGCTACTTTGTTTTCTTGGTGCCACAAGGTTTTACATTCTGAGAACTCCGGGATATAAAAGAGCAGTCAAAACCAGGAGGAAGTGATTGGATGTGGCTCCCAGTTTGTGGCAAGATAACTAGGTGTTTGATTGGCATCCTCTCTCAAGGACAGCCTCCTGCAGCAGGACAGGGGAGGTTTTCCTGCCTGATGCTTGAGGCGGGGAGGTGGGCCCTGGAGGTGTGGGGCAAAGCACTGAGTTGGGGGCAACTGCAGGGAGTTGGGGTTTGGAGCACAAGTTGGCCAGCCCATCTTTTATTTGTTCATTTGTTCATCATTCATTCATTCAACAAGTATTGAGCACCCACCATGTGGCAAGCATTGGAGTTAGACACATCAGTGACCCAAACAAACAAAGTCTATGTCCTTATGGAGCTGACATTGGAGGAGGGCAGGCAGTGGATCTTACAATAAACAAATAGAAATGTAACTACATAATATGTCTATGACAGTGCCATGGAGAGAAATAAGCAGAGAGTGACAGCTGTGGTAGGGAAGAGATGCTTGGAGTTTTAAATACGACAGGCCTCTGTGAGAAGATGATATAAGAGCCAAGATCCAGAGGAGGCCAGGGGCAAACTCATATGGAATTCAGGGGCACAAGGAAGCATTTCCGGCAGAGGGAGTTGCCAGTGCAAAGGCACTGTGGAGGAATGTGCTTGATGTGTTCAGGAGCCAGCAAGGACCCGTGTGGCTGGAAGAGAGTGAGGGAGGGAAGAATGGAAGGAAGGAAGGCCAGAGATAAATCACATGGAGCTTTGATGTCATGGTAAGCACTTTGGCCTTGATGCTGAGTCAGGTGGGAATCGTTGGAGGGTTTGAACAGAGGAGAGACAGGATGTGACTTAGGTTTAACAAGATCCCTCTGGCTGCTTGGTGAGGAAGAGACTGTAGGAAGGTGAGGGGGTGGCAGTGGAGATCCCAGTGAGGAGGCTTCTATGGTCACCCAGGCAGGTGATGACAGTGGTCTGGCCAGGGTGACAGCAGTAGAGAAGATGATAAATGGATGAATCAAGCTGACAAGATGGGCTGATTAGAGCAATGTCCCCACTGCAGCCTAGGGTCTGAGGGTTGGCAGTGGCCCCAGCCCACGTTCCAGACTTGGACCCGCTGCCCTTATAGACACCTCCTGATGAAGCCTGGACCCTCTCCTGGCCACAAGATTTTCATCCTGCCCTCACTGCTGAGAGGGAGGGATTGCCATGACTCCATTTAACAGTGGTGACGGTTAGATACAGAGAAGCCAAGGGTCTGCCTAAGCTCATGGAACCAGTAAGCAAAAGCATCAAGACTTTAACCTGCTCTTTCTTCCAAATGCCAGCTCTTGGCCTGCCTCCAACTAAAAGCAAATTGCTGCCTGGATTTTCTGGAAGCCAGAGCTGTGGGAGCTTCTAGGAGGGCTTGATGAAGCACAGCTTTAATTGTCTATGTGCTCTATGTGATCAAACACTTTAATGTGGGCAGGACCTGAGTCTGGCTTGTCCTGGTAACATTGTAGGCACTTAAATAATAGTTGAGTGAATGAATGATTGGGTGGGTAGGTGTGTGGATGGATGGATGGATGGATGGATGGATGGATGGATGGATGATGGATTGATGGATAGACAGATGGACAGACTGACTAGGCCCAGCCATGCTCCTGTTCTTCAGGCCACATGAGTCCTTGGTGAGGACAGACAGGTTGGGAAATGTTGCCCTAGCAGTATCTGGAGGAAAGAACCCAGAAAGACATAGGTTCAATCCCCATATCACTTTCCAGCTCTGTGACCTTGGCGAGTGGCTTTGTCTTTTCAGGTACCATGTGTAAATGGTATCTGCATCAAAGGATCATTCATTCGCTCCCTCAACAGATGTTCTAGAGAATCCACTGCAAGCCAAGTATTGTTGAGAGAATTAAATGAACTTTTGTGTGCCAGTTAGCATGGACGGAGTATACATAATAAGCCCTCTTTGGGACAGTTATTATATAAAGTTTGCTAAGAAGTTATTGGCTGTCTCACCCACACCCAGGCCTCAAGGTTGGGCTCTTTGACCTGAGTGTGAACTATCACCTGGGCCCAGCTGATGGAATGAAGTAAAGCCAGCTCAGCTCGGCTGGGAACTATTTCTCATAGGCACCTCCTCTTGCCCTGGCCTCAGATAATTGGCCCAATACATCTTGGCATCTGAAATTTACATACGGTGCAGGGAGTGATGGATGGCTCTGGCAACCCAGACTGTCTCTCAGCGCTGCTCAGTTATCCATCTCAGTGGGCTGCAGAACCATCCATCTTGTCTTGTCTCCTTGCTCGTGGCAGGCTAGCATGTGCCCTCCATCCCAGGTCATCTCCCCAGCTCCCTTCCAGAGCCAGCCTCTGAGGCCCTTCTGAAGGCAACACTTACATCAAGCCCCACAGCGTCCCCCGGAACTCTCCTCAGTGTTTGCCTGGTATTCTGATAGCAAAACCCTGAATGGCTCCATGGACCTGAGATGCATAAGGGGCCCCACCTTGCTGCTGCCACAAAGGATTTCTCGTGCTTATATCTACTAACAGTCATTCATTCAAAAATGTGCATTGAGTGCCTACAATGCATCTGGCATTCCATTGGAGAGTATAAACACTGAGGACACTAAGCACTTTACCTACTTACAATCTGGTTCTCAAGGGGTGCTCTTAATAACACTATGGGCATAAATTTTTATTCCCATTTTACAGACACAGAAATTGAGGTTGAGTCATGTGTCAACGCTAGAATCTGGACACAGATCTATGGTCTCCGAACCATGTCATTGTTCCTCAGACAGACCAGATTCTTTCAGAGCTTCTGACACATAGCATTCATTTATTCATTCATTTGACCAACAAACATTTCTAGAGTGCCTACTATGTATCATGAACTGTTCTAGGCACTGAGTATATAATAATAATGGAAGGACCAAAATAAGTAAATAAAGTGTATAGTGTGTTTAATAGTGTTACATATTAAGGAGAAGAAAACTAAACACAGGAATAGGAAGACCAGTTAGGAGGCTGTTGCAGTTATCCCATTCCCTCTGCCTGGATGTCTGGCTTCTTTGTCTGACACAATCATCCTTCTGGTCCCAGGTCAAATGTTCCCACCTTGGTGGCCCTTTCCCCCAATCACAGGAAATCACCTTGCTCTCTATGTTCCTTTCATACTTTATTTATACTATTTTTTTATTGATTTCTTACAGAGAGGAAGGGAGAGGGATAGAGAGTTAGAAACATCGATGAGAGAGAAACATCGATCAGCTGCCTTCTGCACACTCCCTACTGGGGATGTGCCCGAAACCAAGGTACATGCCCTTGACCGGAATCGAACCTGGGACCCTTGAGTCCACAGGCCAACGCTCTATCCACTGAGCCAAACCAGTTAGGGCGTATTTATACTTTTATATCATACTTAGGCACACAGTATTAAGGTTGACTCATCTGTCTTCTCCACTGCACTGTGAACTACTCAAAGACAAGGACTGAGTTGGTTGATTTCCATATACCAGTGCCTAGCACTGTCCTGGCACAGAATTTGGGCTCAGTAATTAGTTGGATACATGATTGGATGGGGATGGATGGATGAATGGATGGATGGATGACTGATTGATGACGAGTAGAGTGATTGGATAGAGGATGTTGGGTGATCAGTTGGATGAGTAGATGAATGGATGATTAGTTGGAAAATAATGCTCTGTTAAATAAATGGATGACTGGTTGGATAGATAGATGGATGATTGGATGAGTAGATAAATAAATGGTTGGTTAGGTGATTGGGTAGAGGTCAAAGAACTTCCAGCCTGGGCAGCTCCTTAGTGGGTACTGGCAGCCCCTGCTCAAGTTGGGAACTACACAGTGATTTAATTAGAAGAGGTGGGTAAAACTCTACCTCTCTCTCTTGCCCCATCAGTTTCCATACCCATCTCAAATATAGGAGATATATTAGGGTTTCACACTCCTCCAAGCCTGCATTGGAGTTAATGTCTCAACATGATGGCTTTTTCCCCCTTTTACCAGAATTATTTATGCCCTGACTTGTCTACTTTGATTTGTGAACTCCAAGAACATATAGCAGTATCCGATTCATCATTGCCATCTCTTTTATCTAATATCTAACACACCAAAGATGTGCCAGATGGATGGATGATGAATGGAGGATGGATGGATGGATGGGTAGATGAGTGGCTAAGGGCCTAACATCTCTGGTTGCATCTCCCAAGTTGTTTTCTATAAACAATTTCTGTGTAAGATTTCACTTGAAGAAAAGGTTCTAGGGATTTAAAAAATAAAATCTGAGGGCAAATATCAGAAAGGGTTATTAACAGGGTCCTGAAGGAGTACCCAGGCTTAGAGGGGAGGTTCTAGGAAGTCTTTCTGGAAGAGGGGCCATTTAACCACAACAAAAGGATGACTAAGATCAGCTGCAAATACAGAATGAGATCATCTGGATTGAGGGGTGAAGTCTGTGGAGCCATGAAGAAGGGAGACCTCGGTGCATTTGGATTTCTCTACAAGGAATTCAATCTGGTTGGGAAGGAGAAAATGGGAGGGGCTAGCAGGGATCCAGTGATGCCTAAATCAGAAGCGTGAAAATTGTCCTAGGGTAGTGAAGAGCCATAAGTGGTTTTTGAGCAGGGAAGGGACATAATGAGGAAGACTTTATTTTCCTTCATGAATCTCTTAAAAGCATGGAAACACCTGAATTCCTCACTTCCATAACCCTGATCCCTAACAATTTCTGCATTTTTTTTGAAAGGCCTTTTCTCAGAGTTGATATTAGGGGGATGTGTCTGAGTGTGAGTCTTCAGAGCTGAGCAGAGTGGGGGAACTGACATGAACATGCACAACTCAGATTGTGTCTTATGTGTGTCTCCCCTATAAGAACAGTGTCTAGCTCAAAACTTTGTACATAGTTGACATTTTGGGATTGGCTGTTAAATTTCTTTCAAAACTAAGTATTCTTGTGAGATTCCCAATCCTTCCTGGTTGAACTAAGATTGTTTAACTTGCCTCCCCATAGGTAACTAACAGTTTTCCTTCCCCACCCAAAACCCACCCTCCCCTCTTAGGAAATCCAACCTCTTAATCAGCTCTGTGGCGGGGGCAGTAGCCTAAGTTGTCCCTGTTTCCTCATCTTTGAAGTGGGAAAATTGGATTGTAGTAGTGTTTGCTAAAGTGTGGAGCATGCACCCGCTGATGGGACATGAGATGATCATTAGCAGTAACTAGACCTGGCTTTAGAAAGGATTGACTCATGTCAGGAGGAGCAGTTGGTTATCCATCCTCAGTGCCCTTCCATTATTTCTCATTCTGACAATAGAATAAGAATTACCTTTAAGCAGTACTCACTAGAAGGGGGCATGAGGGAGCCTTCTGAGGTGCTAGGAATGTGAACATTCTATACCTTAATCTGGGCAGTGGTTACAGGGATGTAAAAATTCTATCTTAAAATTGAACTTAAAGTTATGCATGTCTCATTCAAAAAGAAATAGGAGTCGATTGAAGACGTAAATATTAAGTAAATAGAAATTCATGTTGAATATCAGTATGGCAAAATTCATGCAGAGAGAGAGGTATGTGTGGTTGAAGTTTGGACAGTGATGGCCCGGACAACTCAGAGGTTTCTTCTTGCTCAGACGTTCTGAGACTCTAAGTCCCAGCACCCTGATGATGGCAGACCCTAGAGAGTGAGGGGTATTGTCTGGGCAGTGGGCACTTACAGTGGGCTAGCAGCACAGCTGTTTAGCTGCTCCTGGTCCTGGGTGCAGCGCAATCCCAGCTTCCTTTCTCTCTGCACATTGGCTGGAGCCTCAGCTGCATCTATCATCTGCTTCAAGCTCATTAAAATTATTTCTTTTTAGTTGCAAATGGGCTGTTTATGATGATCATTATTTGAATGGTCTGCGCCGGGCTCCGGGCTGTCTGTCTGCTGCTGATGGCCTGTTAATCAGATGAGTCTCCACCCTGCCTGGGCCTGGCCCAAAAGTCTAGGGCTGTGTTAATCATGGCTCCCTGAGGGTGGGGGGTGGGGGATGGGGGCTGGGGTGGGAGAAGATCCTGAATTCTGCTTGATCATCAAAGGGGAGGCTAGTTGTGTATGTGCGCCATGGTTCAGACACTCATTTCTAAAACTCCACTTCAGACCAGTTCTGGTTTATGTGGATGAGAGTTTTTTCTGTGTCTTCAAAATACAGTGCTGTGAGCTTTATTATTTTTAAATGTGTTTATTTTTAAAGACTTGTCAATTCTGTCACTGGCCCACTTGCCTTTGTTGATGTTCAGATATACTATCTTTTCGGGTGGAAGAGAGAGGTTGCTTTTTAATGCCTTTGCTTAATACAGTAAAACTTGGCAATATTCTGTCGGTCTCAATGATTTTATTTTTCTTTTTTGGTGAGATTGTTACTGCCCTGTGAAATCTAAAACTGTTAGAATCACTGGTCTAGTGGAGTGTTTTCTGAGCTCTGTTTATCTAAATATAAGATTAATATTAACCAACGTTTATTGAACACGTGGTACTGTGCTTGATGCTTTTCACATTTGTAGCATTTAAAACAAGTTCCCTGAACATCTCCCAGCTAGTGGGGAAGTGGAGTAGAAGCCCTGTAAAGACCAGGCCATTATAGATTTGCCTTTATAATCCACCAAGGAGATAATTCACACTTGAATTATTAGAATAGACTGATTTATTTATTAGTCCCTGCTTGTATCACCTAACAGACACATTAATGTGTTTGTTACATGAGATAATGTATACAGGAGCTTACTATGGTGCCTGGTACATGTAAGCACTCAATAAATGGTAGTTATGATCATTATTGTTGTTGGTAGTGAGCTTACCATAGAAACAAGAATTTAGGGTTGAAGGACGGAGCACATTTAGGCAAAGTTGAGAAGAATATGGACATCAGTCATACTGTCTGCTCCTCTAGGGCTGAGCAGGAAAGACACTAAGATCTGGGCTTGCGTGGGGCCAGGACTGGGGCCCTGCTGATATTTCCCGGCCTGATCTCGCCTCTGCTCTGTCTGAATTGTGGACACAGCACCCACCAGCAGTCAGGGAGGTTAGGGTGAAGGGAGCCAGTGTAGTCACATCAGGCAGTTGGACTTATCCTGCTCTGAGATTTCCTTTAAGATCCTGGATTGGATGTTTTAAATGAGGAATTCAAGTCCATCCCCCCACCAGGAACATTGGTTGCTGTGGTGCTGAGAGGGACAGTGTCCCAGATATAAGAACATAGTGTCAGATACATAATAATCCAAAACTTGGTGATGTTAACTCAAGCCCCAATTCTGATAGTCCAATAGCAGTGTGAAAATCACATCTTTGTCTTCAGAATAGACGAGAAAAACTAAGAACAACTGTGAGCACTCTGCCAGAACTCAATTGACCATGACACCAGTTTCTTCTTTCCTACCAAGTGAGGTTCTGTACCACCTGGTTGGTGTTTGTCTACTTTTTATTAGCCCTATTGCTGCAAATACAGATATCTTCCCAATCATTTGGTTTGAGGGTTGTGATCGATTATAATTTCTTTATTGGTGACTGATTATTTTTAAATGATGATAAACCAAAAATTTTCATTTTTTTTCTTCTTTCACCTTGACAGACTGTCAGAAACTGTTTCTGTTTCTCTCTCCTATGACACCTTATTCCTCATCTGGCTCAAAATTCCATGGGGCTTTTGCACCCTAACCGGGGGGTGGGGGCACCTTTAAGTTGGTATACCCACTACTCTGGCACAGAATTTATTTCAGCACCTTGGAGAGCACCACACATCCTATTCCCATGTCACTATTTTTTAAATCCTAACTTTATACTTAGACCTCTTCCCTTCTAGTCTCATGATTCTCCAAAGAGGTTATACATTTCTAAAAAAAAAAGTAGAAATTCCCTCCCTGATTTCTCCCAAAGGCTCCATAGGCAGAGTCACTTATCCTGGGCTTGGGGTGGGCTTTCCAGCCTCTGATGGATATGAGGTTTATGGCGCTATGGTGAACTGCTATTGAGCAGATTTACCGACTCTCAGACATGATATAAGACAATTACCATGCATTTCGTCTCTTAGAGGGAAAAGGATTTGCAGCGGGTTAATAGTACTTTTATTTCATTATCTAATGGTAAAAGTGTTTCATTGTGTGTGCAAGATGAATGCGTATTAGATTTGACAAATGGGGTCTTTCAACACGGTGCTGGGCCTCATCATAAGAGTTCACCCTAGAAATACACTCTCGCATTTGCGTGTGTGTTTTTAATAAATCTGATTGCAGAAATTTATTGCATCACCGGATTTAGGAAATTATAGGGCTTGATTGCTGCAGAAATAATCGGGTGATACAGAAATGCTCCTCGAGTTATGGTCCAGAAGAAAAAACCATCTTGGGATGGTACAAGAACGCAGCAGACCACATAAACAGAGTGTTTCTTGAATTATGCAAATGAAATTCATGACAACTCGTGGTGAATTGTACACCCCTTGTGAAACTGCCACTGTTAAAGTGAAGAAAGCTACAGAGGGGTGATCAAATATACATGTACAACCAGCAGACATTATCTGTTACGTGTGTTAGCTGGAGCATCCACCACTCCATCTTTCACTCTCTTTTTTCCCCTCGATGGTATGTCTTGTGAAAACCTGGCCTGCTGCCTTCATTGCACATAAGCAAGGCTCCTTCTAATCCATTTCTTCTGAATCCAGGAGTCTTTGATGAAATATTTCTTACACTTGAAGTGAACCTTAAATGACTTACTGCAGGATACACAAAAGGTCAGCTTGCTTCTTATTGGCACCTTCATTTTTCCAAAATCTACTGAAATTAAAAAGCCATCTATATCTTAAAAGGAGTATTTATGAACCCTTAAGTGTAAGTAAGTCATAGTTGGAACAGTTCCCACCTCTGATATATGAAAGCTGTCGACAGCACTTTCTTACACTATAATATGCCCATACAATATGCCGCACTTTACTATTTTGACACGGTTTGGAGATGTTTTCTACAGTTACTGACAAGCTTATGCCATCACTCGTTTGGAAATTTAAGAGGTGGGGCAGAGGGGTGAGGGAGAGATGAAAAAAAAAACTTTATAGGAGATTATTGATCCGGCCCAACTTCCAACCAGCAAAGAAAAGCTGTCCTGGATTTTTTTATTGCATCCCCAGTTTTGTAAATTATTCATTTGTGCCAGGAGTCAATATCCTGTCTTTTCTCAACTTTATAAGTTAAGAAAACTTGTTCATAATGCTGTTTTGTATGATAATTAAAAAGGAAAAGGAGGGGAAAAATCTTTTTCTTTTCTCTCTCTCTTTTTTTTATTGTTCCAGAAGGAGCTTAATTCCGTCGCTTCTGAGCTGTCTGCACGGCAGGAGGAGAGTGAACATTCTCATAAACATTTAATTGAACTCCGCCGGGAATTTAAGAAAAATGTACCTGAGGTACAGTATATTTGCTGTTATAGAATTAACTCAGTAGGAATGCATATTTTTCTTTGTTCAAACTATATTTTGAAAACTGTAGACATAAGTGACTAACAAGAAAAGAAGCTAATTAGCCCCAAAGAAAAATTACAGCCTTTTGGGGTTTCTCGATATAGTGGTGCTCAGCGCTGCTGTCTAAAGTAAGGGCAGGACGCTTCACTGAAGTCATTGTTTTTGAGGGCTCTATAAAACATCCATTTTCTCTCCACATTCATATCTAAGTCAGATGCTTGGCCTTGATGGTAAAAGCAATTTGTCTAGAGTTCTTGATTTTATTTTACTTTTCCATTGGCGTTTAAGAGATGACAGCTACAGCCACCCCTCCTGTCCTTCCCTCCATCTCTGAAACTGCCTATATACATGCCTCATTTTCCCCCTCCACCCCTCCCTTACAGCTCCAGCTACCAGCTTTGTCTTTCCCAGCTGCCATGAGGGTGGTCCAGGTAATGACCAGCCCCAGGCAATGTTAGGGCCCCCTAGGAGAAGAGACTTGAAAGGACTTGCTTCCATTCTTTACAGGGGCAAATGTGTGAATTTCTTTCCCTCTTCTATTAGGCCCCCTGTTGCTTCTCGGTTGTTGGTTTTTTGTGTGTGTGTTTTTTAATGATAAACACAAATAGGAAAAATAAAGCCTTCTGACTCCATATAATGTTGGTAGTTGTGTGGCACCTCAGAGCCATTATGGGAAACAGAGACTCCGACCACCCCCAAACCCAATTGTGCTTCTCTGGTCAGTGGAGCTTAGTTGAGCTGTCTCTCCAAGCCTGCTCAGGTGGCCTAGATCTTGGAGGAGGATGGAGCAGGATCCAGCATTCTGGAGGTATCAGACCTGGAGATGTTCATTCTGCTCTACCAAAAATGAGCACCACAAATCCTATTCCCATGGTGGAAACTTCCAAGAGCCCTGTTGCCACCTGGGCAGAGGGGGCAGTCTCTTAGCTGTGAGATCCTCCTCACACAAGTCATGAATATCTTTGGTTCTTTAAGGCAAGAAAGGGAAGTAGGATCTAGCTAGAACTTGACCATGGAGCAAGTTGGGAAAGAATCTTAGATTTGAGAGCTGAAGGAAGGTGCACTTAGAGACGGGCCAGGAACTTCAGATCTGTTTCCCATGTCGTGGCTTCACAAAGGCCAAATCAGATCCTTGGCATAGGTATTCTTCTGCCCATCTCTTTCTTTCTTGGTTTGACTCCAGGAGCTAAGAATGGTAATACTGAGCCACTCTCCCTTCCTTCTTAGAACAAAGAATATCTTGGTCTTTAAGCTAATTTTTTTCTGCCTTAGAAGGAGTCCCAGAAGCCTTGCCTCTGGCTCTCCAGTCTCTGGGAAGCAGAAACGAAAGGGCCCCAGATCTTCACAGCCTTCCATCTCATCTCCCTTCCCCAGGCCCAGGTGAGGAGGGAAATCCAGGCCAGGTTTTAAGCCTCAAGTTTGGCTTACATAATTTTAAGACTGCATAGTTATGCAATTATGTAATTAGGAGGAATAAGTTTCCATTTCTATTATAGTCATGCCTTTGAAAATTTTCATTTTTGGAACTAGTTTCTCCTAATGGAGAAAGTCATGACAAGGCTTTAAGAACATCATCTGGCTGGTGCCCAGCTCAAGTCCCACTGGTGCCTTTGCTCATTTCCCCCAAGGG
The DNA here is from genome assembly GCF_000147115.1 of Myotis lucifugus. Taxonomy (NCBI): domain Eukaryota; kingdom Metazoa; phylum Chordata; class Mammalia; order Chiroptera; family Vespertilionidae; genus Myotis; species Myotis lucifugus. The sequence goes on from NW_005871304.1 coordinate 702,209, forward strand.
TTAAGCAGGCAGGACATTGGCCCAAAGTCCTGCCAGCCACCTTCCCTTGGAGCCTCAGACTGGAAACCCCTAAACTCACTTGAGTGTGGGGTTGTGAAAAGAACCTCTTTGGGGAATCTGTTGACCTGATCAGATTCCAGCCTACCACTCAGTCCTGCAGGCCCTTGAGGGAGCCAGCCCACTTGGGGCCTCAGTCTCCCTTTCTGTAAATTCAGGGGACTGGAGAGTTGGTTCCTCCAGTCCCCTTCGGGCACTGGCATTTCCTGAACCTGAACTGGAATTTTCCTGCCCAGCTGTTTTATTTGGTTTATAAGGTCTTTTACATTTTACAGTAAGGTTTCAATGTTTAGCATATAAGGAAATTTTAACCAAAAACCTGGATTTCCAGCATCTTTGAGACTAGATCTGGCCACACGGAGGCTCCATGCCCACGTGACAGTCACCACACAGAGCTGAGCAGCTTCCACCCCATTAGACTTGTGTTCCCTCCAGAGGTTTGCCATGGAACCACCCAACCTGCCGTCCACGTGTACACTTCCCCCAGCCTCTGAGGATGCTTCAGTTCACAGCCTTTGACCTACATTTCCTTCTCCGTTGCACAGCCTGTGTGCCTGTGATTTCTTGTGATCCATAGGTTCAGTTCACTTCCTGTGTCCCTTCTGCAGATCACCAACATACAGCTGTGTACCAGCAGCTCTGAGAAGCCCTAGGGGACACATCAGTCAGTGAGGAGGGCCACCCAGGACCCAGAAGTGGGATTTTTTCCAGGGCAGAAGCAATACAACCTTATCCTTTACCTAAATATAGGAATTCTTCTGCCCATCTTTCTTTCCTTCTCTCTGCTGCCCCTTCCCTCCCTCCCCATGCTCTCAAGCAACCCCAATTCCTCTTTCCATCTGGGTTTCTTGTGGGCCATGGCTGACAGTGGTCAGGTGAGTCACTAGTGGGTCTCAGAGGAAACTGGAGCATTTAGGGTTGGGATCTTGGGACACTTGGTTTTAAAAGCCTCTCTCTTGCATGCTGGGGAGAACTCATGGGAGTCCACCAGGGAAGCCCGTGGGGCTGGAACCTCAAGGTTACTTGTGAAAAGCAGGAAATTAGGGTCCAGAAAGGAGGCTCCCTTCTGAAGACAGCCTAGTGCCATAGAGGTCATCAGACCTTTATAGAGCTCTTTCTGTGAGCTGGACACTGTGAACGGTGACCCAACCAAACTGCCAGAAACTGCACATTCTGGTGAGGAAGGAGAGACAAATACAGATGTTGCTAAAATGCTGGGTGGGGAAGCAGAGATGGTGACCTGAAGCAGACAGCCCCTGAAGGATGGGAGATTTTCATGAAGGGACTTTGGTGACATGACCCTGGGTGTGGAGAATTGGGGTTACCTGTCCAGTCCCCATTCCAAAGAATATTTCATGATGGACCCCCAGTTGCACAGGTACTTTGCATTAAAGAGTATTCCATGATCAAATCCATTTGGGAAATGCTACTTCCTCTGTCCCTCTTCCAGAAATTCCCAATGTGGATTATATTAAAGGCTCCAAAAAGTCCTGCAGGGAAGAAACTTGATCTGGATTTGATGTGTCCCCGTGTGTGTGTGTGTGTGTGTGTGTGTGTGTGTGTGTGTGTATAGGTGTATATATGAGGAACTCTTACAAAATTCCATTGAGTGCAGGTGCTGAGGTATGGGACAACAGTGAGCTGCATTCAGGGGCCATGGGGTCCCACCTGGCACTGTGGTGAACTCTTCACTGATCTCTTTTTCAGGAAATCAGAGAGATGGTGGCTCCTGTATTAAAAAGCTTCCAAGCTGAGGTAAGACCCAAGGCCCATGGCATATCCCAAACCCAGTTCCCTACCCTGTCCCACCTGGAGTTGCCAGAGGAGGCCAGCAGCCTCTGGAAGTTTTGGAAGAACTTCTCTACCCCATTCCCTCTAGATCAGTCAGTGGTGTTGTGATAAGAGTGGGTTCTTTGTTGAGTTTGATGTGATTCCAGTGTCAATGCCAAGAAATCCCCCTCTTCGTAGATGTTGCCCAGCCTTACACGGGCTCTGCTACATGTAATATCCGTGACCTTGAACAAACCACCTCACCTTCCAGGCTGGTTTCTCATTTTTGGAGGTTTGTACGCAGTCACCTTTGCTCTCCCCTGGCACTCTGCTCTGCTTTGATTCTCTAAGGCAGTCTTGCAGATAAGTCCAAATACTTACCAGCCTGTCCTGAAATCCTCTCTACCATCCCACCCTCTGAGAATTAAGTCAGCATTGTTCACATTCTTTCCTGCCCACCCATCAGGCCCTAGTTCCTTTGGCCGCAGCTAAGCATCCTCAGCCAGTTCCTCTTGCCTTCCTGGAGGCCTGGGATGGGGCTGGACCTCCCCCATTTCTCCTCTTAGCTTAACTTTGTGACCAGGATTCTGAAAATGTCCACTTGTCTGGCTGGCCCAGGAGGTAGGCTAGGAAAATAATGGAATTACACCGAGGCAGGGGAGGCCATTTCTCACATGTTCCATCTTCTCGTGCTCTTCTCAGTCTTCCCTGAATTCAAGCAGGACCCTGGAGGGATTGGCCTTTCTCCAAGCTCGCCTGCAGAGATGCGTGCGTGTGTGTGTGTGTGTGTGTGTGTGTGTGTGTGTTTAATATTTTAATATATTTTTTATTGATTTCAGAGAGGAAGGGAGAGGGAGAAAGAGATAGAAACATCAATGATGAGAGAGAATCATTGATTGGCTGCCTCCTGCATGCCCCACACTGGGGATCGAGCCCGCAGCCCAGGCATATGCCCTTGACTGGAATCGAACCTGGGACCCTTCAGTCCCCAGACCGATGCTTTATCCAGCCAGCTAGGGCCAGAGATGCGTGTTAAGTCTGTCATCCGCCAAGTGCCACATTACTTTAAATCTGTCTCTTTGGACCTGCATAAGCTCATAAGGCAATATTAAAGTAAACAATAACTGGATTTACACAAATGTCTCTGATTTCCATATTTTTCATCCCTTCATTTTATTACTGAGTTGACTGATGTGCTTATTTATTTATAGGGCTATTCAGTATTGATTCATTTGGGTGTGAGGTGCCTGAGCTGGAAGGGGAAAAAAACAACAGCAACAAAAATAGAAAGAAGACTAATAATGTTGGGAATGTGTTGTCGTGGCTTTGTGTTTTTTAAGAAAGAGGTCCCCATCTGCCAACTCCTGGTTCCATGAGGGGCACTCAGTACACAAGCCTCTCAGGCAGCTGATCCCTCTGCTCAGCCTGAAGACAGGCATTGAGCTTTGTATATAGAGCACCACTTTTTCGGCTGTTCCGTTGCTTGGGTTGGAGCTTCTCTGAGCCACTTAGAGCCTCAGTTTCCCTGTCTGTTTTGGGGATAAAGATATGATAGATTTTTTTCATGTTGTTTTGAGAATGACTGAGATATAATGCAGGGGAAGGTTTTGATGTAATGGCTACCACATAGAGAGCTGCCAGGGAGTGAAGAGCACAGATCCAGAGTTAACCTGGGTTTGAATCCTGCCTCTGCCAGTTACTAGCTGTTTGATTTGTGCAACTTACTTGATCTCTCTGTGCCTCTGTTTCAAAATCTGAAAAATTAGGTAATAATTATACCTACTTCATAAGGTTGTGATTGAGGAAGAACAAAGTTAATACCCATGGAGTGCTTCGAACATTTCCTTGAGTAGTAGAAGTCTTGGTTGTTTTATTATTCCTATTATCAGTGACCTCCATTATAGGTTTACTAGTATTTAACCTTCATTATACCAGGGCTGGAATCTGCCTCTTTCTTAGGTGCTCAAGGCTTTTTATCCAAAAGAGGGAACCTTTCTGTCTCGGTAGGAAATAGGCATGACTTATGTCATCTTTTCAATAGGAGAAAGAGTTAAACAGGTTTGGTTTGTGATCCAGAGAAGATCCAAGTGCAGGGTGGGTGGGAAGCACATGCCAATAGGACTGGCTTGCATCTCAGCCCTGCTATTTACACTAACTGTGTGGCCTGGGGGAGTTTCTTAACCTCTCTGGGCTACAGCTTTCCTTCTTTGGCAAATGTGGCTAACAGTAAGGATTTAAAGAACTAAGTAAAAGTGGTTGACAGGTGTCTGGCACACAGTTGGTACTCAATAATTGTTGGGGGAGACAAAGTCTTAGTGGGGCCAAAAGGAGAGGCAAAACTGAATAGACACTGTTGTAATAGCTAGGGATCTTCAAAGAAATTCATTAATTTTCTTAAGATGGCTTTTCATTGTCCCTTTAATGTACCCAAAAGACTACGTTTCCCTGGAGTTTTATTCCCGAAACCCCTGCTTTCCTCATGATTTATTGACTAATCCATTGCGGCAGCCATGTCCCTCCCCAGGCCTCAGGAGAGACCGCCAAAGAAAGGTGTTAATAAAAAGCATCTTCTTCATCCAAAACAAACTATATACACACACAGGCCGTTCATAATCCAAATTTGATTTTCATTTTAATTTTTTTAATGAGGGTTCATCCTTTATGCCTCTTCCCTCTCACGATCCACCAGGCTCTGGGTTTAGAGCAGAGGATTCCCCAGTGGGCATTAATCACCTCCCAGGAATATTCCCCAAGGCAAACACCTTCCCTAGTCACATAAACTAGCCCATAAAACGCCAGGGCCGAATATCATACCGTCATTCCTTCTTCCCCACTGCCAGCCTCTTGTTGAAATATAACATGTTCAAGTTCATCCCTTAATTTCACTCTGCTGGCCGTGGTGTATACAGAATCTGGGTATCCTCTTTATCTTTTCATTCTATATATGTGAGTGCAGTCTTTTTTCTTTCTTTTTTTTTTTTCTTCTAGTCTATGTGTGTGTGCTGGTGGGAGGGAGGCGGAGAGGAAGTGAATTTGCCCTGCTGTGAATCAAGGAAGCTTTTCCTTTCCGCCTTGATTGCTTAAAGGCCAGCCTTGATTCCCCCTGCTCAGGAAACAAAGACAGCCAGAGAAGGTGGCTTAATGGAGACAGCTTGAAATGGCCAAAGTTTGAATATCCTTGCTCGCAGAGAAAAGAGCAAGACGAAAGCCCCGCTAATTACAAAAGTTGCTTTATGAAAGATAATTCAAAGCAATAATTTAGCAAACATAATCAAGTCGCACAGATGGGGTTGTTGATGGATGGATTGCAACATGCAATTAGCAGTTCTCGCAGTTACATATCATTAACCCTCCGAGCACAAAAATTATTTTCTCATTATTAGTTGAAAAGGTAAAATTAAGCTGACTAGACAGTAAAGGAACAAACTACAATTAATTACCTTCATTTATTACAGTCATTATTTTAAACTTATTTTTACTTGGAGAGAGAGATGAAAACATCTAAATTAAAAGTTTTGTTATGCTAAACCAGAGGTGAAACTTTTCTAAAGAGTGTGTGCAATGGCCCAGCCAGGAACATGGCAGGGCCACTGCTAGGAGATTTTTTCCTGCTTCTTTCTTTTTGTATCATGAAGGTGGCGTGGTTTTCATAATAGCAAGCCCTTTGGGTTGAGTTGGAACAGACACATTCACCTGGGCCTGATTGAAATAGCAGTTTGGGAACCAAGGGGGCTGACAGGGCCTCTGACCCCAGGGGAGGCAGGAGAGCATGGTGGTCAGACACCAGTGTCTGAGTCCCACCCTAACAATGCTTGAGGATCTGAGAGGAATTAATCTGGCAAAGAGACAGTGAGTGCAAGGAGAGATTCTAGGCAGGGAGTGGGGAAGCTCTCCCTGACCAGCCCCAAAGCCCTGGTCAGGCTTGGACACCCCCCACACCCCCCATAGTACATAGCATTAGTCATCTTTATGCATTTGTCAGGGCCTTGGGGCCACTTTAAGTGCACTCTGGCTGAAACTCTGAATGAGGTGGAAACCACTGGAGACTTTAGAGCAGAGGAGGGACAACGAACTCAGACTCAGATTATAACAGAATCCTTCTGGTTGCTAATCAGATGGCATGGGGGGAAGAGGGAATCTGACTTTTCAAAGATGACTGAGAGGAGACTATACCCCTCACACCTCCTACTTAAACCTCCACACCCCCACCCAAGCCTCTGTTCACTGCCCACATTCAATATCCAGAGCCTGAAGTCATCAACTGCCTTCCCCTGACCATCTTTCCTAGCTCCAGTCACTGAGGACTCCCTGCTTTTCCCTCCCAGGCAGTTGTGGTTGAGAAAGGGAGTCCTAACCTAGAACAAGATCCCCAAAGGGTCAGTTCGTGTCCATGTTATTGAGCTGCCTGAGAAGGGCATAGAGGGCATCCGCACAGCCCAGATTACCTGAGACGGGCATGTCCCTCCCTACCCGGTCCCTGAGTGCCCCACCTAGCCATGCATGCCATGTCCTAATTTGGTCTCTGTGTCCCCTCCTGTTCTGCATCTGCCTGCAGGATCCCTGCCTGCCCTTCCTTTTGAGCTGCAATTTAATTACAGGGCCTTTTTTTGCCTTTTTAACATTATTTGCTTTTTGATGTCATAATTCTCTTGCTCCCCAAACTACCTTTTCTCTGGTGCTCCCAGCACTGGCATGACCATTCCTTTGTAATGGCCACAAGGCCACAATAGACGTTAGACATGTGCAGTCCTGGCAGCCTGCAAGCGGGGGAGCAGTGACCTCACTGACCAACAGGACCCACCTGGGAAGATGAGCAGTGGGGGTAAATATGGGGTCTGAAGCCATTTTGGCGTAGGCTTGCATCCTAGCTCATCCACTTCCCAGTTGTGTGACCCTGGGCAAGACCCTCTGGGTCTCAGTTTCCTTGGCTTCCCCCCACTCTTTCTTTTTTCTTTTTCTTTTTTTGAAGTTTAATTGACATGCAACATTATATTAGTTTCAGGTTATACAACATAATGATTCAATATTTATATATATTTCAAGATGATCACCACAGTAAGCCTAGTTAACATCCTTGTCAACTAAAAAACAAACGAGTAAAAAACATCCTTGTCAACTTCTAAATGGAGATGTTAATAGTATCCACCTCGTAGGGTTGGTGTGAGACTTAAGTGAATCAATATGGAAAAACCCCAAGAACAGAGCCCAGTGTGTAGTGAGCACTCCTTGAACTTCAGGTGGCATTCCTAGCAGGCAAGGTGAGACTTGCCTCATCGCATTGATTTCCTCCCAAGAGCCCTATGAGGAGGCTTCTGCTCTCATCCATTCCTCAGGTGAGGTAACTGAGGCTCAGCACCCTGCACATGGTGAGTGCTAACCCAGCTGGGTCCCCAGCCAGCCATATTTATGGAGCATTTAGCCATGCCTCTTATGCATCACCACCTCTCAGCAACTTGGTGAGGGAGGTGCTGCTGGTATCTTACAGGTGAGAAACCAGGGCTTAGAGAGGTAAAGTCGCTTGCCTAAGCTCCTACTGCTCTTCAGCAGAGGAGATGGTGGAGGAACCTCCGCTTGGAGGGCTGACTTGAGGGACCTGGGGGGTGCAGGGGGAGCTGAGGACATAGATTCTAGATTGAGAGGCCTAAATTGGACACTTGCAGGTGGTTAGGATTGAGGAGGACTTCATTGCTCCGCCAGGCCCATGCTTTTCAGATGTGTCTTTGCTGAGCTTTATCAGAATCTTCCAGGGAAGCCCAATGCATACAGAGAGCTTGGATTCGAACCCCAGGTCTGCACACCCAGCCCAGGCCTTGGCGTATATAGTAAATGCTCAGTAAATAGGGTTTTGTTTGCAGCTTAAGTCATATGCAGTGAGAAGGACTTCTGTCCCTCCTTACTGCCTCTGGCTAACCCATGTGCACACACACTCCTTACACATCTTTTTTGATAACTTAATGTTGATAGTACAGGTCTCCTTGGCTCCCATAACTGAGTCTTGCCCCTCTGGCTTTACCTTGCCCAGCTTGGGGTAAAACTTATAATGAGCTGAACATCCTTCTGAATTTAATATTAAGAACCCACCAAAGCATCATTGAACCTGTCATGCCATATTACAACCAAATTAAGAAGCAGCAGCAGTCCTCTTTCATTCAGTATCATATGCCTTATAAAGTAAATTATTAATGCTTTTCCCTCAGTTAAGCAGTTATTTGCAGTTGTTCTGGGTATTTCTCATTAGAAATAACATCATCTAAAGAACGATATTGATTGATTTTTTTAATCTTGGAATCATGGACGTGAAGCACATATTTATATGACATTCCCTTTAACTAGAATTCTCATGCTTTATTTTTATATTATTGATCTTTTTGACACGAATTGCTTTTTGGCCTTGTGAGAACGTTGTAAGCTTTCTGCCTGCAGAGGAATGGGCCAAGCTGGGAAGAGTGATCGTTCCAGCAGTGTGGCGGTAACATTCCTGCACATTTAACAACAATTAGTCTATGCTGACGCCATGGTCGGCTTTCGAGTATGAAAATTTACAAGCCTTTTAATGGACTGCATTATGGAAGGCCATGTGGGGCCAGTCAGTGGGGAGATGAGGCTGCAGGGAGCGCATCCATCCTGTGCCACTGTCAGCCAAGCGTCTTTTATCACTTATGTCTGTCTGGGGGACAAGAGGGGGACAAAAGCTAGTGCAGCAGCCATGCCTGTGTCAGGGGACATGTGGCCATTCACACAGTCACTCATGCATTCATTCATTCATAGATGTTTATTGAGCACCTACTATGTGCCAGGTGGCAGGGCTAAGGTGATAAACATTATTAATATGCTTGAGACAATAGTTGAGCACCTACTATGTGCCAGGAACTATGCTAAGCATTAAATGTAAGAGGAACCCAATCACTCACTCATCGGGCACCTATGGGAGAGTGGAAATGACATAAGTCTTGAGTCACACAGACCTTGGTTCATATCCCAGTTCTGTCCTTTGCCAGGATTTTCAGGAAGCCCGGTTTTCCTGGATGTAGAATGGGGATGGTAACAATCCCTATTCCATGCAAGGATTCACACAGGTAAAGAGCTTGATGTTGTGTGAGCCTCCCAGAGATGGGGCTGTAGGATCATGATTATTTAGCTTTGTCATCCCTTCCCTTCCAACCAGCTCCCCTAGAACATACATGCATACCCTGCCTCCCTTCTCAGTTCCACTGAGACCTTCACTCTGCAGCAGACATTTATTTGGCAACTGCTATATACCAGGACGAGTGTCAGTCTCCAGGGATGTGGCAGTGAGCAGCCCCAGATACTGTTCCTGTAATCATGGCACTCACAGCCTAGTGGACACACACCCCCTCCATGACAATGACAGTCACAGTTATGATTTAGTTTCAGTGGCAAGGTTGTGGGATGAGAGAGATTAAGCCAGCCCACATAATTCAGAAACTATTTCTTGAGCCCCTACTATGTGCAGACCCTGTGCAGGGCCCTGAGGATGCAGCAGGGAGCAGGACAGACATGGCCCTGTCCCTGAGAAGCCCACAGTACACCGAGGGACAGGCACATAAATTTGAAAGGCATTATAGTGCAGTGGTTAGGAGCACAGTTCTGAAGCCAGACTGCCTGGGTCCAAAATCCCAGCTTTGCTACTGAGGCAAGTTATTTTTCTCTGTGTGCCTTGATTTGTTTCCGTGTAAAATGGGACTCATAATAGACCTTACCTTATAAGGTGAATGTGAGGATTAAATGCAATAATAGAGCTAAGAGCTTAAAATAATGTCTGATGCAAAGAAAGATCAGTGTCAGAGGCTATGATTATCCTTATGATTATGAAGTTATCCCACGGTATTTTTAAGTATGGATGTGCTGAATGCTGTCAAGGCAAATGCAGTTGCGTTGCGCCCAGAAAGACCCTATTCTTGCCTTCCCTTTGAGCTAGATCAGAGGCAGAAGGCTAGACTTTATGATCCTGTCAGGGTGGGGAGCCTGAAGTGCCATCCCCAAATTTAGGTACTGGAGAAGGAGCCTTCTTGGATGTGGTGTCCTCTGTGAGGTAGGCCCTGAAAGAGGCCTCTGTCATTCACTATCACAGTCAAACCCTCCCCATGTCCTGAGCAGCAGGGGTGAGGCCCAGAGGGGGTGAGAAATCCACCTAGGGTCACATGGCCAGGAGAAGGAAGGGCCCAGATGCTGTTCAGGCTCATGTAATCCTCACACCCAGATCAGGCAGCTAGTGAAGGAGCTAAATTTGGAGCCTTCGAAAACCAGGTCCAAGGCCCACCACACTCCCTAGCCATGTGACCTTAGGCAAGTCACTTCACCTCCATCCTCAGTCTCCTGCCCTAAAAAATGGGTCCTAATAACACCCACCTTGTTTATCCCAGAGTCATGGGTTTGGGGAGCCCATGCAATCACCAAGCTGAAAGGAATTTGCAAACTAAAGTGGGACTCAAAGGTAAGTTCAAAAATGTGGTTCATGGGCCAGCAATATCTACATCACAGTTTAGTAGAAATGCAAATTTGTCCCCCCTACCCTCACTCCCCAGATCTCCTGAATTAGATCTGCAGTTTAACAAGGTCCCCAGCGATTGGGTGATTTGTGTTCACCTTAAGGTTTGAGACACTCTACCTTAGATAAGCCTGCTGGCTTTCAGCCCTGACTGCCCAGTGGAACTCCTGAGGGCTTTTAAAAAATACTGAGGCTTGGCCCTACCCCAGAGTATCTGACATCCATATATATACATTAGAGGCCCGGTCACGAAATTCGTGCACAGATGGGGTTCCTAAGCCTGGCCTGACAGGTGATCAGGGCCTATCGGGGCCATCTTGCCCAGTCCCAATTGGGGCCTGCTGGCTGTCGGATGGGGCCTGCTGGACGGGGGAGGGAACACAGGAGGTTGGCTGTGGGAGCACACTGACCACCAGAGGACAGTTCTTGCGTTGAGCATCCGCCCCCTGGTGGTCAGTGTGTGACATAGCTCCTGGTCGACCAGTCATTCCAGTCATTTGGTAGTAACAGTCACTTAGGCTTTATTTCAGAGAGAAAGAGAGAGGAAGAGAGAGATAGAAACATCAATGATGAGAGAGAATCATTGATTGGCTGCCTCCTGCACGCCCCCTACTGGGGATCGAGCCCGCAACCCGGGCACATGCCCTTGACCAGAACCAAACCTGGGACCCTTCAGTCTGCAGGCCGACGCTCTATCCACTGAACCAAACCAGCTAAGGCAAATGTCTGACATTCTTAGTCAGGTGTGCGGCTTGGGCATCAGGATTTTAAAAGCTTCTCCTGGTGTCTCTAATGGTTGAGACCCTCTGTCCTGGAAGCTCACCATCTAGTGGAGGAGACAGACATGCGGACATAATCAGTGGTGCTGGTACATGTTGAACAACTGGCCGGAGGAGCCAGAGAAAAATATGGTGGATCTCATGGGAGGTTCTCAAAGGCCAGACCTGGAAATGGCCACATCATTTCTGCCCACATTCCCTTAGCCAGAACTCAATTACAAGGCCATGTCCAGTTTCAAGGGAGGCTGGGAATATAGTCGAATCTTGTGTGCCCAAGAGGGGAATAACAGCTAGGGTTATTCGAGTTCATAACCCTGTCTGCTGCACTGTGGACTCCCTGATGGATGAAGCACCTACCTCATTGCCTATTAGGGACAGAGCTGAAAAACAGACCCTTTTACACAGTAAATGGGTACAATTAGGGCAGGTAAATAGGAGATGGTATTCAAGGGGCCTGCCAAGTCCAAGATGCAGCAAAGCAAGAGCAAGGGAGGATTTTAACAATTAAGCAGATGTTCTAAAGCTCCTACTGTGTGCTGGACTGGCTAAGAGAAAATATTAGTTCTATCTGAAAAGCAGGCTAAGCCATCGATTGGAAACCCACACCCACTGTTCACTAAGGAAAAAAACAAATGTAAAATAGGAGCAAAACACCCACTGTTCACTAAGGAAAAAAACAAATGTGAAATAGGAGCAAAATGTTCCCAGCTCAGATTGGGAAGACTTGGGCAGGATGGAACATGGAAAGTGAGGTGTGGTGATAAGAGTACATGCCTTGGTGAACTCCAGTTTGATCAATAGCTGGTGGGGACCTTGGGCATGTCACTTCCCCTCTTTCTGAGCATCAGTTTCCTCATCAATAAAATGGTACCTAGTGTACAGGTTTTTCATGAGGATTAAATGAGTGGTCATGTGTGTGTGGAGTGCTCAGCCCAATGCATAGCACATAGAAAGCTTAAAATGAAGAATAATTACTCTTCAGTAGCTGTTTTGTGAGTGATGCCACTAAACCTATCTGGAGCTACGATATGTGGGAATTTGGAGAGAGGACAAGGCCAGGAAACACATTTGGGCAGGACAGAGGGCCCTTGAATGCCAAGTTAAGTCTGCACTTTGTGGATGGAGGAGGTGCCACAAGTCTTTTTTTTATAAATGAGGACAGTATGACCAGAAGCTTGTTCTAGAAAGAGCCCTCTGGAGCTGTGTGGGTGGAAAGGGGGTTGACTCAGGAGTTGGGATTTGGACCACTTGAGATATGCAGCAATAATGTTGCCCTGGCCTGAGGAGTGACGGAGAAGGAGCGCTTTGTAGACCATTATGTTCCCAGGTCGCTCAGGCTGCCTGAGACGCAGTAGGTGCTGAATAAATATTTATTAAATGAATGTTGACATAATAATCTTGGCAAACATTGCTATGGCTCTTGCTGTGCTCCAGGCAGCATTCTAAGTACTTTATAGGTATCAGCTCATTAATCCCCATGACCACCCTGTAAGGTAAATATTGTTATTATCAACATTACAAATGAGAAGAATGAAGCACAGAGAGGTTAGGTAATTTGCTCTAGGTCACACAGCTAGTAAGTGGCAGAGACAAGATTTATGTAAACCCAGGCAGTCTGGCTCCAGATTCCTTGCCCTTAACCATTATTTACTAAGTGCCCTATATTGCATATGAATATGACAGGAATCCCACCACTTCCAGAAAGGTGGCTTTATTTACAGGTGCAGATGCTCAAGCCCAGAAATGCTCAGACACTGAACAAGGTCACAGCCAGTTAGTGGTAGAACACCTCTTCATTCCAGGCTTTCATGCTTACTACTACACCCTGTGTCCACGGGGAAAGGACACTTAGACAATTTAACCAGTCAGTTACAATATTTTTCTCTTGCAATGTTTAAAAGGAAAAAAAGTTGGCTTGCTAAGGTATAATCATGGCTCAGAGGCCAACCTGACATTAGTTATTAATTAGGCCATTATGCATTCCACAGTGATAATTGCTTTGCTGCAAAGTCACCAAGCATGAAACGGACCCAGCACAGAAATGCAATCTATCAATCTGAGAAGTCGCAGCCCAGTTGTGTTCTTTCACCTTGAGTCAGGTGTACACTGTAGTGGGAAACAAAAAGAAATTAATGAAACATCGATAGTCAATAGCAAGGAGAACCCTTCCCAGTCCCGCCCCAGAACTATCACGTGCCTGGGTGCAGGGATGGTGTTTAAGCAAAGTTTATCAGCAAAAATCACCATTTCTCTTTGATCCAGCCGGTGGAAATTTGTTCATCTTTCCCTTTTTTTCCTCATCTTGTTATTTAGAGGGAGAGGGAAAAAGCCATCTCTCTGCCATCTGTTTGCCTTGCCTGTTGCTTTTTGCAATGAGTGGGTGGGGAAATAGCAACTGCCTGGGCTGCCCAGGCTGTTAGGAGCAATGCAGCACCCCTGTGTGTTTTCTCTCCCACTAGGTTCTGTCTCTGACCTTGGTGGGGGAAGGAAGGAGACCCCAACCCCACCATTAAGCCTCCAAGTGGGAGGTGTCAGTTCCAAAGGCAGCTGGAGGTTCATCGTAATAAAAATCCTTGAGTGCAAGAAACAAAAACCCACCCAAGCTAGCAAACACAAGAATCCTATATAGTCCTAACTGGTTTGGCTCAGTGGATAGAGCATCGGCCTTCGGACTCAAGGGTCCTGGGTTCGATTCCGGTCAAGTGCATGTACCTTGGTTGCGGGCACATCCCCAGTAGGGAGTGTGCAGGAGGCAGCTGATTGATGTTTCTCTCTCATCGATGTTTCTAACTCTCTATCTCTCTCCCTCCCTCTCTGTAAAAAATCAATAAAATATATATTTTTAAAAAGCCTATATAATAAAAGGCTAATATGCAAATTGACCAAACGGCAGAAGGACCGGTTGCTATGACGTGCACTGACCACCAGGGGGCAGATGCTCAACGCAGGAGCTGCCCCCTGGTGGTCAGTGTGCTCCCACAGGGGGAGCGCTGCTCAGCCAGAATCCAGGCTCATGGCTGGGCAAATGCAGCGGTGGTGGTGGGAGCCTCTCCCGCCTCCGCAGCAGTCGGACATCCACCGAGGGTTCCCGGACTACAGGAGGGTGCAGGCCAGGCTGAGGGACACCGCCCCTCTTAGTGCACGAATCTCGTGCACCGGGCCTCTAGTTTATTATAATGGTATAGGCCTGGTGCATGAATTCGTGCACATTGAAAGGAAATTAATTAGAAGAAATATTTTAATATTGCTATTCACCCTTTCTCTATAATAGAAGTGTCAACCAAATTCATGATTGACAGTGACAGATTGAAGCACACACATGCAGTTGGCGCCAGCAAGAGCTTTATATGTATCATGCATGTGCGAGTCAACTTAGCCTTTTATATATCCTATATAATAAAAGCCTAATATGCTAAGCATCTGGTCCAGCCAATCAAAGCGTAATATGCTAATGATATGCTAAAGCCGCTCAACCGCTCGTTATGATGTGCACTGACCACCAGGGGGCAGGCACTCCAACTAGTGAAGCCGACTGATCAGGACTCAGCAAGATGGGCCAGACACGCCCTAGAGCCCTCCCATGGCCCATCCCCTCGGCTGGCCCCACCCCCAATTCGTCCCCAACACCCCAATCGGGGGCAGGGCCGGCCAGCCAACCGGCCCCTCCCCCTGGCTGGCCCCACCCCCGATGGACCCCCATCGGGGGCTGGCTGGCTGGACCCCACCCGTGCACGAATTCGTGCACTGGACCTCTAGTATAGAATAAACTTACTTAATTAGACCTGCTTTCTGATTTAGCTAAACTTTTTCCAGTCCAGTAAAGCACCCCAACTTCTCTTTCAGGTAATTGTCAGCAACACAGCAGTAAATATCAACATGAAGCAGATTATTGTTGTAGATCATGCAGTAAGAACAAAGGGTAAAATATTTAACTGCAGCAGTGTTTGACTGTATTCTGCGCAGTGAGAAAACCTGAAGTCATTTTCAAGATCCACTATTTCTTCTTTTCAGTTGGGCCAAGTTTCTAAACTTTCTAAATCTCCATTTTTCTGGTAATGAAAATAAAAGAGGATTCCACCTAATCTCCTATCTACCTACTCTAGGACTTCTGTGAGGATCAAATGAGATGAAGCACAGGAAAACGCTTCACAGACATTTGGTTAAAGTGTGAAATGTTTGCACCTGGCTATAAAGCAAGTCGTGTTCCTGGGCTTGAAGACACTGCAAACAGGCTAGTCGTCACTAGGGAGAGGAAGCCAGGCGTTGCTACATGACGTCATTACCCAGCACCCACAGCAACCATTTCTGGGCTGGGCTGGGCTGTAGGCTGCATTTTGCGCCATGGGGTCTTGGCAGCGTCGGCTGTGATTTGGTGGGCTGTCGCTCCGGGATGGTAGCAGGGCCTGTGTCCCACTTGGGGGAAACCAAGTGTTGCTTTATGGGCACCAGGTCCATGGTGCCAGTGTGCGCACAGCAGCTCCTGTGTTGAGCGTCTGCCCCCTGGTGGTCATTTTGCGTCATAGCAACTGGTTGGACGGTCGGACACTTACCATATTAGCCTTTTATATATATAGATTAGCATTTGTGGAACATCTATTGTAAGCCAGGTGCACAGTTGTGTCACTTAATTGTCATAGCAGTTCCTTGAAGGCAGTTTTGGTATTTTCCCCATTTTACAGATGAAGAAACTGGGGTCCTTCAAGGTAAGGTGACTTGCCCAGGGTTCTACACCTAGTGGTGGAGCTGGGATTTGAATCCAAGCTCATGAGCACAGCACCCTTCTGAGACCTCATAAAAGGCCAAAGAAAGTGCAGGTGGGCTTCCCAGAGGGGGACAAAGAACCAGAACTGCCCAGAAGCAAGGAGGTCACTTTCCCTGCAAGAAGAGAAGTCCCCTCTCTCTAGGCCAGCTTTTTCACACATGATAAATGGAAGGTGGCCCCCCATAATGGCTACCTCAACCCCCAGGTTTACCCTACAGTCACTGAAGCTAATAACCCAGTCACATCAAAATCAGCCTGTCTCAAATTCAAACTCCTGGGATAACGAAGACATTGGCCTAGCTCAAGACCAATGTCGGCCCCAGATGTAGTCAGCCACGGACAGGAAGATGTCCCAGTAAAAACGTCAGCCACTGTGGCCCATCTCAGGGAGATCACAGATGAGCAACCTGTCCATCAGCCTCATCCAACTTCCTATCTTTTTGTCCATTCATTCTCCCCACAATCCTGCCTCTCCCTCTCATCTCACCCCTTCGATTGCCTACTTCACATGCTGGAGTTATTGCTAGGTCCCTGCAGGTACTTGGGGTTTTGCTTCTAGAGGAGTAGTAGAGTGCTTCTCAGCAAACAAAGATGGTAAACAGCCATCTACCTCAGGGTCTAGAAAGCGCTGAAGGTGTGCGGACCTCAACCAGCCCAATTGTCTATATTTTGCCCAGAATCCAGATAAAGAAATTCATACTGCTGAGAATGGGTTACTTCCAGTTCTCACCCCTTGGAGCCAGGCTCTGATGCCATCTTATTTCATTCTTCCTCATGATTTGCCTACCTACACCAAGACCATACATACCCCCTAGGTAGGTTCTCTGTGGAAGGAGACTCAAAGCCAGTGAGCCCTCCAGTGGTTGAGAGTTTATTTCCAATCCAAACAGGATGTTGGCCAAGACTAGATGAAGACTTCCCACATTGGGTCAACTCCTCCATGGCACTTCCAACCCACGTTCCAGTCTCTGGCCAGGCCTTTGAGGGGGGTAGGTGGAGCAGTCTACTACTATTGTGGCTTTGGTCACCAGAGATTGGAATGGCCAACTTCCCTGGACCACCCGTTAGAGTAAAGGGTTTCTGATGCTTTAGCAGACTCAGCTGCACAACTTCTTAGGGAGTTCTCAGGAGCTAACTCCTTATAGTGTGAAGTAGGACAAGTAGGATTTAGGTGTCTCTGTTCTAAATCTTCCTTTTTCAAGGTAGAAGGTGGGGAGACCCTGACATTTTGAAAAGTAGTAAGACCATGTTCTCTCATCTATACTTTCTTTGCTTTATGGGGGCAGATATAATCATTCATCATTCTAACCAATATTTGTTGAGCTTCTACTGCGTGCCAGGTGCTATTGTAAGCAGTGAACAAACATTCTAGCGGGTATGACACATCAATAACAGTCTATTGTTTGTTGAGGACCTGCTCACTTCGTCATGGAGCCACTTCGTCATGGAGCCAGCTTAATTCATTATCTCGTAGTTACTGTTATCATCCCTGTTTCACTGAGGAGGAAACTATGACTTGGAAAAGTTGGACGATTTTCCTAAGATCACAAGAGCAAGGAAGTGGTGTTGCTGAATCCAGTGGTATTCTTCTAGACCAGGGATTGGCAAATTACGGCCCATGAGCCAAATCCAGCTGGCTGCCTGTTTTTGTAAATAAAGTTTTATTGGCATACAGCCATGCCCTTTCATTTATACTAGTGGCCCAGTGTAGAAGAAATATTTTAATATCGCTATTCACCCTTTATATAGAAGTGTCAACCAAATTCACAATCAACAGTGACAGATCGAAACACAGGCGTGCAATTGGTGCCAGCGAGAGCTTTATATGTATCGCGCATGCACAAGCCAATGTTTCTTTTTGAATTGCTAGTGCGCGTCATATGTACTGGACGGACGATCGGTCGGTCACTTAGCCTTTTATATATAGAGATATTATCTATGGCTGCTTTCACACTATTAGGGCAGAGTTGAGTAGTTGTGATAGAGCCCATATGGCCCACAAAGTGGAAAATATTTACTCTCTGGCCCTTTACAGAAAAGTTTGATGATCCGTGTTTTAGATTAGACTTGTAAATTTCAGGTGGTCAAATTTGACTCAGAGAATTTATATCTCCCTGCAATCATTTTTTTCTTTCTTCCCCTCTCTCTCCTTCTCTCTCCTTGCCTTCCTTTCTTCTTTCTTTCCTTCCTTTCTTTTACCCTTTATTGTGGGAAAACTCAAACACACAGAAGTAAAGAAAATAAAATAATGAGCCCCATGGACCCAGTTTCAACAACTATTCACTCATAACCATTTCCCTCCAGCACTCCTGGATTACTTTGAAGCAAATCCAAGACATTGTATTTGTTCATCTGTAAATATTTTCATTCATAGCTCTAAAAAATAAGAAATCTCTTTTTAAATATAACCACAATATCATCTTACCTAAAAAGTTTTTAATAGTAGTTTTCTTTAAATTGAGATATAATTGACATAAAGCATTATATTAGTTTCAGATGTACAACATAATGATTTGATATTTGCATATATTGCAAAATGATCACCACAGTAAGTCTAGTTACCATCCATACCACACATAGTTACATTTTTTTAACAGTAGTTTCTTAATATGTTGAAACTAGAGGCCCAGTGCACGGATTCATGCACCAGTGGAGTCCCTTGACCTGGCCTGCAGAGATCAGGCCAAAACTGGCTCTCCAACATCCCCCAAGGGGTCCCGGATTGCGAGAGGGCAGTTCTCAGGTGACATGCCCCAGAATCGGGCTCCCTCCTCTCTGATTCTGGGTGCATCATCTGAGAACTGCAGCTGCCAAGTCACCGCAGCTCAGCAGCTCCTGCATTGAGCATCTGCCCCCTGGTGGTCAGTGCTCATCATCTGTTCCATGGTGGTCACTGCGCATCATAGATAACGGTTAGACAGTCGCTTAAGCTTTGTACATATATATATGTATACACACACACACACACACACACTAGAGGCCGGGTACACGGATTCGTGTACCAGTGGGGTCCCTCGCCTGGCCTGCACCCTCTCACAATCCAGGTCCCCTTGAGGGATGTTGGAGAGCCAGTTTCGGCCCAATTCCTGCAGGCCGGGCTGAGGAACCCCCACCATTGTATGATCGGGGCCAGGGTGGGACCACAGGAAATCTCCAGGGTGTGTCCAGCCTGTCTCGCCCAGCCGGACCCCAGCAGCAAGCTATCCTACTCATTGGAGCATCTGCCCCCTGGTGGTCAGTGCATGTCATAACGACTGGCCAAACGGTTGAATGGTCAGACACTTAGCATATTAGGCTTTTATTATATAGGATATACACACACACACAAACACACACACCAGCAATGCTTCAGTGTCCCCATTTTAAAAATGGCTCCTCATTTTTAAAAAATTGTTTCTTGGTCTATATCAGGACTCACACAGGTCCACACATTGGGACTGGTGGGTGTGCCCCTTAAGTAGGACAATCAGCTGTCCTGGTTGGCCCTGGGCTGAGGGATACCAGATGGAGAAGTTTGGGTTATAAAGCTGGGAAGGTCTTGAGGTACAAAACTTTCTGGGCTAAAACCAGGAAAGTCCCAGGCAATCTGGGACAAATTAGTCACGCTACTTATACTACTATTTCTAATCTGTAAGCTCCCTCTCCGAACCCATTTCTGTTTGTTTGTTTGTTTGTTTGGTTGGTTGGTTTTTAATGTGGAAATAACTGGGCCATTTTTTTCTGAAGACTTTGCCCTAATTACAGCTGACTGCACCAGGGGCTGACACTGGTCTCAATATAAGCCAATATACTCGTTATCCCAGGAGTTTGAATTTAGCACTGGTTGGGGAAGCACCGAGAAAGCCTAACTAGAGAGAGGGTAGAGGAGAGACTTCTCCCCTTGTGGTGGAAGCGCCCTCCTTGCTTCTGGGCTGTTCTGGTTCCTTGTCTCACCCTCTGGGAAGCCCAGCTGCACTTTTTCAGCATCTCATGCAGTCTCAGGAGTGTGCTGTGCTCCTGAGCTCGGGGTCAGATCCCAGCTTCACTGCTAGCTCTGCGACCTGGGGCAAGTCACCTCACCTCCAGCTGAGATTTTGCTGATTGCATCCCCGGGGCATGGTTTACCTTGCTCCTCTGTCCCTTGTATTTCCTAGGCACTGGCAGTTGGATCTAGAGTCTTGATCACATGCAGGTTCAATGTTTTTGACAAGCCACTCCAAGGTGGTGCTGGGCACATCTATGACAAGGTATATAATGTACCTCTCAGTCAATTCCAAGGTGGAGTGGGGGTCAGCTGGGAGCAGGGACCAGCCTGATCAGTAAGAAACCAGGTATGGCAGCCTGGGGACACCTAGACCTCCGGCCCCAGCCTGTCAGGAAACCTCAGCCAGTGTCCTCTGATAGTTAACATTCATCATTAATAATGGAAGCAAAAACCAAGAGATTTCATAACTGTGCAGGTAATTAAATTACTTATATGAATCTATTCACACTTGACTATTTCCACGTTTCTTACCAAACATATGCCTCTCCCTCATGTGCTGCCATCCCGGGCTCTTAGCTGGGAGAATGTGGGTTGTGGGGACTTCACAAGGGCTGCCTGTCTCTGAGAAACAGCCAAGAAAATGGGCTTCCCCACCCAAGCCCCCTTCCTTGGCAAATAGAAGTGCATTCTCCCACCAGAGCATAGGAGATGCAGCAGCATTTCCATTTCAATCTAAGGTGAACTGGTTTTGATCCTTTCTCCCCTATGAATCATGTTTCCAAGTTTTGTTTTATGAGGTGGCAGGAAGAGAAGAGGGGAACAGAAAAATGGCTTTCATTAAATTGATGCAGTTAGTATTCCTGGCGAAGAGAGAATAAGGGGAGGTGGGAAGCAGGGAACATTTGAACTAAAAGGTTTGCTGACATTTTGTGCCAGGTGCTAAGGGATGGCATTGGGATAGAGGAAAAGAAGCTGGTTCTCCACCACCCTATACCTCTGTGTCCAGGTACCTGGCGGGGTTCCCAGAAGTAGGGGGAAAAGTTGGAGGCCAGGGTGACATTTCATACCCCAAAGCAGGGATGCAAGCTTCCACAGGGGCCCTGCAGGTCAGCTGAATGAGCAGCACAGACACAGATGAGGCAACAGAGATGAGTGGGGGACTGAGGCAAACTGGGGCTCTGTGTGCCACCTGAGGAGTGGCCTCCACACGGCTAGGGAAGACTATGGCAGTCTGGTCTTGCAGCATATTGTGTGGGCTGAAAGCACAATCTTCAAAGTCAGGCTGCCTGTCTCCAAATCCCTGCTCTGCCCACTCCTAGCTTTGTGACCTTGAGCAAAGCTGTTGACCTCTCTGTGCTTCTGTTTCCTCATCTGGGAAGCAGAGATAATAACTGCACCTACTGCTCATGTGCTGAAGAGCCTCATATCAAACTCCATGGTTAGTGACAATTGGTAGATTAAAATCCACCATAGATGCCACAGAAATTGGTAAACAAAAAAATCAAGGCCTTTTCTTTTTCACCAGATAAACCATTACCACATCACTGCACCCACATTATAGGGTTTTTATGAAGATTTTTAGACTTAGTGTGTGAAACACTTAGAACAGTGCCTGGCATACTTTAATACTCAGTATTTGCTGTTAGTTTTTGTTGTTGATGCTATTGTTATGCAGGGATGTGAGCCCACTGTGTCCACATTTTCCAGTACTTTTGGACAGGCTGGAAAGCTCAATTTTTATGTAAAATCTGATTTTTAAATGTTGGCTCAAAAATGAACATTTTTTAACCTAAAAAACAACGAAGTGCATGTGAGGACTTGGACCATAGGCCTAACATTTGCAACCCTGGATGTAGAGGGAGGGACAATGAGTGTTGTCTGATTACACCAGGCCTTTTCTCACTCCCACCTTGGCACACACCACCTTCTCTCCCTCCTCTGTCGATCAACCACCTTCTCATCCTTTGAGAGCCAGTGCCACCTCCTCCTTGAAGCCATCCTCTAGCCTGTACCCTGCATGATAAACCACTCTTTCATTATCCCTCCTCAAATGCTGCTTGCCTTCTGCCCTTTTCCTTGGTGTCTCTCTCTCTCTCGCTCTCGCTCTCTTTATTTCTTTCTTGTTTTTTATTGATTGATTTTAGAGAGAGGGGAAGGGGGAAAGAGAAACATCGACTGGTTGTTCCACTTATTTATGCATTCATTGGATGCTTCTTGTATGTGCTCTGACCAGGGATTGAACCAGCAAACCTTGGCATGGTTTATTCATCTCAGCATAGTGCTTTGCACATTGAAGGTGATAACAATTAGTAACAGTAAAATCAACATCTATTAAATGTCTGTTTGCCAGGCTGTGTGCTAAGCAATTTCTATGCATATCATTTTTAATCTTTATCATTTCACTTTTCATCTTCATTATAATCCTCAGATGGGGAAACAAAGGCTCAGAGAAGGCCAGTGGCTGCCCAGGACCACAAAGAAGTGGGGGGACTGGGAAGGGAAACCAGGTTCCTTGACCCTGGAGCCCAACTCAGGAAGCTGAGCCCATAGCCGATAATCACAGCTGGGAAGTTAGAGGTAGAGTGATGCCTCGAGTGTCTGGCTGAGGCCCTCATGGGGCTGTCTTGAGCCTCACTCCACAGAGACATCCAGAAAGAACACTGCTATATTTAAAAGCCTGGGCATGATGGTGCTTGCACGACATTTGGGTGGCCGCCTCTCCATAAAGGGCACGCATGCTCTTTTAACTTTACTCTTCTGGGCTGGCATTTTGGAGAACTTAGGGGGTGCCTCAAGATAGGAGACTGCAGCCACCTGGGACCCCTGCAGCCCTCCCTCCAGGGGAAAGGGCACCACAGCATATGGTCTATAGAACATGGGGCAGCAAGAGCTCAGACGCCGGCTCAGAGCCACCTAACCAGCTCAGGGAGCAGCAGGTGTCGTTTGGGCCTAGCACACAGACCCCTGGACTGCCCTGTGTTTCAGAGGGTGCTTGTTTCTGGGCCAGAATGGGATGATTCTTGGCATCACTAATTTTCTGCCCACACTCCACACTCGTAGTCCAGTGGCTTTTACTTCTCACATCCTCCTTGGATAACACTGACTTCTAACACTCATAGAACCCTTCGCACAAAAATCCCAAAAATCTTTTGTGGCTTGTCCAACCTCATGTCATACTTAACAGTGAACAAAGCATATCTTTTAATTATTAGTGTCTGACACCCAAGCTGGGTCTTGGTGTCCCTACACTCTAGATGGAAAAACTGAGGCACAGAATGGTCAAGGAAGGGATATTCATTCATTCTCCCCATGCACATCCAGCTGCTTCACCCTCTGATTTGATTCTTCAGTAGCTCTTCATTGAACCCATTTTACAATTGAGAAAGCTGAGGGTTTGAAGGCTCAGTAACTTACCCAAAGTCACACAGCCAGGGGTGCAGATTTCAGACCTCAGACACTCGGACCTGACTCCAAAACCCTGGTGCTTTCGAGCCCTTCCTTGAATCTCCAGCTGCATGTGTTCCTGTGGTCTCCTCTTGCCCTCACCGACTCACCCCTTTCCTCCAGGACCCATCTTCCTTGCTCCCCCACTCCCAGCAGAACACCAAGCCCTGCTGGGTCTTTCTCAGCTTTGCCTACAAGTTTCTCATCACCCAAGTTGATACAGAATTATCCAGATGCTCTAAGGGCTCCTTTTCTCCAAGCCCAGATGGATTGAGTTTGTAGGGTCTAACCGATCTGTATTTTGGGTGGAGGGCTCACATGGAGATCTTGTTGCAGTTTGGAAATGCAGTTTGCCAGCCACATGGGGCCTGGAAGCAGGAAGTAAGACCAGTTCAAGACACCCTCTCATCACTCCTCGTTTTCATCCAGCCCATGAAATCACTACTTGAAGGAAGGAAAGTGTAGGGGGCTGATAGGACTCAAGAAGAGTGTGGGGAAAACAAAGACAGAGGAAAAGGGTGTCAGTGTAGGCCAGGCCCACACCTGAACTGCAGGTACATGGGGAGCCTGGGGTGAACTGCCGACCCCCACCTGTCTCAACAGGAGGCTGCTACTGGGCTCCAGGCGGGTGTCAGTGGAATGTGGGCTCAGAATGGCCAGATCCTATGATTTTCTAAGAGAAGCCAGCAACTTGGATCTCTTCTGGTTTTTAAATGTTGGCTCAATATATATGCACATATTTTCATGCTCACAGTGCTTTATGGAGGTATAAATTTACATACGGCAAAATGTGCAAATCTTAAGCATGTAACTTGATGAATTTTAATGGCTCAAATATTTTTAAAACACTAGAAGGTCCAAGAAAATATGTCCATGGGGTGCATCTGGCCCTGGACCCATCGTTCATGACCCCAGACTAACGCACTATGTGACACATGAGCAAGATGGGATGCACATACAGGACAGTATTCCATGGGAAGGGGACAGGTTTTTGGTGACAACCCAGCGATAATCTCATTATTCTCACGGCTAAGGGCACATGTTCTGGAGCACAGGGTGTGAATACTAGCTCAGTCACTTGCTGTGTAACTTTGGGCAAATTACTTCACCTCTCTGATGTCTTGTTTTTCTCAGCTGGTAAAATGGGGAAGCTAATGATACTGATCTCACAGGGCTGTTGTATGGATTCAATGAGTTAATGTGATAAACGCTTAGAGCAGTGCCTGAAACAGTAACTGCTTTCTACATGCTCACTACTGTCTTTATTTTTTTAATTAATAGACTATTATTAGAGCTATCAAATTTAGAGACAATTTGATCAGAAAGTATAGAGCCCCCATATACTCCCTCTTCCTTCCCCCCACCACTCTATTAACATCTTGCATTATGGTACATTTGTTAGAGTTGCTAAACCAATATTGATACATTGTTATTAACAAAAACCTGTCATTTACATGAGGGGTCACTCCTTGTATTATACATTCTGTGAGTTTTGACAAATGCATAACATGTATCCACCATCACAGTATCATTCATAATTGGTTTCACTGTTGTTTTAAACCAGGAATCTTTGTGAGTTCTTCTGCAGAGAAAAAACTGGCTGCGGCGTATGAGGAACTTCAGGTGGGCTAGTGGGAGCCCCATTCCTTACTCTCCCATTTAGGAAAGCACAGCATATTCAGACACAAGAAGGGGATACTTTAGGGGTGAACCTGAGTCTGTTCTAATTTACCCAAAATAGAAGCTACTCTCCTACTTCAATGGGGAGTCACACAGATTCCAGCCCCAATTCCCTGCTCCACGAAGGCTGGCTCTGAGACCAAAGGCCCCGTTCACAACCTACCTCGGCCTCTCCCAGGTCACTTTGAGCTGCTGTGTCAGCCCCACGGGGCCTCTCAAACCAGGATCCTGCCTCCCTGCTCAGGGCCACCCTCTCGGAGTATGTGGAGGCTCAGATGCACTGATTCCTGTGAAAGGTCTTTGCAAATTATAAAAAGCTTTAGATTAAAATTGGAAGCTGTATGAATATGATCCATTTTTCAGAAAAAACAAGCTGTTGTCAAAATGGGCCTGGCCTTCAGAGGCTGAGCCACAGGAAGTTGGTTGCATGCAGGGCTCCATGGCAGTCGCCTGTGGCTTGTCCCTCTGGAGTGAGGTAGCCAGAAAGTCAGACACACAGCAGGAGCCCCCTTTGGCTGGAACAGCAAGTTCCAAGCTGGGGCCCTCATTCCTGGGTTGTTCCTGCTCTCAAAGCCTGCCGGCCAAATGCCAGTCAGCATGGAGCCGTGGTCATGGTATCAGCAGCTCCCAAAAAGGGGGAGATGGACACGGATGCTTCCACCGCCCTTGAGAATTCATCTTAATCATCCAGTTTCATACACTGGCCACACCCTGGGCAGGACAGGACACATAACTTCTGTCCTGCCCTCATATGTTACAGCCTTGATAGCTTTTTAGCTCATTATATGAGCATATAGTTGATTTTTTTTAAGGCAAAATTTATTTGTAAGGCACTAGAGAAAGCCTCCTTTCCCTTTTATGCCGGGAGCCCTCAGAAGAAAAGTGAAATTGTGTATTTGCTGCTAAAAAAAGCCCTGGCTTATACAATTTTAACAATAGAAAAATGATCTTTGTGCTTCAGTGCATGGATGCTTAAAGGAAAACAGGCAGTCTGTTCAGGTGGCTGGTGAATTACAAATGAGTGGCTCGCCTTTGTTTTGAGTGACAAGCAATTTAAATGCAGTCTTACATGGAGGCCTGGAAATTCTTTTTCCCAGAAGAGAGCAAGCAAGAGGAAAAGAAAAATAGAGGGGAAAAAGAGGGGCGGGGGGTGGCGGGGAAGACTTCCTTTTTGAACTGAGAGATATTATTTGCCACTGAGCGGAGGTGAGAAGTTAGAACTTCATTTGATAATTATAAAATCAGTGGTTTGTGATTGGACGTAATTGATGATTATACTGTTGCTAATAGCAGGCCTGCCAGCCTGCGCTTGTGGGACATTTCATTTTTGCGCTGCTTCCAAGCCGTGAAAGCCAGCCCAGTGTGGGGTGCTGCTCACAAGATCTCAGGGAACCTGACATAAATGCATTTGGGGGCCTGTATTATGTTGGATAAAACGTGTTCATTAATGCCGACATTTGAAAACACTTTGTGCTGTGCCTTATTTTCAGCCTGGGAATAATAACAAATATTAGAATAAAATTGCACGGTGTTTTTCTCCCCTGCCTCACAGTCTCCCAACAGACACACCCTCAGTCTGAGCCTGAGCACAGGAGCATGAGCACAGGAAAAAAGACCTTGCACTGTCTTTGATTAAAACCTCAGTGGGGTGGGGAATGATGTGTGGGAGGTGTGTGTCTGTCTGCCTGTCTGCTTGGGGAAATTAGAATCATTGCACAACTGGGCGGGAAGGGGACTCAAGCCCAGCACTTCACTCTACAGATGGGGAAACTAAGGCTCAGAAAGGTGGTGTGACTTGCCCAATGGTGAACAGGGATGCGAAATCCCAGCTGAATCCAGACCCGGGTCTGCTCACTCCAGGTCCAGCTTTTCCTTTTCCTGGCCTGCTATTCGCTTCCTGGAGGGAGACAAGTGCCCAGGACCGCGGGGCAGATCCTGGGCTGTGTCCCCTCCCCACTAACCCTGGGTTCCTCAGCTACTCCATTAGAGAGCTTGCAAGAGGCCTCCACAGAGCCTCTAAGATTGCAGCTTAGTTTGGGCTAGTTGGAGGGTGTCACTCTGTCATCCTCTTGACGTGGGGTTTTACTAAAGTTTGTAGTTCAGAAAGATTAGTTCATATAGCCATTTAACTGCCTTCCTTATGGTAGTGGTTAATTCAGTCACTTTTGATTTAGTGCTCACTCCTGACCTGTCCTGTCCTGGACTCTGATAGAGGGGAAAAATCGTAACAGTGGCTACTCAAGAACATCCAGTTGTTCATGCCCCAAACCATGGCGTCTCCTTGACTCCCTCTTCCTCTGCGCCTCGTATCTTCATCTGTTAAATTGCAGTAACAACCACCCCCCGAAAGTGTTGTGAGGATTAAATGAGTTAATACATGTCCAACACTTAGCACAGTGCCTGACAGAGTCAGTGCTTAGTAGTCACTGTTATTATTTTTATATATTTTTAAATTAATTTTAGAGAGGAAAGGAGAGGGAGCGAGAGATAGAAACATCAATGATGAGAGAGAAATATTGATTGGCTGCCTCCTGCATGCCCCACACTGGGGATTGAGCCTGCAATCTGGGCATGTGCCCTGACCAGGAATCGAACCATGCCTCCTGGTTCATAGGTCAACGCTCAACCACTGAGCCATGCCAGCCAGGCAGTCACTGATATTATTAATAATAATAATACTCATCTCAGCCAAACAAGGTCAATGTTATCCCATTTCACCTGGTATGAAATCAGGTAAAATCAGAATATTACTATAAGGAAAAGCGATCTATCTCATAGATTCTTAGAATCAGATGTGAGCCTTCTGGATAATCTGGCCAAACCTCCCCATGTGCAGGTCTCCCTGAGTACCTTTAGAGCCTCACAAATAACTGGTTATGTACTTGGATGCCTCTTCTGATGGGAGGCTCAGTACCTCATATGAGAATCCATTCTGAGAATTTAGAACTTTCTAAGACTGAGTCTCCTTGAAATTTCCACCCTCTCTCCCCACCCCTGGCCCACCCCCACCTCTTGAATATTTACAGCCCAGAATAGACCCTATTCCTCTCAACAAAATAGCCTGAAATATCTTCAGCTAGTTGTAGATTGCTCTTGTAGTGTGTGTCCTCGAGTCTGCTGCCCTCCATGTCTGTGCCTCCCTTATTCTCCATGACCCCCTTCTCTGTGCTCTCCTCCGTGTCCATGAACCCCCGAGTTGTCTGAATCCCCTGCTTTCCATGCCCCTTCGCTCCTACCCCTCACTCTCCATGTCAGCTTCCTCCTTTTGTCTCTCCTAATTCTTCTTGCCCCTCTTAGTTGCCCAGATATATACACCCCAGAAGGAGATCCAGGCTTCTGAAGGTGTTAGGGTGCCCTCTGCCATCCTGGGCTGATTCCTTTTCTTGCAGATCTCATTCCTTCTGTCTCCTCCTCAGAGCTGCTGATTCTGAGACCCTCTGAGCACCCATCTCCTCTCAATTGCCCATCAGTCTTTAGTGTCTTCCAGAATCCTGCTGTATCAGATCCCCCATCTCCCAGAACCACCATGCCACACACACACACACACACACACACACACACCCCAGAGCCCAGGACCCCGTGGTAAAGGGAAGCTGTCCTCAAAGTGTGTTCATCAGAACACAAATTTCCAGGTTTATTTTCTGAAGAAAAAAGTTCTGTGGCCAAATGCATTTGGGAAGACACTGGGCTAAGCCAAGGTGAGGGGGATTTTTTCCTGCAGCTCTTGTCCAAGCGTCCAGTGTGTTGATATATTTTGTATATGTCCACTCAGAAAGCACATGCAGCCTTGAGCAAAGATTCCCTTTCACGCCTGTGGGGCTGTGTGACACATTTTGAGACGACGGGTTTTCTGGTTGCAAGTCTGGACCCTATAATTAGAGGATTCTGGGCTGAGATCCACCTCTGCCACTAACTAGTTCTTTCATCTTAGCCAAGTGACTTGGTTTCCCTGAACCTCAGTTTCTTCCTCTGTAGAATGGGGACAGTAATGGTGCTCATGTCTTAGAGTTGTTGGGGAGATTCCAAAGATACAGCACTGAGCACAGAATGAGGGTTCTGTTTCCAGAAGCTCTGACCATTCTTTGTAAAGGTCTCGGCATGGAGCAGTTCTCAGTACCCAGTAGATGTCACCACTATCTCAGACAGTCATCATGGAAGCCCACATTTACCTGGTTTAACCACCTGATAGACAAAGGCCAGGCAGCTAGAACAGGCTTTGCCTCTTCTCTGGTTCTGCACCTGTTATTTTCATACTTGGGGGGAACCAAACACATTTTCACCCCTTCTACCACAGCAGGTGGTGTAAATGCCACTTGCTCCGTCAAACGCTAAGCTATTTCTGATGGTGACCTTCTTGGTGTCTGTAGCTGGCCGCCACCTCCTCCTCCTCCACTTCTTCCTCCTCCTTTCCCAGATGGCCTTCAGAGATCTGCCTGTCACAAACCAAATCTGTCATTCTGAATACTTTTCTCCCACCCTTCTGCATGGTAGAAACACGTGGCCTTTTATTTATGCCGTGCTCACCTGTTCTGGGCACATGAGTGAAATGCATTCGAGCTGCAGACCTTGGAAAAGACATCCTATATGGTTGGAAGAAGAATTATCTGATTTGTTATAAAATTTTTTGCCAACTTCCATGGGACTCTTTGCCACATGTTAGCTCATTCCTCTCCAATAGCTTCTGAGGCAGATGGAAATTTTTCTTCCCACCTGATGGATGAACAAGCTGAGGCCAGGTGATGCTTGATGACATTTAGGTCCAGCACTAGATTGGGCTGTGAACCATCAGAACTGGCTTTCTGGAAACAGACAAGGTCATTACTCTAAAACAAGGCTAAACAAGTTAGATATCCAAACGGCTACTGTCTTCAGGACTCATATTTATTATGGGAAGCTCTAAACTTGAACCAATTCAAACTGGATGCCAGTCAGGATGTTTTCTGATCTCTGCTTTTGAAAATATTGTCCAGCCATTTAGAAAACCTCTAAATGAGGGATCAGCAAACATTTTCTGTAAAGGGCCAGGCAGTAAATATTTTCAGCTTTGCAGTCAGGATGTCTGTCACAACTATTGAACTCAGCCATTGTAGCATGAAAGCAGCCAATACATAAAAGAATGGCTATCGCTGTGTTCCAATAAAACTTTATTTATACAAACAGAGGAAGGGCCATAGTTTGCCAACTCTTGCTCTACACCAGTACTGTCCAGTTTAAATATAGAGTAAGCCACATGTAATTTAAAATTTTCTAATAGCTACATTTTTAAAAGTATAGAGAAACAGATGAATTTAATTTTAACAATATATTTTAACCCAATATGTCCAAAATATTATCATTTTCAACATAAAATCATTGTAAAATTTATTGAGATATTATGTAATCCTTTTTACATTCCAAGACTTATAAATTCCATATGTTATACTTACAGCTCATCTGAATTTGAACTAGTCACATTTCAAGTGCTCAGTGGCCACATGTGCTAGTGGCTACTGTATGGACAGCACAGCTCTAGTAGGGAGACCTATAAGAAGGCAGTCACATATAAACAATACACCATTATAAAGTGATAAGAGCCATGAATGAAAAATAGAGGGTGCTGTAGGCAGAGACAGGGAAACATTAAAGAAATCTTCTAGCACTTTCCCCCACTTCCACCCAGGGTTCCTTTTTAGAAGTCCATGGAACATTCTAATGCCTTTCCCCAAACCCCAGCCACCACACATGCTCGGAGTGACGACTATAAAATGAAGCATTCAGACTTTCCACTGACTACTCTGATAATTCTCCATGCAGGGATCAGGAGATGAATTTCTCATGGCTTTTCTTGGGCTCTAGGTGGGCAGCACAGCAGCCCCTGACCTGGTACAGCCATAGATAACAGCATCCATGGGGGGAGGGGGGTCCAAGTGACTGTCCCTATTGGCTGGGAGGGTTTTTTCTATCCAGGAGAAAGGGGCCAGTGTCTGGATTCAGAACAGTAATTTGAACCTCCAGACCTGTGTGACTCTTGCTCTACCATTTACTAACTGCGTAATCTTAGGCAGGTTACTTAACCTCCTTGAGCCTTGGTTTTCTCTTCTGTACAATGGAGATAATGACAGCAGCTACCTTCAGTGATTGGTATGTCTATGGAGAGAGATGATCATGAATAGTAAGAGCATATGGCACATATGAATATTACATTTATTGTTATTATTGGCCCATCAGGAATGCCCCCCCAAAAAAATCTGAATTAT
The DNA here is from genome assembly GCF_000147115.1 of Myotis lucifugus. Classification (NCBI taxonomy): domain Eukaryota; kingdom Metazoa; phylum Chordata; class Mammalia; order Chiroptera; family Vespertilionidae; genus Myotis; species Myotis lucifugus. The sequence goes on from NW_005871304.1 coordinate 733,410, forward strand.
TTGCCCCCTCACATTATTCTAGGAGCCCCAGTGTTTGCATCACCTCCTCCCATGTTGTGGTTCCTCTTGGGCGTAGCTGTGTCTCCCACTTAGTTGTGATTCCCCAAAGCAGAAACTGTGTCTTGTCCATCTCAGCAAGAATAAAAATCTTCCCACACTTGGTGATTTCCCCTTTGCCTGGATCCTAGGACATTCTTTCTGTCCACCATCTTCCCCTTCTTGAAGAGACAGTTCCTGATGTTCCACCCACCAAACTGGGTCAGCCTCCCCCACTTGCACACACTCAAGGCCTGTTTGAAGCATTTAGCTCTTATAATTAATTATCTGGGGAATCTGCTATAATGTCAGTCTCCCCAGTTGGAGGTCAATATGGGTGGGGCTTGAGTCAGCCTCTTTCATCAGAGTTCTCAGCCCATAGTGCTTGGCACAGAGCAAGTGCTCAAGAAATGTTTGTTGAATGAATGAGAGTACTCTCATTCACTCTGGAAGGCAAAAGATCAGAGACTGTTCTCACAATAACAAGAGAGCTTAAGGAGTTTTTGTAACTGACTTTTTAAAAATCACTTGCTCAATATCCACCATACATTTCTCTCTACCCCTCTTAAATAATGAATTCAATGTGGATCTTGTAAATCCTTCAAGCTGCACTGTCCAATAGAAATGCAGTGAGATCCATGAATATATTTTTATATTTTGCATTTCCTACATTTTTAGGAAGTAAAAGAAAACAGGTAACCCTAGCCAGTTTGGCTCAGTGGATAGAGCGTCGGCCTGCGAACTGAAAGGTCCCAGGTTTGATTCCGGTCAAGGGCACATGCCTGGGTTGTGGGCTCGATCCCCAGTGGGGGACTTGCAGGAGGCAGCCGATCCATGATTCTCTCTCATCATGGATATTTCTATCTCTCTCTCCCTCTTCCTTCCTCTCTGAAATCAATAAAAATATATTTAAAAAAAGAAAAAGAAAACAGGTAACATGAATAATAATAAATAGGTTTTACTTAACCTATGATATCCAGAATGTTATCATTTCAACATGTAATCAGTATAAAAAATGCCAATAAACTGTAGTAAAGTCTGTTTTTTCATAGTAAGTCTTTAAAATCCAGTGTGTATTCTGTACTCACAGCACATCTCCATTTGGACTCATCACGTTTCAAGTGCTCAGTAGCCACATGAGACTTATGGCTGCCATTTTGGAAGCCTTAGAGCCGTGGTCGGCAAACCGCGGCTCACGAGCCACATGCGGCTCTTGGCCCCTTGAGCGTGGCTCTTCCACAAAATATCACGTGCGGGCGCGCACGTACAGTGCAATTGAAACTTCGTGGCCCATGCACAGAAGTCAGTATTTTCTGGAAGAGCCGATATTTTGTGGAAGAGCCACACTCAAGGGGCCAAAGAGCTACATGTGGCTCGCAAGGCGCGGTTTGCCGAGCCACAGTTTACCGACCACTGCCTTAGAGGAGTCACTATGGCTTTCTAATTCTTCTTCCCAAAGTGCACTGCTCAGGTGCTCTCCATAGGAGACCAGAGATGAACACAACTGAGGCTTACCACCTAGCACTGGGCAGAGCCTGTCCCCATAATAGGCAAGAAGGAAGGGGTTGCTCATACCAAGAGGTGACATATCTATGGGGCTTAATGCATGCCAGGAGTCTTGCACAGGACTTTACCTGTGTTAAATCATTAGATCCTCTTGCAACCATTTAAGGAAAGTTATCATATTATTATCTCCATTTTACACCTGGGGAAGTAGAGGTACAGGGATTTAAGTGTCCTGCCTGTCAAAGGCTACACATATAGTAAGTGATAGAACTTATTGGGTTTGAACCCAGGTGGCCTGTCTCCAGGGCCTGTGCCTCAGTTGGCCACTGTGTGAATGGACTGTCTCAGAATTGGCCCCAGTCATTTCTCCAGAATGGTGTCAGACAGGACCCAAGTGGGTACAACCCACTTGGATTTGTTCTTTCAACAAATTGTGTTGAGCACCCTCTGTGCACCAGACAGTGTGCTCCCAGAGGGAAGGAATCCAATAACAAACACCCTCTTAGTTGGGATTCACTGGGATTCATAAGAAAAGCCCAACTCTGAAAGAGGGTGATTGAGAAGTAGATGCTCTGATAGATTCATCGTTTAGGACAGCGGTCGCCAACCGGTGGTCTGCGGACCACTGGTGGTCGGTGAGATCCGAAAGGTTGGCGACCGCTGGTTTAGGAAGTTGGCACCAGACAGAGAGGTATATTGATGCCAGGGAGAATAAAGCTGTTCCAGTCCAAAGGGAGATACCCGCCCCAGGATGTCCTTGAGGAGGGTAGGGATGGTAGCACATGGGTACCAGGAGCTCATATGCAGAGGAGGCCAGGATTAAGCCAAAGGGACTGACCATCAAGAGCCACCATCAAAACAGCTTGAGGCCAGAGCTCGGAATTCAGAGCCCAGAGCAGATGGATGTGGAGCTGAGCCCCAGCTATGTCTCTCTTAAATGTATCTCATAGAGTCAAACTGGCAGAACAAGAAAAGCCTATGAGCAAGAAAATGAGCTCGTGAATGTAGGTCACCACTGAGTTAGTCACCCATGTATATCAGTCAAGAAGCGTTTATTGAGTGCCTTTGGTATACCAGGAACTATTTCATATAACCCTGTCACCCTTGACATTTGTTGAAGCTATTTGCTATCTTACTAGAGATTTCATGATTTCTCTTTAATTTTCAGTGGCAAGAAATATTCCCCAAGTGTACCTCCCTTTTCCTCAAAACATGGGTCATGTTTGAACATCCAGTGTGGCCTTTTAATAATAAGAATAATAATAGTAACTGTAAATAACCTACTATGTGCCCTGTGCTAATAGCTGCTTATATGCAGCTTCATTTAATCCTCACAACAGGCCGAGGAAGTAGATTCTATTACTTACTCCCATTTTACAGATGAGGAAACTGAGGGTCAGAGAGGGCCAGTGACTTGCCCAAGGTTACACAGCCAGAATGCAGTAGAGCTGGGATGTGAACCTGAATTTTCTAACTCCATACTTTAAACCTTCATTTTCCCTCTCCCACCTCCCATCCCATGTTTGCACAGGTTGAAAATGATCAAATTTGCTTGTAGGCTCATATACCATGGTTACACATGACTTTTTCTTTTGTTTCCAAAGGTGGTGGCCCTTAGTAAAAGAAGTCAGGAAGCTGAGGCTGCTTTCTTGAGTGTTTACAAGCAATTAATTGAAACACCAGGTAAGAAATGCTTGGGCTCCATAATTAAAGAATTAATTAGAAGAAACAGCCATTACACAGGGGCTTCCTCATGGTGGGCTCTGGGGATAGGCTGAGACTCCTGGGCAAGTTCATGCCTTCCATGGGTGGGGATTGTGGGGGGTGATAGGTTCTGTGCCCAGTCTGGTGTGACATCCCCACATGGATCCTCCATCTTCCCCCACTACCTTCTAATGTCAGCCAGAGAGCTTTGGGGGGCTCCTGGCATGGTCTCCCACCTGGACTTTCTTGGGAATCCAAGAAGCCTGTCTTGCCCCCCCAGAGGACAAATGGCACCAAGTGCTTTCTGCCAGCAGAGTGTGCTGAAAGAAAGACCTCAAAAGTTTCCTTCAACATGGTGCAGCCAAACTCAAAAATTTGATGACAGCAAAAGCCAAACCCAAAAAAACATGTACTATATTGCTCTATTTACATAAAACCTGAAGACAGACAAAAATTAACCTGTCAGCACTATTCACAGTGACCAAAAGGGGGAAACAACCCAAATGTCCATCGATGGATGAATGGATAAACAAATAAGCTCTGTCCATTCAATGGACTATGATTCAGTAATTCTATATACTAAAGAGCTAATATGCAAATGGTCATCACACCCTCGAGCCCTTGCACCGGGGCCAGGGGGACCTGAGGCCGGACCGGGGGACCCGAGGCTGTGCCCCTGCGCTGCGGGGCTTGACGGGGCTGGCGCCGGCCGGGGCTGGATCTTGCACGATTTCAAGGCGCACGTGGGAGGGCGGGGACTTGACTCTGGGCCCCGTGGTGTGCTCCAGACTCTGACAGGAGGGAGATTTTCATATACATTTTACTAATTTTCTTTCATTTCTGACACTTCTATTATAGAGAAGGGCAAATACCAATATTAAAATATTTCCTCTAATTAATTCCCTTTTAATGTGCACGAATTTCATGCCCCGGGCCACTAGTAAAAAGAATAACACTGACACATGCTACAATGTGGATGAGCCTCAAAAACATAATCCTGGGTGAAATAAGCCAATCATAAAAGGCCACATAATAAAGGATTCCATTTATATGAAGTGTCCAAAATAGGCAAATCTATAGAGACAGAAATCAGATTGATGATTACCAGGCAGGCAGGGAGGAGGGAATGGGGAGTGAGTGCTTAATGGGTACCAGGTTTCCTTTTAAGAGTATAAAAATGTTTTGGGACTAGATAAAGGTGGTGGTTATACTAATGCTGCTGAATTGTATACTTTTAAATGGTTACTTTTTTTTAAATATATTTTATTGATTTTTTACAGAGAGGAAGGGAGAGGGATAGAGAGCTAGAAACATCGATGAGAGAGAAACATCAATCAGCTGCTTCCTGAGCACCCTCCACTGGGGATGTGCCCACAACCAAGGCACATGCCCTTGACCAGAATCGAACCCGGGACCCTTCAGTCCACAGGCCGACGCTCCATCCACCGAGCCAAACTGGTTAGGGCTAAATGGTTACTTTTATGTTATAAGAATTTCACCTCAATTTAAAAAACATTAACCTGTGTTGTTAGACATCGAGTGGCAACAGTTCCTGGGAGGGGCCTCCGGGGGCTGGAGATGCTGTTTCTTGATATACTTCTATAAAAAGTTGGACTTATTAAAAATGGCCCATCCTTTGCCACCATCTCATTTATTGACTCAGAAAAGAGAGCCTAGGAAGGTGTAGTGATTTGTTAACAGTGGTGGAGCTGTGAGGAGACCCCACTATGCTAACTCCCTCTACTCAGACAGCCCCTGACCTTTCCCACGTCCTTCCATGAGCTGCAGGAATCAGTGCTGTGGGTATTGATTGGGGTTTGATTGAAGAGGAAAGTGCGATCCCACTGTAAGCCAAGCCACAGAGAAGGCAGAGTCATTAACATTTGAAATAAAAATTGTTTGTGGGATCTTTGAATTTAGGATGGGAGCGTTCCTCATTTCACCTGTCTTGGGCAACTTTAGAAAATATCCTCCCAAAATTCATGGCCACCCTGAACCTCAGAATGTCACCTTATTTGGAAACAGGGTCTTTGCAGGTATAGTTAGTGAAGGACTTCTAGACGAGATCATCCTGGAATTAGGGTGGGTTTGTGGCCACATCACTCCAGTCTCTGCCTCTGTCTTCACATGGGCTTCTTCTCTCTTTGTCTCGTGTCCCAGATCTCCCTCTCCTTTCTCTAATAAGGATTTGGGGTCATTGGATTTAGGGCCCACCCAGATAATCCAAGACCATCTCATCTCAAGATCTTTAACTTCATTACATTTGCAAAGACCCTTTTTCCAAATAAGGTCACATTCACAGGTTCCAGGGATTAGGACATGGACATATGCTTGGGGGTCGCCATTCAGCCCCCTACAGAGGCATCTGCAGCCTTGACCCCCTCTGCCCCAGTCCTATGCTCTGCCCTGATTCTACTCTCAGGAAGGCAGCATGGCCATGTGGGCTTTCTCAGTGAGAATGCTTTGGTGGTGAGAATGGCTGGAGCTAAACAGCACAGCCCCCCCAGGGCTCTGTGCCCTGCCCCACTCTCACCCCCAGATGGCATAGCCCTGTAGTGTGAGACTGAAATAGCCATGTGTCTGCAGCCCCTGAAGACCACACCAGACATATCCAAGAAGCCCTTTGCAGCTTTTTTTTTTTACCTTTCAACTATTTAATACTTAACTACACAAGCGTTACCAACAGGTATCATTCTCACTTGATAAATGAAAAGTTCAAGTCAGGATCGGTCAAAAGGCTTCTTTCTTCCTCATGGAAGTTTGCAGAGGACCCCAGGCCTTGATACCCTAACTCCTAGAACCTGTAAGGGAGGTTTTCGAAGTACAGGTAGGGAAGTAGAGATGCCAAAGGACCTACACTCAGACCAGAAGACAAAGGTACTTGGACATTTTAATGAACTTCCCTCCATGTAGCTTCAAGCTACCAGGACACAGGCCCCACCAACACCCTGAATCTTCTCCTCGGCTCTTCTGCTGAAGAACTTGGCCTTCACAATGACAGGCTGCCTTGGGAGCTTTCCCTTCCCCAGAACTCTGTAGTAGCCCGATCGCACCACATCAATGATGGGAGCAACTTCAGTCTTGCTTTTGGCAGCATTCACCCGTGTCTGCTCACTGACCAGGGTCCACAGTTTATCAAGGTTGACAGTTAGGCAGAAGCTCTGGTTCCTCTTCAAGTGGTAATGCCTCATACCAACTTTCCCAAAGTAGCCTGGGTGATATTTGTCGAAGTTGATCCTGTGATGATGCAGGCCACCAGCATTCCCGCGGCCCCCCGGGTGCTTCCTGTGCTTGCCGATGCGGCCGTGGCCGTGGCTCACGTGGCCCTGAAGTTTCCGGTCTTCCTCAGTCTGGATGGCATGTCGGTGGCCGAGTTGCAAGAGGGAGCCCTTTGCAGCTTTTTGCCGAGTTGCAAGAGGGAGCCCTTTGCAGCTTTTTGTTTATAAGGTCGAAAAATATACCCTCCTATTTCACACTCTTTTCAATTTTTCAAGACCCACAGTCTCAATAACAAATTTTTCAAGACCCACAGTCTCAATAACAAATGACATTGGGAGGGGTGACTCAGTACAGAACCCAATGTTGCCTCGTAGGAGTCCTCACACCAGGCTCCTTCACTGGGCCCCATAGTACTCATCTATTGCATCAGGGGCAGCACTGATACAGGCTTGTGTTTCCCAGGCCTTAGGGCCAGATCCAGGTTTGGAGTCCTGCCTGTACCGCTTACTCACGGGGCGACTGCGGATGAATTAATTCACCTCCCTGAGCTTCAGTCTCCTCTTCTATAGTTTGGGAGTAATATGAGGACCTACCTCATACAGCTGTGGGAGGCTTCGGCAAGCATGGCACATCGTGGTACTTTGCTAAGTGACACCTACTATCATGTATCTGGCTTCCCTTAGAGAAGTAAAATTCTCCAAGCCTGCGACTGAGTCATACTAATTTTATAACCCAGAACACCGTACACAGTAGGCACCTAATAACTGTTCGGTGAATGAATTAGAAATACGACTCAGATGCAGAAAGGGGAGGAAGGGTTATTTGTATAAAAAAGCCCTCTGCTTGTCATGTGTTTATTTACTCAGATATCATTTATTGAGTGCCTGCCTTGTGCCTGGCACTTGCAAGACACTGAGAACATGACCATGAGCTCACTGATGCAGACGCGAGCCCAGCCCTCAGGGAGCTTGCATTCTGGTGGCAGAGGTGACCAGATCATTGCTCGAATAACCAGCCTGCTGTCACAAACCCAGGGGAACGCCAACGACTCTAGTGCTTGGGAATGAGAAGGCGCTTACAGCCCCCACTTGAAAAGGAGGTCTCATTTCTGGGGTTCATTATGGGACCCTCATCTCCCTGGAGATACGGCTGTTATCACAATCACAAGGCCAGGATTGCAGTGCCAGCTGGGGGGCCTTGAGAGCCCCCAAGACAGGCAGGAACTTTCCAGAAGGTCCTTGTGTCCTCTCGCCCTCTCCCCAAAGGGTTGTTCCCAGCCTGGTGCTGACTCCACGCGTCTGATTTCCCAGCTCCCTCCCCGGAAATGGAGGGGCAGGGGAAACGTATGTCCCCAGCTGTCACCAAGTTAGAGAATGAGGAGCCCTAAATGATGGAGACGTACCATACGAACAGCCCCTTTAGGGGCTCTAATTCATTCTGAGACATTTAAGAATAACAAAATGTTTTAATGATTTCTTGGGGGAATTAGGAAGACATATTTTGTTCTCATTAAATTTTATCCGCAGACACAAGAACCAAATGTCAGATGTGTTTTTGGTGCTCAGAGCTACCCTGCTCGCTGTCTTCCCCACACACACGGCCCCAACCCCCTCCATAAAAATAACACTCCAGGAAAATTTGCCAGGATATGCACTCTCCTGTTTTTATATTTCTTGACAGGCAAATTATTTGTGGAAATACCCCCCCCGCCCCCCCGCGAAGCCACACAAGTCCTGATTCAACATTTTTGTTTTGAATGACTGCTGCCAACGCAAATCTTTGGCAGAGAATGCGATATAGTGTGATTGCTCAGCAAGTATTTTGATAAGTGTGCAGCCTGTATGTCTGTAATTACGAAAGAAGACCGTAAATCTTTTGGATATTGTTCACACAGATGTGGCGTGAAGTGAGAAAAAAAAAGCAGTAAAACGTGTTAAAAGCATAATTAATGTCATTGTTGTGGAGGATGATTTGATTTAAACCTTTCTGACTTCTGGATCCATGACGGCTGATTTCTTTATCACGCGCATAGAGTCACTAGGAACCGACCCAGCTTCAGAAAGCTAACTTGTTAACTAAATGATTAGTTAAAAGCAAAAAAAGGAAAAGAATCAAAATAAGCAAAGAGCGAGTAAGAGGGAGGCTGAAGAGATAAGATTAGAGGGGCAAGTGCCCCAAAATGTGTTTTCTGCTTTAGTTTGGTTTTTAAAAATCTGATGCGGGCCCTAACCTGGTTTGGCTCAGTGGATAGAGCATCGGCCTGCAGACTGAAGGGTCCCAGGTTCGATTCCAGTCAAGGGCATGTACCTTGGTTGCGGACACATCTCCAGTAGGGGGTGTACAGGAGGCAGCTGATCGATGTTTCTCTCTCATCGGTTTCTAACTCTCTATCCCTCTCCCTTCCTCTCTGTAAAAAACTCAATAAAATATATATTTTTTTAAAAGACTCTATTTCAAAAAAAAAAATCTGATGCGGGAGATCTCCCTGCTCCTCCTCAGGAGGCAAAAAGCTGGTCAGCTTAGGAGCTTGAGCTACAGGGGCAGACACGGGTGGTAGACTGTCAGCTTGGTGTTTTCGAGCTGTGTGACCGTGGACAGGGCCTGAACCTCTCTGAGCTCTGGTTTCTGTGTCTTTAGCAAAGGGATAATAATAAAACCTATTCATACGTTGACCTGAGGATTTGATATGCTGTGCATGAAAGCATTTGGAGGGTTTAGTAATCAGTAGCCCATTGCAACGCTGACATCAGGGGATAAATTACAGAGTCACAAGTGTTTGCTGTTGATTTCACAAGGTTCTGTCAGTTGTGACAGATGTGAAGTGAGCTGTTTAGCCAACAGGGTTAGGTTACTGAGTCTATGGAATAGGAAAATTCTTTGTGATATTTGGGGATTTAAAATTTTTTTCTCCCCAATTATAAAAGTCCCGTATGCACACTGTCAAATTCAGAAAATACAGAAAAGTAGAAAGGAGAGAAAACTACCTACTAGAAAAGCAGTGGGACTATTTTGTTGCTTTTCTTTCTGACCTTTTTCCCCCACGTACTTTTTCAAAATCGTCATTCATTCTACATGAATCATTTGCATCCTGTTTCCTTTCACCCACCACAAGCATCGTTTTCCCCTGTGTGATTAAAAATCCTGAGTAACTTTGGTTCATTGTGTGTCACACTCGCTTGTGTGGCTGTATTGTAATTTACGGAATCTCCTCTCCAACACTGGGCATTTAAGGTGCTCAGGAACACACAACTTATAGGTATTGTGCTATAGTTCACAGGACAAGGAAGAAAATTTGGGAAGGAAAATATATTGTAGCGATGTATTAACCACAACCTCAGAATCAGTGGTCAGAGAGAATACGAATTTTTTTCTCTTTGATTTATTTTGCACTCCTTCATTTATTAGTTACATTAAATATTTTTGTATGTTTATGAACCACTCGTATTTATTCCGTTGTGAATCACTAGTTCATGTGCCCTTAGCCCATTTTTCTATCAGAGAGATCTCGTATTGATTTGTAGATGCTCTTCATATATTAGGGATATTAACCTTTGTCCTGGTAAATATATTTTCTATTTCCTCTCTTGGTTTGCCTTTTGTTTATAATATCTCTTGCATATGGTGCATAGTAGGCATTCAAAAAATGTTTGTGGACAGTAGAGAATTTTACTAAACCTTTGCTTTATGGCTTCTGGATTTCATGTCATATTTTAAAAGCCTCTTTTTAGCTCAGGGTTATAGGCTTATTTAGTACTTTTATGATCTTAACTTTTAAAAATTTGAATCTCTGAACCATCTGAAATACATGTTAGTGGAAGTGGAGAGGAAGGTTAAGAATTTAGCTTTGTGTTTGTCCCAAATGACTAGTTCTACTGCCACCTAGTGGATAAGCCCCCTTCACAGGTATAGGAAATATGGATTTTAGTATAATGAGAAACTGTCTCTGCCTACCCTCACCTCCTTCCCTTCCTCCCCACATATGCCTCTGCTTGGTTGGTAGGTAGGGTCAGGGGAACACCAAAGGGTAACATAAAAAACTACTTTACCCATAAAAAGGAAAAGCTTAATGTAACTGTCTATCTCCCTGAGCCTCTGATTCCCCATCTGGAAAAGCACACTTACCTCCTGGTACCTCTAGGAGGATTAAACCAGGTGAAAAGTGTAAAGTCCTTAGCTGAGTGTCTGGCACATAGTAAATGCTCAGTAAACAGTGGTTGTCATTGTTATTGTTGGTGTTATTATTACCATCACCACCCAGTGCCAAGAAAGAAGGCCTCTCTGTGCATGCTTAAGCCAGGAGACCTCCTGAAACAACCAGCCCTGGCAATGGAGAGAAGAAAAGGTGGGCGGACATATGTATAGCTCACAGCTGTGTATAAGGAACCACACCCCTTCTGCTATTAAAAAACTAAGATTAAAGGATCAAAGTTATTCTCACTGCCACTGCCACCATCGATAGCCTGAGCCTGCCACCCACACAGGAGCCTGGAGCCGGGACCCAGATGGAAGTAGACTTCTGTCTTGAAGTATATTGGAGGGGCGCATGCATACTTCTGCATATATGTGTTTCTAAACAGCCTCTTGGACAGCCTTTACGGTTCCAGCTTTCCTAAAAAAGCTCCAAATGCCACTTTCCCTCAGATGGACACGTGGGAGGAATGGGACAGCTTCTCCTAGATTCCTGACTCTCCCCCCACCCTCCAACCCCAGACCCTTTTTAAAAAACACCAACAGCATCAACTAGTGGTGGAAAGTGGAATAGATGTTTTACCCATCTCGTCCGACAGTGCCTTTGGAAAGCCTGCTGTGGTATTAAAATATTATAAATTCGTTGGCAGTATTCTCTAGGGGTTTAGATCCAATGTAACCAAAATGAATTAGTCATTTTATTAAGCAATTTATGCACAGAGAGCAGGTTGATGGCTGTAAGACAAGGCACTCTGCCTCCTAACGGTGTTCCCCTTCCCGCATGCCTGCCAGGACCTGCCACCCCAATGGTTCCTGCTTGATCTTTCGAGTCTGCCAATGTGCTCAGTTAATCCATGTCTGATTTGGGGTTCCCTGTTTTGGCAGTTTTTTAAGGCTGGATCTCAGGTCGTTGGATTCCCTCTGCACTGCCCTTGTCTATATGTGGACCATCTGTATGTTGCAGGAGTGAAGTGGGGGAAATTTAAGTCCCCCTCATGGCTCTGGGCAGCTGCAGGTGTTGGCCGAAAGGTTTCCAGTGGAAATGCTGAGCCCGGCGGAAACCTGGGCATCCCTGGCTTCAGGGATGTTCTGTCACTTCTGACACCAGAGTATGAGGTTTGCCAGACACCAGGGCACACGGGTCACTTTGGAGACTGGGGATTCGACAGAACCCAGCACTTCCCCAGGCGCGGTCACTTGACATAGGGAGCAGCCTGAGTGCACCTGGCACAGCACTGAAACTTTGAACACATTGTGTGCCTAGTGTCACCTTTCTGCTTCCTTCCTGCACCTTCAAAGCCAGCATAGGGCCTTCACTCTCTCTCTGACTCTACCGCCCTCATCTGCAACCTTGATTCCCCCCTCCACGTAACATACCATATTCACAGGTTCTGAGTTAGAATGGGACACCTCGGGGATGTGGGGCATTATTCTGCCCCAAACAGACACCTCAAAGGAGGACTGAGGATTGAAAGCAAGATTTCCCAGGCCCCTGTAGCCATCAGGTTCTCTGAGAAACCTCTTCCAAACACTTTAAAGATCTTTTGTCATTTCTCTTTGTGTTTGTAAGAGCAGCCAGTGACATTCAGCTGATGTGCCGAACAAGACCATTAGACAGAGTAAGTGGGAAGCCCTTGGATTTGCCAGCCACCGCGGCCGAGCATTTTGCATACGTATAATTTGGTAGAACGTTCCAGTCTTCTGGATGCTAGTAATTTTTTCCCTCCCTGACCCAACCCCCAACAATGTAGCTATGGGCTCTGTGAACTTCTCCCAGATAGGGGAAGTGGGAAGAAGTGAGTTTACGCACACCCTGTCACATCTGGGACTTCCACTGTGCTGGGGAGGAAATAACGAGTAAAAATGCCCAGGGAAATGAGTATCATCGTTGCTGTGTACTTTTCAGAGCAGGGACCCTACTCAGCCCACAGCCTAATTCCTCAGTAGCTGGAGAGAATGAAAATGCAGGTGGATCAGAGCCCAGAACCTGCTGCTTTCTCGTATAGAACAAGCTTGTCTCCCTGAACAACAGGTGAAATGGATGCAGCAGGAGAGGAGTGGGCCTTTCTCACAGTTTGTACCCAATCAGTTACCACATGTTATGGGTTGAACTGTGTCCCCCTGGGTACCTGAGAATGTGACCTTATTTGAAAATAGGGTCTTTGCAACTGTAATCAAGTTAAAAGGAGGTCATTAGAGTGAACCCTAATCCAGTATGACTGGTGTCCTTATAAGAAGGAGAGAGAGACACACACAGAGGAGAAAGCCATGTGACAATGGAGGCAGAGACTGAAGGGATGCCGCTACAAGCCAAGGATGCCAGCAACACCAGAAGCTGGGAGGGAGCATGGCTCTGCCCATACCTTGACTTTGTACATCTAGCTTCCAGAGCACAGTGTATGGGTTTTCTGGGGCTGCCATACCAAATTACCACAAACTGGGTGGTTTAAAACAACAGAAGTTCAGCTTGAAGGCGTTTAATAATCACCCTCCCTGAGCATCCCAGCTCTGAGGAGTAGGCCCAGGGCCAAAGCACTCATTTCAGCAGGACTCCACCCCTATCTGATGACATCCAATGTTGATTGTGTGCCCAGGATATACTTAAAATAGGAATTTGAGTCCAGAGCCCAGAGAGGTCTGGTGCTTTGTCCAAGGTAACACAGCAAGCCAGCAGCAAGACCAAGAACAGAGCCCTCAGTCTTGTGCTCCTGACCCAATAGTAAGAAATCCCCCATGTCCTACCTCAAGGCAGCTTGGCCCACAGCAGAGTTACCTGGGTTCAAATCCCACCTCTGCCACTTCTGAGCAAGGTGACCTTGGGCACATGGCACCTCTTCTCTGGGCCTTCATTTCCTTGTCTGGGAAATGGAGATGGCAGTATCTACCATACCAGGCTTTACCTTCACACACTCCCTGTGCCTCAGTTTCCCTATCTGTAAAATAGGAATGCAACAATACCTACCTCACAGTGTTGTAGTGAAGATTGAATGAATTCTAAAATGTTCAAATACTTTGGTTGTTAGGATTCATCATAGCCTGACATTGGCTGAGTCATCTGAACCCCTCCCCAACTCTCCTTCAAATTGGGGAGCCAGGAGGCAGTATAATGGGAAGAAGAGGCCCAAGGCCATTTCGGCCCAGCTACCAATGTGCTGGCAGACTTCTGGGAAGTCACTGGACCCCACTTTTCCCCATCTGTGTCCTGGAGTGAGGGGTGTTACACAAATTAACCTGATAGGTCCCTCCACAGTGTGACTTTCTAAGCTGGAGTCTTTGGGTCCCAAAGTGACATTCAAAGGAGAACTGTTGGATTCTGGATCTCCCACGGACTGCTGAGATATATGAGGCTATTCCTGTCCCAAGGTTTCACAGAGGTCACAATGCAGACAGCCAGCCCCCAGGGCACCACGAGACCAGGAGCACTGCCTCCTCTCAGCAGTCAACACTTAGCAATCCCTGCTACACCTCGCACTGTGCAATCTCTATACATGTTCTCTCGCCCAGTCTTCACAACCACGCTTTACATGTGCTGCCCCATTTTACAGGTGAGAAAGTGAAGGTTCTAACTGTCCAAAGGTCCTTAAATCATACTGCCTCTCTCATCTGTTTTAATCTTCCAATAATAGTTTCTGGGAAGTAGGCACTGTTACGTTTTTCTCACTTTATAAGTGAGGAAACTGAGGCTCAAGGCCCCAAGAGATTTGGACCCAAAATTGGACTTCAGATTCTGTGAGCTTACCCACCATGTTCTACCCTGTTAACAGTGAATGAGGGGGAAAGACAGAGCCTGGAACCTGCTGAACCTGTATGAGTATCTCCGCAACCCCCTCCTCCAGCCTCTCCAGGGGCCACCTGAGCTCAGCTTCCCCTGGACAGAGCGCACAAGGCAGCACCCTGGACCTGCAGGGCCTCTGAGCGAAACAAAACGTCAATCCCTGACTCTCGGAAGGGGGTCAGTGACATTTTATCACCTGAGTGTAAGCTTTTGGCTTGGATGGGCTCATGGCAGCCGGTGCTCAAGCCATCAGCTGGATCTTTTCCACCTCCTTGGAACCAGAGTAAGCCCTCCTCCATGGCCTCTTGGAGCAGCACCCTCCAGTGTTTATCTAACTTCCCCGACCCTGGCAAGTGCCTGTTGCCTTTTCCCCCTTTCTCAAAAACCAGGACACAATAGGAAGCGTTTTCTTGAACTTATTAAAAAATCCAGACTTGTAAATTAATTTGTCCGTGTTGTACAAAGGCAGTGCAGATGAACTCATTAGCATGCACACAACAAATAATTATAGATGAATTTTTAGCTGGCCTGCCTAATGCGCTCGCTGGGTTAATTATGTCAATGTATAATTACATCAGCCCGGGGAGACATAATGGCATACCCCGCTGAGCAGGCCCTGCCTAATGACGGGTGTGGAGGGAGTGCTGACAGAGGAAAGACAGCGGCCTTCCCGCACACCTGCCTACCTCGGCACAAACACCCATTGTCCGAGCCTCCCACCACCTAAACAAACAGGCGGGAGGAAAGGAACCTTGTTCCAGCCAGACCTGAAGGCCCCGGGTATAGGCACTACCCCATTTCTTCCATCAGCAAATATTTATTTGGGTCGAGCTGTCCGTCCATCCACAAGGGGTCCAGCAAAGGAGCAAAAATAGTTGTTGTCCTGTGCCTGCCTTATGGTGGAGTTTCAGTTTAGTGTGCATTAGTTAGGTCAGCCGTGGGCAAACTACGGCCCGCGGACCGGATCCGGCCCATTTGAAATGAATAAAACTAAAAAAAAAAAAAAAAAAAAGACCATACCCTTTTATGTAATGATGTTTACTTTGAATTTATATTAGTTCACACAAACATCCATGCTTTTGTTTGGGCCTCCGGTCCAGCTTAAGAACCCATTGTGGCCAAAGTTTGCCCACCCCTGAGTTAGGTGGACTTGCAAATCACTAAAAATTATAAGTACAATGAATGCTGTGAAGGAAAGGTGCAGGCAACTGGAGGACCTCATATCAGAGGACTGGTTGGTCAAGAAAGGCTTCCTGGAAAAAGTGACATTTGAGGTGCAAAGACGAGTCAGCATTAACTAGCTGAAAGGGGTAAGGGAGGGCAGGGTGTTCCTGCCAGAGGCTCCTGCCTATAAAAGGCTCAGGTGGGGAAGGTGCATTTGAGGGGCTGAGGGAAGAAGGGCAGTGCAACTGGAGCTCAGAAAGGCAGGAAAAGCCAGGGCTTCCATTTGTTCTGAGCTGAGCAAGTGCCAGGCGCCATGCTGCGCACTTTGCATGGATCTTCTGCACAGCCCCATGAAGTGGGCACTTCTATGGTGAGGCACAGAGAGTTATAGTCTTTTGCCAAGGTCACACAGCAATCCTGAGAAGCAAGTATGGATTAGACCAGAACCCCGGGATCTGTCTCCAGGGTTCATACTCTTAATCCTTCTGCCCCCTAGCAGAGAACAGTGGCCAAGCAGATGCTGGCAGGAGACCCCGGTGGAAAGATGAGAAAGACTGAGGGCTCCGGTGCTTTTAAAAGGACTGTGGACCAGTCCCAGGACCCTTGATCTGGAGTGAGGAGGCCCTGGCTTTCCTGGGCCCGCATGAACACTCACCTGTGGCTGCTGGGGTTGAAATGCCCACACCACTGGGACAGGAAGCATCAGAGAAAGAAACCCAATTCAAATCTCACCTCCACTCCTTAGCGGCTTACCTGGCTTCTCTGAGTCTCCGTTTTCTCATCTGTGGAAATGAGGCGGATCCTAGCCAGCCTCCAGGGGATGCTGGGAGCATCATGGAGCCTGTTCCCATGGACAGGCTTGGTGACCTGGAAGATGCCACACCAATCCCTGGCATTATCCAGGTATTCTTAGTACCTGCCTGGGTGGGGAACTGAGCAAAGCCACCTGGAAGAAAAGGTGCTGGATTCTAGATCTGAACAAAGGAAGTGTTCGCTAGGTGACAGTGGGAGAGGGAACAGAATTCCAGGCAGATGCACCTGCACATTCCTCACTTTTTAGTTATTGGGAATTAAGGAGGCCTCTAACATCCAGGTGTGCATTTCCAGAAAAGCCATTATTTAATCGTCCTATGTGTCAAAAATGATGGTATATTAGTCCACTGAGAAGCACCCCAAAGATTCTATGTGCAAGGCTGCTATTAGTGAAATGCAGGTGAAGGAAAATAGGGGGGAGCTGGGAGAACTGGTGGAAGCATCCAGACCACATACAGCCTAAGGGAGTGCTGGGCAAGGCCTTGGGAGTGCCCTGTGCCCTCGGAGTAGTCCCATGTCCCCGGAAGCAGGTCCATCTCTATCTTCGCTGCCTTCAAGCCTTGTCTGGAGAGGTTGGCCTCAGACTGATGGATTTCAGAGCAAGGTCCTTGCTCAGTGACAGTTCCTGTGGTTGGAAGCATGCAAGGCACAGTCTCATGGCCACCATAGATGGCATCGTAGAATTTGGAAAATGCAATTATGGTGACAATTCTTGTTATTAGCATTCCCAGCTATTCAGGACACCCACATCTATGGGGACAACATGCATTCCCCTGAGCCAGTGCCTGGAAAAGACCTTCCTCATAAAGCAGAAAATCCACTTTGCTCCCCTAGACCATCAGAGCAACTCCAGGCAGCTCTTGTGGATTGTCCCCCTACCTCAGCTCCACATGGAAGGACCTGCCAGGTCCCATGGCTTCAGCCTGGGTATCCCCCAGCCTTCAGAACCCCCCACCATCCCTGTTCTCCTCTCTCTGCAGACCCTGTACCTGTATTTGAGCCAACGCGCAGCCTAGACGACAGACTGCAGCCCCCCAGCTTCAACCCCAGCGGGCATCCGCTGCGAGACCTCCACGCTTCGTGGAAGAGAAACCCCGAGCTTCTCAGCCCTAAAGGTACTGATCAGGCCTTCACAGGATGTCCATTGCAAACAACTTGTCTGTGGATCTTTGGCAGCCAAACTGTCCCTCCATAACAAATTCAGCTCCAAAGGCAGGCGCTAATCCCTGGGATGAGCTGCCCAGGCACCTGCAGTGAGCCAGGTGATGACTGAGCATCTGAGTGTGTGCCATCCACTGTGGGGAGGGGAGAGCAGTGTGGAGGTTCCTCAGTAAGTTAAACCTAGAGTTACCCTGTGACAGAGCAATTCCACTCCTACCCCAAAGAATTAAAAGCGTGTACATCAATATTTATCAGCAGCACCATTCACAATGGCCAAATGGAAACAACCCAAATGTCCACCAACTGATGAATGGAAAAACAAAACGTGGCATATCCAAAAAATGGAATATTACTCAGCCATAGAAAGGCATGAAGGTCTGCTACATGCTACAACCTTGAAAACGTTATGATAGTGAAAGAAGCCAGGCACAAAAGGATATATATTATCATTCTGTTTATATGAAATATCCATAATACCTAAATCCATAGATACAGAAAGCAGGGCTGGTGATTGCCAGGGACTGGGGGAGATGGGAATGGGAGTGACTGTTTAATGGGGACAGGTGTCCTTTTGTGGCGGTGACAGGGTTAAGGAATTGGTGGTAATGGTTGTACAATATTGTGAATACACTAAATATCACTGAATTGTACACTTTAAAATGGTGAATTTTATGTTATGTATATTTTACCATGACTTTAAAGAAAAATAGGAAGGCCAGAGAGGCAGAGACAAGTCTGAGAGGGCAAAGGAAGCCTCGGGTGTGCTGTATGAGGTTGGCATGATGGGAGCTTGACTTACGTACGCGCACACTTGCTGGCTGCAGCCCAGCTGACCTCGGTGACAGCAGGTCCCAACAGCTGCGCTCTCTCCAACACTAAGTTTGGGAAATTGATTCTTCTCACAACTTTTGATTGATCTGATTTGCAGAAAGTGGCTCTGGTTGTCACGCTGCTCTCAGCAATGGGCACTTTTCCTTCTTTTTCTTCCTCCAGAGCAGAGAGAGGGGTCGTCCCCAGCTGGGCCCACGCTGACCGAGGGGAGCCGCCTCCCAGGCATTCCCAGCAAAGCCCTCCTGACAGAAACTTTGCTACAGAGAAATGAGGTGGAGAAACAAAAGTGAGTGGGGGAGGGACAGGCGGGCTCCTGTTGCCCCACCTGGCTGGGAGGTGGGACCAGGAAAGTCACCCCTGCCCAGGACAGCTGGGGAATCCAGATGCAAGTTGGAGGTGAAGACATAGGCCTGGGTTTGAGCTCCATCTCAGTAGTTCAGTGGCCACCCTGGGCAGGTCACCTCACCTCTCTGAGCTTCAGTTTCCCCATCTGGAAAATGGAGCTAATGGTGGTTTATTAGCCAGCTCCAAAGAAACAGAACCAGTAGGATTTTTTTTTAGTTAATTTTTTTTTAGTTAAGATGTATTTCAAGGACTTAAATCACACAATTGGGGCTGGCAAATCCGAGTTGGTAGACCTGCCAGCAGGCTAGGAACTGTCAGGCAGTAGTCAGTGTTGCAGTCTTGAGGCAGAACTTCTTCCTTGGTTTTATTTTAAGACCTTCAACTAGTTAGATCAGGCCCACCTACATTAGTGATAATATTCTCCTTTACTAATGTCAGCTAATTGTAGATGTTAACCACATCTACAAAATACTTCACAGAAACACCTAAATGAGTGTGTGTTGGGATAAATGGATACTATAGCTTAACCATGTGGACACTTAACATAACCATCACACGTGATATCAATTCCTAGTCTGCCATGGAATGAAACAAGGTGACTCCTGTGCATTCTCGTTAGCGTGGCACTCACACAGAGGAGTGTGTGTCAGTAAATGGTGCCTTGACAGTGGTGCAGCAGTAATATTTATAGAGCCACCTACTGTGTACTGGTCACTATTTTAGAGACACAGCAGTGAATAAAAGGTACAAAACTCTCTGCCCTCCTAGAGTTTACTTCCTAGTGAGGAACACACAAATGAATAAGATAAGTAAAATAAGCGATATGTTAGATGATGATAAGGGTTTGAGGAGAAGTAAAGCAGGGAGGAAGAGGATGAGATGGAGGGCTGAAGTTTTAAATAGAATGTTGGTGGAGGCCTCAATGAGAAGGTGAGCAAAGTCCTAAGGAGGCAAGGGAGTGAGCCCTGCAGGTATCTAGGGGAAGGGTGTCACAAGCAGAGGGAACAGCCAGTGCAAAGGGTCTGAGGCTGGTGTACTGAAACAGCAAGGAGATGAATGTGGCTGGAGTGGAGTGAAGGAGGGGGAGGTGAGATCAGAGGTAAAGGGGGCTTCTTCCCTAGAGTCTCTGAATCTGATACTGTAAGGCCCAGGCTTTGCCTAAACCCTTCACTAGTCCAGGTAGGGCCTCTCTTTACTGCGATACTTGCATTACTCCGGAACTGGGCCCCAATGGGCTGGATGGACATCCCAAGCTTCTGCCAAAGGGAGGGGGGAAATGCCTCCGGGGCAGTAATAGTAGCTGACGGTATTGAGGAACACACTAAGCATGCTTACAATACCCACTGAAGCAGACCCCATCAGAAACCCCACTTTATAGACCAGGAAATTGAGGCCCAGAGAGAAGTTGCTGGCTGCCATAAGCCCCCTTCCCAAAATGCTGCCAGAAACTTAACTGGCCCAACCATTATGGGGGCCACATACCAGCAAAACAGTGGGGCAGCTAGATGCCTAAATGTCAAGTTTAAGGACATGTGTTGTGTTTAAGATAGAGGTGAAGAGTACAGGGAATGGGCAAGGGGATAGGAAACGGGTGGGGCTCAGGCAAGGCCCATTCAATGAGCAGAGCTGGCATGAGCAGGCCCGGTCTCTCCACAGGGGCCTTCAAGAAGTACAAATCACTTTGGCAGCCAGACTGGGGGAGGCAGAGGAAAAGATCAAGGTCCTACATTCAGGTATGTATGTGGCACATGGCCCTGGCCCTCACACAGCACCCTGGCCCTATCAGACCAGGAGGAGGAAGAAAGGCACTGACACTATGAACATAGGCCCAGGTGTTTCAGAATCAAGAGGGTAAGAAGGGAGTTTGGGAAGGGGAAGGAGAGAAATTTACATTACCCAGCGGGGGACTGAGCCCCCAGTCCCTGGAGGCCATACTACTGTGGAGAGAAGGTTGGAGCTAGAATTAAAATAGGGGTAGCAAATTGAAGGCCTTCTGTGTCCTAGCACACAACTAAGCCAGTCAGGTTAGAGAAGACAGTAGGGTGGGGTGGGATCTGGGGTAAACTGGAGAAAGCAGCTTTATCTAAAGAGCACCAGCCAAAAAAAAAAGAGCACCAGCCAGGCACTGCCTTATGGCCTAGTGTGGCCAATCCCTTCAATTTTCCTAGAAAAAATCAGAAATCTGGAATTTTATGAGAAATCCCTCATTTATTATCATATACTTATATCTGTTGATTTTGTTACTCCTCACTGTCCCCCTTACTTGCCAGGTCTGGATCTCAGGGTGGATGAGCTATGGGTAGATCATCCTACCCTGGTGACCTAATGGTGCTAGAAGGCTCATACCCCAGGCCTTGGGACAGCCAGCCCCCCTCCCCACCCCAGCCACTCCACATGCCTCTCACCAGCTTGAAGCCCCTCTAGAACCTGTCACCAGTTCTAACCACAAGAAAGGTCTTTCCTCACTAGCCTAGACCTCATTCTGCCTTCCAGGCCCTGCAGGAGTAGGTTCCACCTCCCTGGGGGTGGGCAGCCTCACCCTGGCTCTTTACTTTTTCCCAGCGTTGAAGGCCACGCAGACAGAGCTGCTGGAGCTGCGGCGGAAATATGATGAGGAGGCGGCATCCAAGTAAGTGAACACCCTGCTGAGGTATGCCTCCTCCCTCTGACCCTCCCAGATATGCCTTCTCTTTCTGATTCTATATGAGGTACCCATTTTATTAAACACCCTCTGCTCCCCGCCCCACAGAGGCACACAGCCATATTCAATGGTCATTGCTGTGCCATTTATGCACAACAGACTATAAATGGCATTCTGGGTCTACTGGGCAGGGACCTGCGCCTTACCCCAGCCTCCTGGGGCTGTCCCACTCCTCAACTCCACAGTCCAGCCCTCAGGGCCAAGTGTCATTCACTTAAATTACTCTGTACTCAGTGTTTCTTCAGGATTTAAGACATTGCTGATTTCACAAACACTTATTTAGTGCTTACTATTTCCCCAGGACTATGCTGAGACCCTGGAGGAAACGTTAGACATAGCCCTGGCAGACACTGACTAATGTGCAGTGATAAATTCATTCATTCACAGACACTCCTGAGCATTTCCTGTGTGCCCAATACTGTTCTGGGCACATGGTAAATGCTGTCAAGGGAAGAACAGGAACCACAAGAGGGAATAACAGGGAGCGGTGGGTTCCCTGAGGAGGTGACTTTCAGTGTGAGGCCTGGAATATGAGCAGGAGATGGCCACGTGAAGAACGCTGGGGAGTGTGCTCTGAGCAATTGGAAAAGCTTGTGCAGAGAGTGCCCTGAACATGCATGGAGCACATGCGTGGCTTATAGTCATCAAATGCTCCCCACAGGCCTCCTTTGGCCCCCACCCCACACCAGGAAGAGGGGCAGCCAAGGTGGAAGAGGCCTGTTCGGACCCCCTAGGTACTGAAGGGAGGAGGGCAGCAGAGTAAATAAATGGCCACCATGGGGGAGTAGAGAGGGTACCTAGGACGACTCTTTGGACCTGGTTCTCTTGAGGAAGGCATTCCAGGCAGAAGGCACAGTAGGAGCAAAAGCTGGGAGGTGCAGCTCTGCGACAGCTTCAGAGAGTGGACCCTGGGGAGGTGAGAGGCCAGGCTGCAGTCCTGAGGCCCATTTCCATTTCCCCGCAGCCTGGGTTCTTTTCCGTCCAGCCTAGTTTCTCCAGTAAGAGGGGTGGAAGTCAGCCTCCTTGGCCCTCAGTTTTGAAACCCTTGGGTTCAGGCAGGGGCTGGGGGGTATCAGGATGGGTAGGGGGCCTGGTGGTGGCCAGAGTCCCTTCCTCAGGGCCTCATCTTTCTGTCTCAGGGCAGATGAAGTCAGCCTGATCATGACCAACCTGGAGAAAGCTAATCAGGTGAGGAAACCTGTGCTGGGGGACTCATTTTGCACGTGGTGGGGGTCTCGGGCCAGTCTGGGAGGAAGGGCTATGCTCAATCTGTATTTATTGAACTATGTGCCATACAGAGTGCTGAGGCTGGGAGACGTCTGGGACCCAGGCCCTGAGCTCCTGGAGGAAGGAGAGTGAGGGTGCAGACAGAATACTCAAAAATAGGACGGTCCAGATAGCAGCAGCCAGAGAAGGGGCATTTGACCCAGATTCAGGAGTCAGGGAAGACATCCTGGAGGAAGGACCATGGAGCTGAGTCCCGATAAATCAGTCCAGACTGTAAAAGGATGGCATTCCAGGACAGGGAACGGCCTGGGCAAAAGCTGGGAGGCAGCCTGCACAGCAGGCAGGAGGCCTTTCTAGGTGTCTTTGCACAGCACGGGGAGGAGGGAAGCAGAGCATTGGCCAGTGATCCCAGCCCGCAAGTGCCCATCTCCAGGCCAAGTAGGGACATGGGTCTCTCCCAGCCAAGACTGAGTGAGGAGCCAGGGTTGGTGATGAGGCACAAGCCTGGGTCTGCTTCTCTCCCTCTCTCCCACCTGGGGTCTCCTCCAGCACTCTATCTGTAAATTCCCAGAAGTGGGATTGCTGGGGAAAGGATCGGTGCACTTATAATTTGGCAGATGTGGCCAAACTGCCCTCCATGGGGTTGGGCCAATTTACACTCCATCCAGCAAGGTAGGAATGGGCCTGTGTCCCCGCCTCGCCAGTACCACCTGTTATCAGACTCAAAGATCTTTGCCATTCAACTAGGCCCGTGGTCGGCAAACTGCGGCTCACGAGCCACATGCGGCTCTTTGGCCCCTTGAGTGTGGCTCTTCCTAAGCCTTAGGAGTACCCTAATTAAGTAAATAACAATGTACCTACCTATATAGTTTAAGTTTAAAAAATTTGGCTCTCAAAAGAAATTTCAATCATTGTACTGTTGATATTTGGCTCTGTTGACTAATGAGTTTGTCGACCACTAGTTACTAGGCTAAAGAAAAGGGATCTTAGTTTAAATAGAAAGCATTTTTCATGTTTATTTTTTCTGAGTATAAACTAAAACCAGCTCATTATAGAAAGTATGGAGAAGAAAATAAATGTCATCATATTAGGTTTTTAATATACTAAATGTGAACAAGCGGATTCTGGAGCAGAGCAGATCTATGCTGTTACTGACATAGCAATAACCATGCCAGTTTGCCCGAATTCTTACCTGGGGTGATGAGGCGAAAACCAGCTGGCACCCTAAATGCACCAGAGTTTGTACTGAACGTTAGCCCCTCCAGCCCCCCAAAATAGGAATCTGGGTAGTTCTGAGAGAGGGGCCTTCTGAGGGAGGGAGATAAATTATCTCCTGAGTGTCACGGTGAACAGAAGGGCAGGGGTCCGGGGTTTAGCATGTGGAATGCAAATGCTTCTCTCCAGGGGCAGATAAGACTGGTAGTGTTAAACCCAGCTTTATAGCCCAGGGGATGTCTCCACAGTCTGGGGCTCATCCCCCTCGAAATGTAAACACAGGCCCTCAGGGCAAATATCTCTGGCATTCTCACCAGCTCGTCTGTCATAAATTGTCTTCCAAGGCCTGTCTTTTAGCCCAGATCCCAAGCTTCAGTAACAAGAATATTTTCTCTACAACTCCACACACCCAAAACGTAACTGACTTGAACCTTTTCTGGAATAAGGCAGGATACAATAAATTAAAAAATCCATTAAAAAATAGAATTTGCCCTAGCTGGTTGGGTTCAGTGGATAGAGCATTGGCCTGCAGACTGAAGGGTCCTGGGTTTGATTCTGGTCAAGGGCACATGCCCGGGTTGCTGGCTCAATCCCCAGTAGGGGCATGCAGGAGGCAGCCGATCCATGATTCTCTCTCATCATTGATGTTTCAATCTTTCCCTCTCCTTCCTCTCTGAAATCAATAAAAACATATTTAAATAAATAAATAATCAAACAGAATGTGCCAATGGAGGTGTGTGGATCTCTGTGTGTACATAGTGGGCATAGCATCGTGATTGTCAAGGTCAGTGCGTAAGTTAAACATAATCACTATGCCCTGTGTCACCAGCTGAGGGTAAAAAAAAAGCTGCAGCTGTTCTAATTTTTTAAATAATGGCTCAAGATTCCACATACCCTGTTGATGTTAATAAAGTTAACCAGTTATTGACCCACTTACATGTGTCAGGCACCAAGCTAAAATGCCTAATGAGTTGTGTTTTTCCAAATCACTCAATAAAAAACAACTCTAGAAGGTAGTTGCTTTTATAATCCCCATTTTGTAGATAGGGAAACTGAAGTTGGGGAGATGAAATCTCTTACCCAAGGTCACACACACCCAGGAAGTGACAACGTACAGATTTCTCTCCAAAGCCACAAGGCTGTGTTGTTAACATTTAGATGCTTCCTCCCAGGCTTTTTTTCTCAGAAATGTTTGAAGACCCAATTCAGTAAACCGCCTCTTTCTGATTTAGAAGTATTTCATTATGTCTCTGCAGTAGATGTGTTTCATTTTCCCCATTTCACAAAAGGAAAGCTGAGACCCAGGGAGGGGAAGTGCCTTGCCCAAGGGCCTTCAGTAGCTTGTGAGCTGGGAAGCCACCTCAGCAGATGCCCCATCCAGGATTCCACACCAGGTGGTCGGGGAGCTGGGGACAAACTTGCCTTCTGACCAGACAGGCCTGAAGTTTACTTGGGATACAGAGTGGCCTCAAGTGTGTAAAAAGTTGCCCATCCCATCAAGACAGCATCTCCCTCCTGCCCTTGTGGATTGGGAATGTTCTGACTCCTCTTGGAATCTCAAGAACCCTGGGGGAATCAAAAGCCAAGTCAAGGGTTCAAGACCCAAAAAGTAGGACCCTCAGCCCTCAACCCTGCCTGCCCAGCCCATGCCTAAGACGGTGGAGGGAGAAGGTGAAGGGCCAGGGTGACATCCATTGTGGTCCCATTCACTTCTTAACCACACTTGTCCCATTCTCCTCCTCAGAGAGCTGAGGCTGCCCAGCGGGAGGTGGAAAGTCTTCGGGAACAACTTGCCTCTGTCAACAGCTCCATCCGCCTGGCCTGCTGCTCCCCGCAGAATCCCAGTGGGGTAAGGATGGTGGGAGAGCCAGAGGGAAAGGTTGGGAAAGGCCATGTTTGTGGGTATGAATACGTGGGTTGTTTGTGTGCATCTATGCGAAATTGTGCACATGGGTGTGTGGGTTTCTGATACTTACAGTGGGAGTAGCATCTTAATTGCCAAGGTCACTTGCTTCAACAGTTAAGGGTAAAAATACAGCCCAGCTCTTAACTTTTCAAGCTCAAGCTTCCATATATCCTGATTAACTGGAAGTCCCCTCATGCCCAATTGTCCAAAAATGCCAGAAACCTACTCAGACCAAAGAGGGTCGTTCCTATTGCCAAATGTCTGCCTGGCAAGAGGGCAAGGGGTGGGAAGGTATGATCACTGGAGCAGCAGTACAGTTTTGGTGGATGTCACCAGGTGTCGCTGTTGACCACTGGTCTCACACTGCTTGGTGAAGGCTTGGGACTACACCCTGCTGGTTCTCTGTATCCTTCCAGACCCAGACAAAAATACATACCAAGATCTGATGTTAATGCGCATATTTAGCCATTCGCGCCCAAAACATGAATTTTAACGCCACATGCTATGAAGAGCCAATCTTCTGTCATTAACCCTGAGGTCTCTGTATTTTTTTAACTATATTTTTATTGATTTCAGAGAGGAAAGGAGAGGGAGAGAGATAGGAACATCAATGATGAGAGAGAATCATTGATCAGCTGCCTCCTGCATGCCCCCCACTAGGGATCAAGACCACACCCAGGCACATGCCCTTGACCAGGATCTAACCCGGGACCCTTCACTCCGCAGACAGACGCTGTATCCACTGAGCCAAACCGGCTAGGGCGTGAGGTCTCTGTATTAAGCCTGGTTTTACGGTGCATCTTTCTCTTTCCCCCTGGTTGGTGTCCCTTTGGGTCCTAGGATCATTTCCTGCCAAAGGATTTTAGTCAGAACCACCCCAACCTATCCTTGTGTCATATTTTAGAAGTCTCCATCTCTGTTCTCTCAGAAAGCCTTGAGTTCCTCATGTAAATTGGTCCGCCTACTTCCAGATCTCTGCAGACAAGGCATTAGATTCACGGTTCCTTACATAATAACAGGTCTACCCCAGGGTAATTTATTGTCTCCACCCATGAACCTGAAGTGACCAGCATAATTTTAACCTTACCTGCCACCCTGATGCACTGGCCTGTGTCTGTTTCTGTTTGAATATTGGAATGTGCATCTGTTTGTGACCTTTGGAAAATGACTGCATCTTTACTCTTAACTGTGCCTCAGTTTCTTCATCTGTACAAGTAAGATCTACATTATAGGACTGTTAAAAGGATTACATGTAAAATGCCTAAAATGGGACTTGGCTCAATCTATGCTCAGTAAATATTTGATGCTACTATTATTATTATTAATATGGTTTTGGTGTGTCTGGGTTTTTGCCCACAAGAGCAATGGTCTTTTTGAGCATATACATGTCTCTGTGTGTCTGGTGATGTCCACATGAGTGTGTCTCCTTGACACCTGTGTATTTCTCTGTGTGTATCAGTGTGTGTTGTGGCTATCAGTGTGTCCACCGGTGTCTGTGTCCCAGGAGGCGGTGTGTATGTGTCACTGTGCCTGGATGTCTGCTCATGAGGATGTCTAAGAGATAATTTGCTGATGGTTCTTAATTAACCCCGGTGGAACCCAGCAAATGCCTGTGCTAATCAGCCACTGGGATCTTGGCTAGTTTGGGGGTGAGCTTTTCTGAGCAGAACAGTGGCACTCGATGCTAATTAATTTAATGTGTTAATGGCATCCGCTTCCTGTTTTAATTGTCACTTATCTCCATGGAAGAATACCCAGGGTTGGCAGTGATGGGTTTTTGTTTTGTGTTGATTTGTTTTTGTAAAGCTTCTTAGATTCATTTGTAACTGAACTCAAAATCAGCCTGACTTCAGTTTCCCTCAAACAGCAACCTCTTTGTCTTCATCCAGGACAAAGGGACCATTTCCTAAAACCTAGAGAAGCAGTGGGACTTGGGGCTGGTGGCAAATTAGGAAAAGGAAGGAACCACCCCTAATGTGACCTGTGGCTACAAGGTCTCACGTCTAACCCTATGGGTCTCTTACTGCCTGGAATGGAGACATCCTGCACCCATTTTAGAAACCCAAACCTTTGTCTATGCTGTTCCCTCTGCTGGTAACACCCTATCCCCACACTTCCTCACCCTGACCCTGGTCCTGATCCTGACCCTGACATTCTAACCCTGACACTCTAACCCTGACCCCAACCCCAACCCTAATCCTTAACTCTAACCCCAGTTCCTAGCCCTAGCTCTCACCCCTGATCCTGACCCTATTAACCTTTTGCTGAGTCATAATAGCTAGTTTGGCTGAGTCATGCTGTTTTTACATGTTGGGGGGGTTTTTTGCTCAGTCATGCTGGTGGATTGTTGCCAAGCCATGCTGGCGGTATTTGTGGAGTTGTGCTGGAGATTTTTGCTGAGTTATGGTACTGGATTTTTTACTGAGTCACGCTAGCGAATTTTTGCTGAGTCATGCTAGCAGGTATTTGTTGGATCATGGTTTTCATTTTTGCTGGGCCGTGCTTGTTATTTTTGCTGAATCATGGTATTGACTCTACTGAGTCATGATTTTGATTTTTGCTGAATCATGGTTTTAGCAAATGTTTTATTTAAGTATCCTATGTAATAAAACCCTAATATGCAAATCGACCAAATGGCGGAACAACCGGTTGCTATGATGTGCATTGACCACCAGGGGGCAGATGCTCAACGTAGGAGCTGCCCCCTGGTGGTCAGTGCGCTCCCACAGGGGGAGCGCCACTCAGCCAGAAGCCGGGCTTATGGCTGGCATGCGCAGCAGCAGTGGTGGGAGCCTCTCCTGCCTCCACTGCAGGTGGGCGGTAAGGAGCGAGGGGTCCCGGACTGCGAGAGCCCCGGACTGCGAGAGGGATGTCTGACTGCTGGCAGGCGGACATTCCTCAAGGGGTCCCGGACTGCATGAGGGCACAGGCTGAGGGAACTACTCCTTCCCCCTCCAGAGCACAAATTTCGTGCACCAGGTCTCTAGTAATATACATAAGGGAAAATGTGCATATCATAAGTGTACAGCACATTGAATTTTTCAGAATGAACACACCCCATAACCAGCATCTAGATCAAGAAGAACATTCCCAGCCCCCCAGAAACTGTGTTTGTATCTGATCTTAATTGAATAACACACACACCTTGGTGTCTGGTCTCTTCACTCCATATTATATCAGAGAGAGTTGTTGGAGTAGTTGTAGATTATTCTTTTTAATTCCTGTATAGTATTCCATTGTGGAATATACCATAGTCTATCCACATTCTCTTGTTGGTAGGCATTTGGAGGGTTTCCAGTTCGGGGCTATTACCGAGAGGGCTGCTGTGAACATGTGTCCTGGTGTCCGGGTCTGGTGCAGAGGGGCCTGCGTTTCTCCTGCATATATGCCAATGAGTGGAAGCACATATGTTCCCCTTCAGTGGATGCTGCCAAGCAATCTTCTAAATCTCTAACGTGTTCTTGAACTTCATCACGGTTTAGACACATCTTCCTCCAGAAAACCTTTCCTGCTCACTTCCCCTCCCACCTGTTTAGTTTCAAGAATAGAGGGAAAGGCTTCCAGGCTGGTAGGTCCAGCCTGGACAAGGCTCGGAGACGGAAAGAGAAAAGCCATGGGCCTGTCAAATGGGCTGACTGCTCTGTGGGGCTCAGCACTAAGACCATACCACAGATGGATCTCCCATTTTGTTTGGGACTCGGGTGGGGAGGCCAGCCCTGCAGCCCCTCAAAAACCCCCTTTGTCCTCAGGATAAGGTGAACTTCACACTGTGCTCGGGCCCGCGGCTCGAGGCTGCCCTGGCCTCCAAGGATCGGGAGATCCTGCGGCTGCTGAAGGATGTGCAGCACCTCCAGAACTCTCTGCAGGAGCTGGAGGAAGCCTCCGCCAACCAGATTGCCGACCTGGAACGGCAGCTCACAGCCAAGTCCGAGGCCATCGAGGTAGGTCTTTGGGGAGCAGGTGGGCAGATGGGAGATGGGTGGGACATTCCCAGACAGAAGGACAGCCCAGCCTCATTGTCTTTGTTTGCTCCTCTAGAAGCTGGAAGAGAAGCTCCAGGCACAGTCTGACTATGAAGAAATTAAAACAGAGCTGAGGTACTGTGTAGTGGGGCTCCATAGACCCCAGTCCTCTTCCCTGGCCGGGGCCACCTGGGCAGATGGCCAGGGCCCTTGGCAGAATCCGTTACCTTCCTCCCTCCCACCACACTCCACTTTGTGATGCCCTTGTCTCCTCTCCACTGGTACTTTGGGTGTCGTGCGCAGTCCTTTGCCATTAAGAGCTGCCTGTCAGAGAACATGCAAGGCAGCCATGTTGTTGGTGGTGTGCCTGGGGGGAGACGGGGATGATGCATTGATCAGATAAGCTCAAGTGGGCCGGTGTGAGAGTCGGTTAGCACAGCACCCCTCCTGGTAACATTGGAACCAGTTCACAAGCCCCTACTTAAAGCCTTGTTACCATGAGGCCAGCGTTGTGCGGGTCCAGGGGGTGAGGGCAGTTGTTCTCAGTCAGCGAAGATAGGTCAGTGGAAGTGCCTCTCCCAAGGCCTCTCCCCAAGCCAGGGAAGCACGGCTGCTTCACACTCTCCACTTTCTCCGGCAGCATCCTGAAAGCCATGAAGCTGGCCTCCAGCACCTGCAGCCTCCCCCAGGTGAGTGTCCCCGCCACTCTTCCCATGGGACAAGCTGCCCGTGAGAGCCTTCCACCAACCACGCCCTCCCAGCCCGGCCTCTTATCTCCTCAGAGCCTGGCCAAGCCCGAGGACTCGCTGCTCATGGCCAAGGAGGCGTTCTTCCCTGCACAGAAGTTTCTGCTGGAAAAGCCAGGTCTCTTGGCCAGCCCTGGTAGGGGAGGGGATGTTCTCGGGGCTAAGGGACCGGGTTGGGGCTGTGATGGGTCCCTGGCCTTCTCCATGCCCACAGACCACTGCCTTCCACTGAGGCAGGAGAGTGATGGAGAAAAGGGGTGCACGGTGATTGAGCACCTGCTGTGTGCCTGGCACTGAGCTGGGCACCGTCCATGTCTAAGCCAGTTGGCAGCTGTCCCACATGATGTCCACACACATTCACACACATACTCAAGGACATACAGCTCACTCAGGCCTCCTAAGGTCACCAAAGGCTCCATGCAGCCCCGAGCCTTCATGAGCAGTAGGATGAGGCCACGGGACAAGGCGGGCATTCACATTGCACCCCCGCAGCAGGCATTGCTCTCTCCCAAATCACCTGCTCAGCCACTTGCCCCTTCTCCGACACAGCGACTCCAGAACCTTTAAGCAGTGCGGCCCCAGCCAAAACTCTGTGCCTCCATTTCCTAACCTAAAAAATGGGGCCAGTGATGGGGCCTACTTCATGGATGAGGCGGGTGCCTGGGAAGTGGGTACTCCTGCAGGATGGGATTAATCCAAACTCCCCACCGCAGGGGCGGTGCTGGGCCTATAACAAGTGCTCAGTTAATGTTCTTCGTGGCAGGAGGGAGGGCTCCCCAGAGCAGGCAATTGGACCAGGCCTTGAAGGATGGGGATTTGAGAATGGGGGAGAGGTTGCTGGCAGAAAGAGCAGTGTCAACACTGGATGCCCATAGCACTTCTCTCCTTCCCTCTTCTACCTCCTCCCCTCTTCTCCCCACTTCCTCTCTCCCCTGCCTCTGGATTTCTGTCTCTATGTATGTTTCTGTCTGTCTTTGTCTCCTTCTTTCTCTCTGTCCATCTGTCTTTCACTCTCTCTCTGCCTGTCTCCCTCTGTGTCTGTCTGTCTCTCATATGCATGATTTCTCTCATGTAATTTCTCTCTGTCTCTCTTTTTTCTATCTCTCTTGTGTCTCTTTCTCTGTGTATGTCTCTCATTATTTCTTTCCCTGTCTTACTCTCTTGTCTGTCTCTCCTCTCTCCTTCTGTCTGTCTCTCTCTAGAGGAGGACCCTTCGGAGGACGACTCCATCAAGGACTCTCTGGGCACAGAGCAGCCCTACCCATCTCCTTCACAGCTCCCACCACCGCCACCACCAGGGCCGGAAGACCCCCTGTCCCCAGGCCCCGGGCAGCCCCTGCTGGGCCCTAGCCTGGGCCCTGATGGCCCTCGAACTTTCTCACTGTCCCCTTTCCCCAGCCTGGCTTCAGGGGAGAGACTGGCAGGGGACGTGCTGCTGTCTAAGCACATGATGCCCCCGGCCGCCTTCAAGGGAGAGGCAGGCAGCCTGCTGGTGTTTCCCCCCACCTTCTACAGTACCAAGCCCCCCACGGCCCCTGCCACCCCAGCCCCTGGCCCTGAGCCGCCTGGGGGCCTGGAGCCGGCTGATGGTGGCGGGGCCAGTACGGCTGGGGCAGGTGCCGGAGCAGAGGAGGAGCAGCTGGACACGGCGGAGATTGCGTTCCAAGTGAAGGAGCAGCTGCTCAAGCACAACATTGGGCAGCGGGTGTTTGGCCACTACGTGCTGGGGCTGTCACAAGGCTCGGTCAGTGAGATCCTGGCCCGGCCCAAGCCCTGGCGCAAGCTCACGGTGAAGGGCAAGGAGCCTTTCATTAAGATGAAGCAGTTCCTGTCGGACGAGCAGAACGTGCTGGCTCTGAGGACCATCCAGGTGCGGCAGCGAGGTGAGTGCTGGCCGCAGGGTCTGCGAACACGGGTTCTGGATTCAGAGCCAGGCTCAGCCGCCTCCAGCTGTGTGACCTGTAGCAAGTGACTTTGCCTTTCTGTGCCTTCCTTTCCTCCTCTGTAAAATAAGGAAATGCATCCTCTCTCCCTCCTTCCTGAGGCCTGTGCCCAACTGGCCCTCATGGAACAGTTCGATAATGGTGCGAAAAGGCTGGGTCTCAGGGGCTGTTCTGACAGCTACCCCCTAAGCACCTTGAAGCCTCAGTTTACCCATCCATTAAATGGCCTGGGTGATCACTAACCTTGCCAGGCTTAATTTTTAGGCTACTCCATCTGAAGGGCCCAAGCTCTGACCTCACAAACACCTGAGTTTGAGTCTCAGCTCTGCCCTTCACCCACGGGGTGGCCTCAGGCAGCTCACTTGCTTTCTGTGCCTCAGCTTCCCATCCACTAGCCTCCACGGGGTGAAATGAGTATAAAGCACATAGTAACTGCGTGAGAACTTTTAGCTATGGTGGTGGCTGATCATTGTTGTTTTGCTATTATTATTTAAGTCACTTGAAGGTCCACAGTGTGTCACGTAGACTAGCTCAGCAGTGGTCCTACTGCACATACTCATGGTCTGGCCTGTGCTCTCCTGGCCTTTGCCCTGGCCCTGGGAGGAGGGGCCCAGCCATTCACCTTCCCAGCTCCAGGGACTGACCCCCAACATGCAGGTCCCCGTGACAAATGCCTCCTTGCCTCTCCCAGGCAGTATCACCCCGAGAATCCGCACACCAGAGACAGGCTCTGACGACGCCATCAAGAGCATCCTGGAGCAGGCCAAGAAGGAGATCGAGTCACAGAAAGGGGGTGAGTGTGGCAGGCAAAGGCCTGAGCCTCTGGGGCCTGCTCTGAGCAGCAGGCAGAGTCTTGGCCCCCTCATCCCCTGCCATCCATCCAGAGGGGATTCCAAACAGGTCAGAACCTCTTTGCTTCTTTCAGTCTGCAGGCAGGCAAAGTCTAGGCCTGGAAAGTGCCAGATCCATGCTATCCAATATGGAGCCACTAGGCACACACATCTATATTCATTCAAATTCAAATTAAATAAAATTACAACTTCTTGAGTCACACTGGCCCCATTGCATAGGTGACTAGTGGCGGCTATATGGGACAGCACAACTCGGAATGTCTCCTTCATCACAGTTCTGAGCTGTCAAACACACCGAGGCCTGAGCCTCACCCCAACTGTTAGTCTCACCCTTGCACCTGTACCTTCTATATCCCATGGAGACACTTGTCTGGCTTCCTTCTGCTTCTGTGACCATGCCATCCACACCTTCCCATGGGGCACCAGATTCATCTCCTAGTGCTGCTGTTAGCCACAAATTCAGTGGCCGAAAACAATACAAATTTATTATCTCATGGGTGGGGTGGGTGGGGCAGAAGATTAGCCTCCCTGAGCTAGTCAATGAGTCGGCAGGGATGCGTTCCTTCCGGAGGATCTAGGGGAGAATCCGTTCCCTTGATTTTTTACAGAGAGGAAGGGTGAGGGATAGAGAGCTAGAAACATCGATGAGAGAGAAACATCGATCAGCTGCCTCCTGCACATCTCCCACTGGGGATGTGCCCGCAACCCAGGTACATGCCCTTGACTGGAATCGAACCCAGGACCCTTGAGTCCGCAGGCTGACGCTCTATCCACTGAACCAAACCGGTTTCGGCGAGCCAGATTTGTCTTGCTGCGCATTCTGACCCTGCTGTTTATTAGCTGTGTGACCCTGGGCAAGTTTACTTAGCCTCTCTGTGCCTGCATTTTCTCATTTTTAAAATGAGGGTAGTGTTAATACTCCTTAAGGTTGTGTGAGGATCAAATTAGATCAATCCTGGCAAGCACTCAACCTAGGACTTGGCATGTAGAAGGTGCCTCTGAAAGGTTAGCCATTGTTACCGTTAATATTGTCATTATGTCTCTATTGTTGTATTTGCTTATGTTACAAATGACTGCTAATGTGGCTGTCCCTCCCCTGGTCTGAGGCTTCTTGCAGCTAGGAACCCAGTTGCTTCTGTGCAGCCAGCACGCGGTTGGTTATAAGACAGTTGCTGACTTAGAACAGGTTTCAGCACTCCCACTCTCTTTCAGTGTCTTCTGCCCCCTGGTGGTGACTCAGAGTAAGTGACCTGATTTCCAAGCTTCTGCTTGCTGCTG
Organism: Myotis lucifugus; assembly: GCF_000147115.1. Classification (NCBI taxonomy): domain Eukaryota; kingdom Metazoa; phylum Chordata; class Mammalia; order Chiroptera; family Vespertilionidae; genus Myotis; species Myotis lucifugus. Next base: position 767,981 of record NW_005871304.1, read on the forward strand.
GGAGCCATGAGTTTCCCAAGGGTCCTCTCCTTGGCCTGGTCCCTGAGAGGGAGTGGAAGGAGGTTTACCCTGCGAGGAACCTACAATGCCCCACCCAGATTGGGCACAAAGATTTATATACAAGCTTTTCTTTTATCATTGTCACAACAATGACAAACTAGAAACACCTAAGTATCCAGCAGTTGGGGAACAGGGGAGTCTCTATGGCTCTACCTATGTATGAATGGAAAGTATACAATGTGTGACCTTTTGTGTCTGGCAGCTTTTAACTCAGCATGTTTTTGAGATTCATCCATGTTGTAGCAAGTATCTCTGCTTCATTCCTTTTTATGGCTGAATAATATTCCATTGCTGTATTACCTTTTAATCAGAAAAGCAACATAAATTATTTTTAATTGGACTGTGGGATCCACTGGGGTGGAGACTGGACAACAAGATAATAGAGAAAGGGCAGTGTTGATCTGGCTTGGTCCAGGGGTGGGGAGACCCAGAGCAGGAAAAGCCACTCAGAGGGCTGAGGGAAGCACTGTTCTATTGTTCTTTTTGTTTACTACTTATTAAAAAGATTTTTTACCAAATAATATATTATTTATTTTGTTTGTTTTGGAGCTTTATAGAAAGTGAATTATACTGTGTATCACCTTCTGGGACTTGCTGTTTTTGCTCAAAATTATGTTAAGATTCATGTGTGGTTTTGCACAGTGACTTCCTTTTTCATTGCTGTATAGTATTCTGTTGTGTGGCCATGCCACTATTGTCCATCCTCTCCTCCATGAGTATTTGGGTTCATGCCATTATTTTCCAGTTAGAACAAATGAAGCAGCCTCTTTTATGTGCTATAGTATTTTTCTTGTCTTTGAACATTTGTGTAGATGGATCATAGCATATGTAAAAGACAGGTCTTTTTTATATCAGATTATCCACATAAATACTTTCTTCATATATGCTAAAATCTCACTGTCTACCTGATTTTTAATGGCTGCCCAATAGTCTGCCAAACAGTTGGACCATAATTTACTTAATCAATCCCCAAATGGTGGACACAGAAATTACCTCCAACATTTTGCTGGCATAAATACCAATGCTGTGACCATCTTTGTTGCCCTTGGTGCCATGTCCTGACGACTGGCCTCTGGCCACCCTGTCATCCACCCACAGGTGAGCCCAAGAACTTGACAGCCCCATTGACCATCACTAATGGCACACCCTCTGCCAGCACCTCAGAAGATGCCATCAAGAACATTCTGGAACAGGCACGCCGGGAGATGCAAGCACAGCAGCAGGCCCTCCTGGAGATGGAGGCAGGACCCCGGGGCCGCTCAGTGCCTCCTTCACCCCCAGAGCGGCCCTCACTGGCAGCTGTGAGCCAGAATGGGGCTCCAACCTACGTCAAGCAGGAGGACAGCAGTGGTAGCAGCGGCAGCGGGGGGACCAGCAGCAGTGCCACACAGACATCCCTCACTGTCCTGTCTCCTGCTGCCTTCGTGCAGAGCATCATCCGGAAGGTCAAGTCAGAGATCGGTGATGCTGGCTACTTTGATCAGCACTGGGCCTCAGACCGCGGCCTGCTCAGCCACCCCTACAACACCTCCGTCTCACCCTCACTCTCCTCCTCCTCCTCCAGCTACTCTGGCCAACCCAATGGACGGGCCTGGTCCCGTGGGGATGAGGCTCCCACAATCCCTGAGGATGAAGCGGCTGGGGGTGAGGATGAACCCCCAAAGTTGGGCGAGCTCAAGGCCGAGGGGGGCATCTCTGAGTCAGGCAGCAGCGGGCGGCTAGCCTACTACCCAACATACGTGCCCCGCACACTGAAGCCCACCGTGCCGCCCCTGACCCCAGAGCAGTACGAGCTCTACATGTACCGTGAGGTGGACACGCTGGAACTGACGCGCCAGGTCAAGGAGAAGCTAGCCAAGAACGGAATCTGCCAGAGGATCTTCGGGGAGAAGGTGAAGACAGGGGCAGGGGAGCAGGTAGGGCAGGAGGCTCAGGGCCATGGGACCCAGGGAATGAGAACGACCTGATGACACAGCCCCAAGTGCCCATGGTCTGAAAAGAAGCAAGAACAGGACAAAAGCATGATTTGAACCCAGGTTCTTGTGACCCCAAAAGCTCAACCTATATAATAAAAGGCTAATATGCAAATTGACCAAACAGCGGAACGACCGGTCACTATGATTTGCACTGACCACCAGGGGTCAGACACTCAATGCAGGAGCTGCCCCCTGGTGGTCAGTGCACTCCCATAGGAGGAGTGTCGCTCAGCCAGAATCCAGGTTCATGGCTGGTGAGCGTAGCGGTGGAGGTGGGAGCCTCTCTTACCTCTGCGCAGCGCTAAAGATGTCCAACTGCGAGAGGCTGGGCTGCGAGAGGCTGCAGGCTGGGCTGAGGGACCACCCCCCCCCCCTCCAGTGCCTAAATTTCGTGCACCGGGCCTCTAGTTCTTCTATATCTAGCTGTCCCTGGGTTCTGTGGGAAAGGGTCATGGGAAAGGCTGGCATTCAGTTCTGTGGTTGTTAAAGCAGTAAAACACTTCCACCTGGCTAGAAATAACTATTTAGCTCCCCTCCTGCAGGACCTTATATCCCTCCATTGGTCCAGCTACTAAAGGGGCCTCTTGGTTGGTTGGTGCCCCCGCAGTACCAGTGGTTAAGTAGTTTTTTAACATCACCTCTGCCCATAGCAGAGGAGCAGGCAAACAAACAAGCCGAGGAGGGAGAAGTGAGTAACCTAAGTGGGAGACACAGGAAGGCTTCCTGGAGGAGGGGGCACTTAAGGGGGTCTTAATAGCTAGGTAGATGTTTACATGTAGGGAAATCGGGAAGGGCACTGCAGGTGAGGGTACTACACAGGCACACACCTGGGAAATGAACAAATGAAAACAGCCCTGGCCTCTCAGGCAACAGAGTGACCAGTGATCCCTAAGAGTCTTAGGGGAGAGGGGAGGTGATGGCCTGTGTTCCAGGAGCCTGCTGACCCACCCTTTCTGCACCACCGGTCCCCAGGTGCTGGGTCTGTCACAGGGCAGTGTGAGCGACATGCTGTCCCGGCCGAAGCCATGGAGCAAGCTGACGCAGAAGGGGCGGGAGCCCTTCATCCGCATGCAGCTGTGGCTCTCGGACCAGCTTGGGCAGGCCATTGGCCAGCAGCCCAGCGCCTCACAAGGTGAGTGCCCATGGGGCTCTTTTGAGGGGTGCTACCAGCCCCCAAAACTGCGGAGAGCCCTCACTCTTCCATTCTGTGATGGCACGTGCATCTGCTTTACTGCCTCTCTCTCTGGCCCCACTGCCCTGGCCACCATTATTGCTGCCCTGGAAGACTGCAGTGTGTTCCTAGCTGGTGTCCCTGCCCCCCTTGCTTCCTTCAATCAGAGGGATGCATCTATCGCTGGTTTTAAACCTCCAGGTGGCGCCCAAGCAAGTGTAGAAAATAGTTTACATGTGGAGCCCCACCCTCTGATCCCATCAGAATCGCCGATTGATGTCTTTTTTCCCAAGGATCCAGCATGCAGCCTCAGAATCCTTAGCACAGGGCCTTGAGCAGCTGTCATGAGACATAGGCAGGTGGAGTTTGGACTTTGCCTCGGTGAGGAAACTGAGGCTCAGAGAGTTGCCCAAAGTCATGGAGCCTAAGAATGGAAAGAAGGGGTAAAGGGGAGACTCCAGCTGAGCCCAGCCCCCTTCCCCCGCCTGCCAGCAATGGGTGGATACTTGAAACAGCCTCTTGTTTTCCCAGGCTGGCCCTTCTCCACCAACTTTGTGTTTCTGCTGGTGACAGTCATCAGAGGACATGTCCATGTCAGTTCCAGCATCACACAGATGTCGCCTAGATATCCAGGATCAGCCAATCTGGGGGCAGGTGGGACCATAGAGTCCTCAAGACCCCAGACAGGGGCTGCCTGCCACCTGGGGCTGTGGTGCACTACTCAGAACTTTAAGGCTTCTCTCTGCACCTTCAGGGTAATCGGGTCCCAGCCGAAATTTATTCACTCAATAGTCGAACCACCACCTCCTGTCTTCCAGAAAATCCTAATCGGTGGGTGAGAGGAAACCTGAGCTCTAGTCCTGACGTTGCTATAGTCACTGTGTGACTGGGGCACATACTTTTTTAATCTCTCTGAGCCTTAGTTTCCTCACCTGTCTCCTAGGCATGTTTTTGGTGACTTGAGATCATGGGCGTAAAACACGTAGCACTACACTGGGCATGTGGTAAGTGCTCAGTGAAAGGAAGTTTTGTTGATTACTGTCCTCATCGTTGTTATCTGATAAGGGAGACATCTAGCACAAGCAAGAAATTATAGTGAAGCCAGTTATTCTAGAGACTGTCTCCATTCGGCTTTGTCTGGTGCTTCTTGTGATCAGATTGAGGCCGCACCCTTCCAGCAGGAATATCACCGAAGCAATGCTGTGTCCTCGCTTCGCATTGTATCAGGAGGCGCCCGTTGTTGATTTGACCCATGATTGGTGGTGTTTCCTTTGATCACTTGGTTGAGGTGGTATCTGCCAGGTATCTCTTTGTAACTAATAAGTATCTTGTGGGGAGATACTTTGCGACTATGTAAACTTTCATCTGCTAGTTTTCCCATCCAGGACTGTCCCTGCCTGAGCTATTACTGTGGTGGTTGCAAAATGGATTGTTGCCAACTCTTGGCTCTAACAAGTAAGACTGTCTAAACTGTGTGTGACTATGCAGTAACCACCTTCTCCGTCTCTCTGGCCCACAGCCAGTCCCACCGAACCCAGGTCCTCACCATCTCCACCCCTTAGCCCCACGGAGCCCGAGAAGAGCTCCCAGGAGCCCTTGAGCCTGGTATTGGAGAGCAGCAAGGAGAACCAGCAGCCAGAGGGACGCTCCAGCTCCTCACTGAGTGGGAAGATGTGCTCGGGCAGCCAGGCCACAGGGGGCATCCAGGAGATTGTGGCCATGTCCCCCGAGCTGGACACCTACTCCATCACCAAGAGGGTCAAGGAGGTTCTCACAGACAATAACCTAGGTAAGGGGTGGTGGGACTGGGGGATGCTGCCTCCCACCCGGTTAGCTCCCACTCTTCTTGAGTGAGATCCCCACAGTGAGATCGCAGGGCACTGGGGTCCAGCCCACCCAGCAGTCCTAGAGCACCCAAGACCCTCTGGGAGGCATCTAACTCTGACCTGGGTTCCTAGAGAATTAAGATAAGTTGAAAGTAAATAAATAACAACTCTCAAGCCTCCCAATCAGAATCCAGTTTTTATGTATCTTTGATACTTTTCTGAACACTCACAAGAATATATGTCACTAGTTTCTTCTTTTCTCTTTTCTATATAGATACAATTATACAACATACACATACAGCTTACTTTTTAAAGAATTTTTTTATTTTTTTAATCCTCACCTGAGGACATGTTTTTTCCCATTGACTTTTTTTTATTAGAGAGAATGGAAGGGGGTCGGGGAGAGAGAGAGAGAGAAACAAACATCGTGAGAGAGACATATTGATTGGTTGCTTCCTTCTCGCACCCCAGTTGGGGCCAGGGATTGAACCTGCAACAGAGGTACATGCCCTTGGCCAGGAGTCAAACCCAAGACCGTTTAGTCCACAGGCTGACACTCTAACCACTGAGCAAACCAGCCAGGACCAGCTTGCTTTTTCTTCCATGTTAGAATAATTAGGCCGCCTGCATTTTTTTGCACTGTTGTAGTGTTTTAGGCCATGGATGGCCTACATTTTTTACCCAACCGGTTGACATTTTGGTTGTTTCCAATTTCCTGTTGCCTCTGAAACTAGTCCAGATGCATCTTTGTGCCCTTGGGCAAGTACAGCTGGAGGGTAGATCCAGTGGTAGTGTTCGGTCAGAGGATGTGCACGTGGAAGTTTTGCTAGAATCTGTCAGATTACTCTAACAAGGTGATACTAATTATACATGTGAAGTATGCAGACAACTTCAGGCATCTCCTAGGAGTGAAGAAAATCTAAAGTATGAAAGCAATTTTGTTGGTAGCTGTCTGGTCCGCGCCGTGCCTCCCCTCCCCCCAATTCCATCTTCTATTTTGCTGAAAGGTCCCCTCTAGATCCACACTGGATGTAGGTTCCCGCCGTGTCTGAGTTAGTGGAGACATCCTGGGTTCTCCCCTCTGCCTCTCCCATTTCTTATCTCTCCTGAGAGCACCTCTGCCAGGGTGACAGTTGTCCCTGCCCCTGTCCCCAGGGCAGCGGCTATTCGGGGAGAGCATCCTGGGCCTGACGCAGGGCTCCGTGTCCGACCTGCTGTCTCGGCCCAAACCCTGGCACAAGCTCAGCCTGAAGGGGCGGGAGCCCTTTGTGCGAATGCAGCTGTGGCTCAATGACCCCCACAACGTGGAGAAGCTGAGGGACATGAAGAAGCTGGAGAAGAAAGGTGAGCACTGGGTCCTCTGGGTCTGGCCTCAGGTTTTCCCACTGGAACCGTATCTGGTTGTAACCCAACTAACCCAGGCCCTCAGTGGTCCAGCCTCAGCCTGGTGCGGGACTGCAAGAAATAGGAATCCCACAGTGTGAAAGCAATGAAAATAATTTAGTACTTCTCCCATGAGAATTCCAGTCCCTGTCTCTCTCAGTTTCCTTTCACACACCTGTAGCTACTTCAAAGTCTTTTCCCAACCCCTCTGCATGTTCCCAAAAACACCCCTTCTCTGATTCTCTATCCTCTGCACCAGCTCCTAATGCAGGGGTCCTCAAACTTTTTAAACAGGGGGCCAGTTCACTGTCCCTCAGACCGTTGGAGGGCCGGACTATAGTTTAAAAAAAAAAACTATGAACAAATTCCTATGCACACTGCACATATCTTATTTTGAAGTAAAAAAACAAAACGGGAACAAATACAATATTTGTATTTGCATGTGGCCCGCGGGCCATAGTTTGAGGACCCCTGTCCTAATGTATAATATGTAGATAGATTCCCCTGTGCCGATTACTGCAAAACAACACAAGAATTGACCCAGCCAACAAGACTTCTGTGGTGGTCCGGCCGGCATGGCTCAGTGGCTGAGCACCGACCTATCAACCAGGAGGTCAGGGTTCAATTCCTGTTTAGGGCACATGCCCGGTTTGCGGGCTCAATCCTCATTGTGGGGCGTGCAGGAGGCAGTCGATCCATGATTCTCTCTCATCATTTATGTTTCTATCTCTCTCTCCCTCTCCTTTCTTCTCTAAAATAAAAAATATTTTTTAAAAAAAAAAAGACTTCTGGGGTGGAGATGGGAACTGGGTGGGGCAAGGAGATTGCAGATGCTTATATTGTCCAATATTTTCTTTTATCCCTGAGAAAATGAGCAGTCACTGAGCACTTGCTGTGTATCCACAATCTCATGATGTGTGTAAGGAATCCCTGGAACTTAAATTAAAAAGCTCAGGGCCCAGTTGGGAGATGAGGTACCAGGAGCTAACAAGTTGTCATCCAAGGCACCCAAGACAGCTCGTGAGTAGAGAGTCCAGGGTCAAGCCAGGCCGTGAGGGACACGTGAGCCAGGGCCACGCCTCCGCTGTTGGCACAAATAGCTTTGCAGCTGAGAACTTGGCCTGCCACCTGCTGGCTGTGTGACCTTTGTAGCAAGTTACTTCCCCTCTCTGTGCCTCATTCTTCTTCTTCTGAAATTAAGTTGGTAGCATCTACCTCAGGGCATTGCTGTGAGGATTTAATAAGACCCTAATACCTTACACCCTCCATTCTCACATGGGCTCCCCACACACACACACATTTTGATGATTTGAGGTTGAGATGCATTTACTGCGTTCCCAGCCCCTGCTGCCCCTGGAGGATGGGGGTGAGGGTATTGATGAGCCTTGGGTCAGGCCCCTCTCAGCCCTCCCTCTCTCCCCTGCCCACCCAGCTTACCTGAAGCGCAGGTACGGCCTCATCAGCACCGGTTCAGACAGTGAGTCTCCAACCACCCACTCCGAGTGCCCCAGCCCCTGCCTGCAGCCCCAGGACCTGAGCCTCCTGCAAATCAAGAAGCCCCGAGTGGTGCTGGCGCCCGAGGAGAAGGAGGCCCTGAGGAAGGCCTACCAACTGGAGCCCTACCCCTCCCAGCAGACCATCGAGCTCCTCTCCTTTCAGCTCAACCTCAAGACCAACACCGTCATCAACTGGTTCCACAACTACAGGTGGGACAACTAGGGAGGACCCGCTCGGGGGATGGGCAGGGTCTCTGCAGGGCCCTCTTCCCCATCCCAGGGCCTGGAGGGAGCCCAGCATGGATGGCCTCTGGGAGATGAGGAGTCTGTATTGCAAGGGTGTTTAGATTTGTAGATAAACCTGGATGTAAATCCCAGCTTCACCATTTCTAGCTGTGAGACCCTGGGCTAGTCATTTCATCTCCCTGAGCCTCAGTCTTCTAACCTGTAAAATGGGGACCATGATGGGATCTACTTCACAGAGTTGTCCTGAGGATTCAATGGGCTAACATATTTACATAAAATACCTGGCACATAGGATGTAGTGGATGTTGATGTTACTATTGTCACTGTCTTCATTACGACTTCCCCAGCTTACTCTGTGTCTGCCTGTGTGAGGGATAGGGAATGGGGCACAGGCCTGAGGAACCTAACTTCCCACTCAGCCTCACGTTGGAGCCCTGACTAGGGGTCTTGGCCTCTCCCACTCCGAGACCAGCTGGCATTAAGCCAGTGGTATTAAGCTCCTCCCACTCACAAGGCCCCAGTGTTGGAGTCACTGACCTGCAGTGACCTGCAGTGGGCTGGGCCTCCTGCAATTTTGTCGGGTTGTTGACCGGATCTGGCAGAGGGGCTTCATAAGGCTGGTTGAGAGCCCTGTGGAGAAGACTTAATGGGTTCTAAGGGACCATGTCTGAGGCGCCCCTGCCAAGCTTCCTGAGAAGGAAATGTCTCTGGTGTCCATGTGGTGCCAGAGAGGAGAGTCCATCTGCATGTTCTAGGGACAGAAAGAAGGTCTCTTGATCCCCAAGGGAGAAGAGGAAGGAGGAGGCTGGAAGGGAGGAACACTTGAAATCTCTCTCCACAGCCCAGGCATGGGCATCACACAGACCTGAGTTCAAGGCCCACTTGGCTGTGTGTTCTTGGGCAAGTCACTGAACTTCTCTGAGTCTCATTCCTGTTTTACAGATAATGCTGAATCAGGGATCAAATGAACCACTTGAGGTGTAAACATTGTGAAATATTCCTTATTGTCTGGCTCAGACCCACACCCTGCCAAACATCAAACGAAATAGGTTCTTAAAACTGCACATGCTCCTTCTCTCTCTGGGGGATATAGGATATCCTCACCCCTTTTGTTCCCCACGGGAACTGAGCACTCCATTATTATTCAAAATATTCATTCAACAGATATTTGCCAAGTGTGTACAGTAAGCCAAGGTCTGGAGAAATGTGATCAAAGCAACATTCAAAATCATGAATCAGATAATTTCTACAACCTAATAAATGCTGTGAAACAGGAAGGAATAGGGGCTGAGGGAAAAGGAATTCTGCCTCCTGGTGAAGACTTTACAGAAGAGGTGGCATTTGAGCTGGGTTTGAAAGGATCAATAGGAATTTGCACCAAAGAGCAAAGAGAATTGCACTCCCCAAAATAACCACTCTCAAAAAGTTGTAGGTATAGAAGAATACATTATTTCATTTGATAAATGTTTATCGAGCACCTACTCTGTACCAGGCACTGAAGAGAACAAGACAAAGTTCTTACTCTCAGCATCTCCTGCAGACCACCAGAAAAGGTCACTATTAAACAAGCACTTCTATTAATGTATCATTACAAACTGCAGTGAGCTCTGAGAAAGGCAAACAACAGGATGTTCTGAGAAAAAATTACCAGGATGGCCCCAGTTATACATTTGGGAGTTGGGGCTTGCAAAGACTAATTTATACTATAGTATGAATGACTCTTAGCTTCATATTTATATTTGATCTGCAGTTTGGAAGTTCTCATGATGGAGCTGCAGACTTTGAGCCATCCTAAACCTCCCTCAAATCCTACCTCACTGGAAACTACGATGGCTGCCCCTGGTCCCTGCAGCTTTTCCCTTTAACAGGGACAGGGAGATGGCAGAGTCACTGTAAAGTGGACAAGGCCACCTTTGTGCAGGGACTGGGGACTGAGACAGGAAGTGAACCAGATGATCCCTCACAGTCCCTCTTAAGCCCAGGATCCTGGAATGGGGCATCGTCCCCCACCTGGGCAGGGAGCCAGGGAGGCAGGAGAGTGTAGCGAGACTTTTAGGTTCAAAGCCCAACTGTTCTACTTTCTGACTCTGATCGTGGCTATCCTTGTGCCTCTCTGAGCCTCATCTCGTTTATTGATGGGAATGATAATGATAATGTCCCCCTCACAAGGTTATTATGAAAAATAAATGAGATAATCTGCAAAAAGAGTTGGCCTGGTGCCCGGTACATATAAGCAGCCATTATTATTATGTTTATAATAATTACAGCTGTTACATTACATATCAATAATGTACTTAATTATTAATATAAATGGGCAGAAGGCTACAGCATTGAAGAAGCTGAGGAAGTCCTATTGTTTGATTACCTTAGATGAGTCATTTGACCTCCCTGGACCTCATTTGCTATTAAGAAAATAATTAATGGGCTTAGACCCATGCCTGGCTCTTCCAATGCTCTAAAACATGACGTATGAGACTAAGTTTCCCTCACACAGCAGGGAGGCTATTGAAGAGAAAATGGGTTCTGGACTAGAATTCTGGGTACCCAGACTCCAGTGCCAGCTCTGCCTCTGTGTTCTGTGGTGATCTGGACAAGTCACTCTCTCTGCCTCAGTTTCCCCTTCTGGGCTGATGTCGAAGAGTCCCTCCAGGAATGAGGCAGGGAGTTGTTGCCACAAACTAGATCTGGGTTTGACTTTGAGAAATGCTCTAGAACAGCACTGTCCAATAGAAATATAATGCAAGCCACATATGTCATTTAAAATTTTCAAGTAGCCACATTTACAAATAATAAAACAGATAAAATTAATTGTAGTAGTTTATTTTTACTTAGTCCAATAAATAAACCATTTTAACATTTTAATCAATATAAAAACTTTATTAATGAGCTCTTTTACTTTTCATTTTTTGGTATTAAGCTTACAAAAGCTTGCCTTTCCATCACATACCAATTCTCACTAGCTACATTTCAAGTGCTCAAGAGCCATAGTGGCTGCTATACTGGATAGTGCAGGTCTAGATCATGGTCTTTGGAATCCAATAGTCCTGAGCTTAAGTATTGGCCCTGCCACTTACTGGGCAAGTCAATCAACATCTCTGGGCCTTGTTTTGTCCTCTGTGAAGCAGGGATAGTAATAGCACCCACCTTGCACGGTTGTGGGGAGGACTTGCTAAGATGCTGCATGTGAAGGATCTTAGTTCCTACTGAACCCCCAGGGAAGTGGGTGGAGTCAAAATGCCCTTCACGTGGAGTGAGTTCAGGGTTAGCTGGTTCCCCCTCCATCTCCTCGCTCACCGTCATCTCTGCCCCAGGTCCCGGATGCGCCGGGAGATGTTGGTGGAGGGGACCCAAGATGAACCAGATCTCGACCCCAGTGCGGGTACTGGCATTCTACCACCAGGCCACTCCCACTCAGACCCCACCCCACAGAGCCCCGACTCTGAGGCTGAGGACCAGAAGCCTACGGTAAAGGAACTTGAGCTCCAGGAGGGCCCTGAGGCGAGCATCACTCCCCTGACTGCCCAGGACAGGGCCCCAGTGAGGATCAAGCAGGAACAGACTGAGGACAATGCTGAAGAAGAGGCGGGCAGCCAGCTCCAGGACTCCGGGGAGCAGGACAAAGGCCACGGTTCTCCCAAAGAGATGCATCCAGACCCTTTGGGTAATGATGGGCTCCCAAAAGTGGCCCCAGGACCTCTTCTTCCAAGCGGGCCTCCTCCAGACTGCCCCTTACTACAGCCCCCCCAGGAGAGCAGGGCTGGAGAGCAGCTACACCTGGACCCTCTAAGTTTTAAGTCGGCCTCAGAGTCCTCGCGCTGCAGCCTGGAGGTGTCACTGAACTCACCCTCGGCTGCCTCCTCACCAGGCCTCATGATGTCTGTGTCACCTGTCCCCTCCTCCTCAGCTCCCATCTCGCCATCCCCGCCCGGCGCCCCCCCTGCCAAAGTGCCGAGTGCCAGCCCCACTGCCGACACGGCTGGGGCCTTGCACCCCAGTGCCAAGGTGAACCCCAACTTGCAGCGGCGGCATGAGAAGATGGCCAACCTGAACAGCATCATCTACCGGCTAGAGAGGGCTGCCAATCGGGAGGAGGCTTTGGAGTGGGAGTTCTGAAAGCGAGGGCAAGGGGCCATCCTCACTCTGTCACTCTCTCTCCCAGACAGGGCAGGGTACAGGAGGGAGGAACTCAACCACCAAAATGTGGACAGCAGTGTTATGCCACTTACGTTTTTTGTTGTAATCCTAGTTCTATAAGTTGTGAGCGAGCAGGTGGGGCAGATGCCACTGCCTCCCCTTTTTGGCACGCCCGCCCCAGGGAGCACCCTCTTCTCTACTCTGGCCTCTGCAGGAGGCAAAGCAAAGTGGCGCCACATTTTCACCTGGAAACTCCAAACTCTTTTAGAAAAATAAATAAATATTTATAGACCTCTTTTAGATATTTTAATAAAGGATCCTTTGGAATTTATTCCCAGCCGATGCTGTTTTGATATTATAGAGAGTTATAAAATCAGGATGCTGTCACAACTGTTGCGAAGTGTACACTGAAGTTGTGTCATTTTTGCCACTAGATGAGATTAAAAGAAGACAATTGTTCAAAGCCATCACAAAACACTATTAAGACTGACCAAAATTTAGATAACCTTTGAACCACGGTTTTTTCCCATGTCTGTCTATGAGACACAGCGCACTGCTCCTGCCCTTCCAGAAACCGTGCTGGAAAGAGAAAGTCCAAAAGACTCTAAACGAAAACCTCGATGCTGTTGAGGACGTGTTTCATTCTGGTGGTCTGTTTTGCAACCTTGATAACACAGAATGTTGTGCCGTTGTAAATGTTGTCGAGATGTGGGCTGTGGCCGACTGTCCTATCTGAGATGTAACGTGGTACAAAATGAACTGCCTGCACTCCCTCTAGTCAGAAACCTCTGGGCCGCAGAGGTCGGACATCCAGCTCGTCCGTTGTAGACAGGATGTGTTTCCGGATCCTATGGAGGCAGGTGATTGGAGGGTGGCACTTGAGCCAGGGTGACCCCACTCCCCAACCTGAGTCATGGCCACAGTCAGGAAGTCTCCCTCCTACTTTTCCAGAGCAAGACGGTGGCCGCCATCTTCCCCTTTTGTGTGTTAAGGAAACAACAGCGTTGGTCACCCCACAAGCACCCAGCTCAGCTCTCAGCACCGAAAAGTAGATTCATCACACCAGAGACCCCAGGCCCCCTTCTCCATCTCTCAAGTGGACCCAGTGCTACTTCTGGGCGGCGTCTGCAACTCCAGGTCGATGCAGAACAAGCAAGAAGGTTAAGTTTGCTGCAGCATGACCACCGTAGCCCAGTCTCCACATCCACCCTCCTGCCTTCCATCACATGACCTTTTGGGGAGCAAAGACTCAACCCTCTAATTCAGAAACCGTTCCTCCAGCATCTTGATGGTTTCTAGAGGGAGAGTCCCCAATCTGGATGGAACAGCCACAGTATTGGTTGTTGAATCTCTCTCCTGATTTTATTTCTTATCTTTTTTCAAACTCTGTGGGAAGGTTGAGTTGGGTACCTCCCTACCTAAATACAGAATGATGAAGAAAAGGTGGCCATAATCGGTGCCTATCCATTGCCAGGGAGAGAGATGGCTGACGGGGGTTTCACAGATGCTGAAAGCATTTTGAAACCAGGCCAGTGAAACCTGATGACCAGAAAGGGACAATTGAGGGCCGTTCCAGAAATCTCAACTCTCATGCACCCAGCCCAGGCTACAGTCTCCACGCCAGTCAATGAAGAACAGCGCAAACCCTTCAGGAACGTCTTTTCCGCACACCCAGGCTATGCATTGAAGAGTTTTCCACTGTATACATTTTTATCCAGATGAAGGTATTTTTATATTTTGACAATAGGAAACAGTGACCAATTTTCAGAGTCATCAAATCTGGAACAAATAAAACAGCTCCTTTTAGTCACCACTGCCCTGTCACAAGTAAGACACCATGGGGGAACACACCACTTTTTACTGTTGAAACCCACACACCATTGAAATTCAGGCCTATACACAGACCACAATCCTTAGAAAATGAAATCTGGCTTTTGTGTGACGGGATTTGATTAAGCACTTAGTATAGTCTTTTGAACACGGAAATCCTGTTGTACTTAAAGCTAGTGGACCCGTGAACAGCTTTGTCAGGGTCATGTCCTATCACAGTGGAAACAAAACAAAAACCCACAAAACAGTTTCTATGAGAAATTGATGAACTTTGTTTAAAATTTTAAAAAAAGGGACACGTTCTGTAAATGCGTCGCTCAATACAGAATTGTATAATAAGGTCTGGGTGTCCTGCTTGCTTTGTTCTGGAGTTGGGGGTGCAAGTTGGGGGTCAGATCTGGCACTCAGCGGTGTTTTACAAAATGGTGTTTTTAAAAACTTTTTAATTAGTTTACCACCATTAAAATATGGGGGAATGTCATATAAAAATCGAGATTTTACCGGCTTCCCTGGAAAACCATTAAGATCAGGCCACACCGGGCCAACCTTCCAATGTGACAACAGCCAGCTGAGTGGCTACTCCCTTTCAACAGGACACATGTCCATGATTTGCCTCAGGCCTCACCTGTGCTACCTGTCCGGGTCCTGTGGGTATCTCGTTGGGCAGTTGTGCTATGGGCTCAAACAAAGGAAAGTAAAAGAATTGGAATCCATTTTTCCACTCAGCAGGGTGGAAGCAGGTTAGACTCGAGGGCCTAGGACAGTGATGGCGAACCTATGACACGCGTGTCAGAGGTGACACGCGAACTCATTTTTTTGGTTGATTTTTCTTTGTTAAATGGCATTTAAATATGTAAAATAAATATCAAAAATATAAATCTTTGTTTTACTATGGTTGCAAATATCAAAAAGTTTCTATATGTGACACGGCACCAGAATTAAGTTAGGCTTCTTCAAAATGCTGACACGCCGAGCTCAAAAGGTTCGCCATCACTGGCCTAGGACCAAGGAGCCAAGATCATGCCCTGCCCCCAAATCAGTGGCCACCGGCCATGGCCCTGAAACCAACCATTCTATAGGCTGGGCCCACCTCAGTGGAATGTGTGAGTGGCAGGTGCCCCCGGCCTCCTGAGACCAGCATCGCCCCTTTCCCAGCTGTAGAATTAGGATCTCAGTTTCCCCAACTACAAAATGGGAGTGTTGCAACAGCCAGCTCAGACAGTCATAGGAATAATCCTGCATGTAAGACACGTAGAACAGCCGTAACCGGTTTGGCTCAGTGGATGGAGCGTCGGCCTGCGGACTGAAAGGTCCCAGGTTCGATTCCGGTCAAGGGCATGTGCCTTGGTTGTGGGCACATCCCCAGTGGGCGGTGTGCAGGAGGCAGCTGATCGGTGTTTCTCTCTCATCGATGTTTCTGGCTCTCTATCCCTCTCCCTTCCTCTCTGTAAAAAATCAATAAAATATATTTAAAAATTAAAAAAAAAAAAAAAAAAAAAGACACGTAGAACAGTGTGTGGAATGTAAGGGCTCCGTGTTCTCAGGAGTGGGGACTGGGTTCTTTCAACCCATGAGGATGAGTCTCTGTGCATCAAGCTGCAGGTTTGTTTTTTCCTAACCAGTAATGTCAGGGAGTCCCCAAAGTAGCGTGAAACATTACTCATCCATGAGCCAAAGCCTCATGGCATCCCAAGACACAGCTTTCCTCTGTCTGGAAACCTTCCGATTGCCCCAGTTCTTCCGCACATCCTTGCAGTGGGAATTAAATGATTAATTACCTCCCCTTTGGTTAGGATAACTCGGTGGTCGGCAAACTCATTAGTCAGCGGAGCCAAATATCAACAGTACAACGATTGAAATTTCTTTTGAGAGCCAAATTTTTTAAACTTAAACTATATAGGTAGGTACATTGTTGTTAACTTAATTAGGGTACTCCTAAGGCTTAGGAAGAGCCACACTCAAGGGGCCAAAGAGCCGCATGTGGCTCGAGAGCCGCAGTTTGCCGACCACGGGGATAACTCATTGTTCCAAACCCAGCAGGACAGCCCCGGGAGGTCTGAGTACCCCATCAAGCTGGGGAGGGTAGCTACAGTTAGAGGCGAGGTCTCATTGGCCCTGGAAGTCCCAAGCTAGCCATTAAGGGTGACAATACAGGCGGGCCCAGCCTTTAGTCAGAGCTGGAGGGGAGAAGTATGAGAGTCAAGAGTTCAGGGCGTAAAGCCAGACCACCTGGTTTCAACCCCAGCTCCGTCTTTTGGAGCCACGTGACCTTGGGCAAATGCCAAAACTGCTCTGTGCCTCAGTTTTCCCAGCTGTGAAATGGGGAAATGATAGTAAAGGCACCTTTCTTATAAGGTGGTTGAAACAGTTCAAATGAAGTAAAGCCAGGGGCTGGCCCTTTGGACCCTTGGTTCATAGCTCTGGAGAAGGTTAGAAGTTAGAAATGCCCAGGATGTGGCCCCGTGGTGTAGGTGGGGCAGGAGGGGGGGTATATCTGAACACACATGCCACCTAAGAACCTGTGGAAGTAGGTGCTCCTAGGCCAGTGATGGCGAACCTTTTGAGCTCAGCGTGTCAGCATTTTGAAAAACCCTAACTTAACTCTGGTGCCGTGTCACATATAGAAACTTTTTGATATTTGCAACCATAGTAAAACAAAGACATATTTTTGATATTTATTTTACATATTTAAATGCCATTTAACAAAGAAAAATCAACCAAAAAAATGAGTTCGCGTGTCACCTCTGACACGCATGTCATAGGTTCGCCATCACTGTCCTAGGCCATCGGCTTTGATGTTGACATTGTGTCTGCAGCTGCAGCCCATCTGATGTGGGGAATATAGCAGAAACACCGAAATGTGGAATTCTGACCTAGGGGACCATGGGTGAACAGGGAGTGGAGAGACTGGAGAGGAATGAGAATATAGGAAAGGCCTTGCAGGCGGAGGCAGGTTTACACCGGGACAGAGAAGAGCAGAGAGCTGATTTAGGGACAATTTGGCAACTATCTATCGATACGTATTTCAGGAGCACCTACAATGTGCTCAGAAACACTGGGGACCATGAGAACGTGAGTAATGGGGTCCAGGAAGGCTTCCTGGAGGAGGAGACATCTCACCTGACACCTGAAAGACAGTAGGAGTTAGAGGAGAAGGGAAAGGGGGCAGAAGGAATAGCGGGCAACATGCGGGACAGGCACAGAACAAGGGGAAGAAGTGTGAAGGAGGATGCAATTTGTGTTGGGGGGAAAGGGAAGGTGGTCAAGGGCCAGATCCCTTGGGGCATGATGGGAAATACGCCTTTTTCCTGAGGGCACTGAGGAGCCGTGAAGATTTGAGGCAGGAAGTTGCTGTGGTCAGATTTGTACTTTTAAGAGGTTAGGAGGTTTCATCTGCCTAGGGCAGCCGTGGGCAAACTACGGCCCGCGGGCCCGATCCGGCCCATTTGAAATGAATAAAACTAAAAAAAAAGACCGTACCCTTTTATGTAATGATGTTTACTTTGAATTTATATTAGTTCACACAAACACTCCATCCATGCTTTTGTTCCGGCCCTCCGGTCCAGTTTAAGAACCCATTGTGGCCCTCGAGTCAAAAAGTTTGCCCACCCCTGGCCTAGGGAGACAGTGGGCCAGAGGAGAGTGGCAGGGCCCACTCCCCCCCGTAAGCCTTGACCTTCAGGCCTCTGTGGTCCTGGCTTCTTATTTGTCGACGTAAGAAACATCCAAATTTGTAGAGAATTTTTCTTAAAATTTTTATTGATTTCCAAAAGAAAGAGAAAGGGGAAGAGAGAGAGAGAGAGAGAGAGAGAGAGAGAGAGAGAGAGATTTGTTGTTCCACCCACCCATACTCTCACCCGTTGCTTTCCCTATGTGCCTAGACCAGAGACTGAACCCGCAACTTTGGCAAATTGGGACAACGCTCCAACCAACTGAGCCACCCCGCCAGGGCAAACCTGTGGAGAACTTTTATGAGTTTGAGCCACACTGACGATATATGCCAGGGAACAAGATTTCACATGCTTCGGAGAATAAAAGTTTTGCAGCTTTTATGCATTTGAAATTAAGGAAGAAATGTACATGGATGTGG
The DNA here is from genome assembly GCF_000147115.1 of Myotis lucifugus. Lineage (NCBI taxonomy): Eukaryota > Metazoa > Chordata > Mammalia > Chiroptera > Vespertilionidae > Myotis > Myotis lucifugus. Next base: position 786,193 of record NW_005871304.1, read on the forward strand.
GAGAAAGGAAGGGATTGGATTACAGGATAGTTTAGATTATATGCTCTCTTGAGAATTAATATGTCTGTTATTTCAAAGACGTGTTAACCTAGGTGTGCAGAAACAATGGACAGTGCTTGCTTGAAGCAAAGATAAGCCTTTACAAGTTACATGCCATGCCTAGGGCATGACTGCCCACCATGACCTGCCTAGTTAGGAATTTGTGATCAGATCATTCTGCGAGGTTACTTTCCTTAGAACCTTCCACACATCCCTGTCCTCCTTTCCCTCCTAGTTAAGCAACTTTAATTGTGTCAGCAGCTCCACCCCCATCACTCGAGTGAATGAAAAAGCAAAACTCATTGGCTCACAACCACTGGGGCAACTAGCTAGAGGTCATTCTAAAGGCTCCCTAGCCAAGGAACAGGATGTGTGTTACTCCAGAAACTGGGCTGCCTGTGCAGGCACCCAGGAGGTCAGCCCCGCCCACCCCCCACCCCCCACTGCCCCCAGCCTAAACCCAAGAGCTGTGGGTACCAAGGGTTTTTAGCCAAGGTGACTCCTCATTCTGGTGGGTTTCCCCATCTGCCACAATGAGTGAGATTAAACAATTGATCTCTTTAATGCTTTGTGGGACCTTCAGCCTCCAAGGGTATAGTTATTAAAAGCACTGGCTTTGAACTCTGCCCGCCCTGGGTTTGACTCCACGATCTTGTAATCTGCAGTCCTTCAATGAGACTCAGTTTCCTTATCTGTAAAATGGATCTGATCATAATAGTATCTACCTGTACTTGGCATCTATTGCTGATAACAAATAACTGCCGAAACTTAGTGCCTTAAAACACCATCTCTTAGGGTCTCGCTGGGTCAGGAATTTGGGAGTGGCTTCGCTGGATGTTTCTGGCTCTTGAGGTTAAGCCCTCACCTAGGACTGAGGCCAGGCCTAGGGCTGGAGGATTTGCCTCCAAGAGGGCACACTCCCTGGCTGGCTGTTGGTGGGCATCTCTGCTCCCCTGCAAGTGGGCCCCTCCACAGGGCTGCTTGGGTGTCCTCAAACATGGCAGTTAAGAGTGAGCAAGGCGGAGGCTGCAGTGTGCTCTGTGACCTAGAGTGGAAGCCCACTGTGGCCTCCACAGTACCCTCGTGGCCACCCAGGCCTGCGTGCGGTGTGGGAGGGGACTACACTTGTACGTGAACACCAGGAGTCAGGGATCATCCGAGGGCATCTCAGACGCCTGATAAGTTTCTTTGAAGATTTCGTGAGCATTTCTTAATTTGTGGTCCTAAAATCTCTTGTTTCCAACACAAAAAGCAGCTTCCTGGGCCCCAAACCGACCTACTGACCCAGAATTCCTAGAGTCAGGCAAGCCCAGGGATCTGCAATTTTAAGAAGTATCTCATGGGTCTCAGTAAATGGGAGGCAGTTCTACCTCATTCTGTTATTTGGCCCCACTGGGTGCTCGAGGCTCTGGGAAGGATGCTAGCGAAACGAGAGAATGGGAGTAGGAACAAGCATTCACTGGTGTCATGGTGTAGTCGAGAACTATTGGGTTGAAGGAAATTGTGGTCCAATTAAAGATATTCGAACCGTTTATTGGGAATCCTGGAGAAATCCAAAGGCAAGATGTTCCGCCAGGCTCTGGGGACTGCACAGTCTACCTTGATCCGTTCGTCCTCTCTCTAGGGTCACCTCAGACCTAACTTAATCCATTCCCCCCAATTCACAATACCCAGGACCCCGATTGCTCAGCTTGTGTCTCGGACCAAGTCCTGCCCAAGCAGCTGTAGACAGGGAGGAAAGGATCACATGAGCTGAGGGACAGAGGACACATGATTGATGTCTCGGTGCCGGGCACTGTGCCGGACCCTGGGGGCACATAGTCCCTGCCCTCCAGTGCAGTCTAGAGGCCTGGGTGCACGGCCTGGGATATCTCGGCCCACAGGTAGAGGAGCAGTGACAACAGTGCCCCTGGACAATGAAGAGAGGGCAGTGGCAGGGGCCCCAATGTCCAAGTGCTTTCAGAGCTGTGCCTGGCAAGGGCAGCCACAGCCACGTCCCCAAGGATGGGCACACCGAGCTCGGGCAGCCCTGGCCCCTCAGACAGGAGCAGGTGACTGTTTTGAAATCCTAAGACAAAACCAGTTCATGGGCCCATCTTTTAAAAACTCTTCCTCAGAAAATGCAAAATCTGCAGCTGGGCTTAAGCAGTTTATTATTTTACTGCATTGGAAGTTTCATTTTGGATGCAGCAGTTTTAGAAATTGGGACAAGTTGCAGGGCCTTTTGTATAACAAAGTTTATATAAGGTAAAGTAAGGTGATCTGGGGCGGGATCGGGAAGAGTGGAGTGGACAGTTGGCACCAAATCAGCCCGAGTAGGAACCAAACAGCCCCGTGTGGGAACATGCGAAGTGTAGGGCCGGAAGTAACCACGGGGAATGCTGCTTTTCAGTGTTTGTTCACTCGGTTGAAACGGGCGATGGAAGGCTTCCAGGGAAGTGAGGAGCAGCGGTGGCCCCTTTACTGTTCCGGGGAATCCCACTCTAGCCCTTCTCTTCACCCCACTGAGCCAACAGCAGCTCTGAAGTTGGTCAACCATAGCCATGCCTCCTTAGAGGGAGTCGCCACAGTCACTCAACCTTATCTGTTAGGAAGCCTCTGGCTGCAAATAACAACAAAAAATCATGTCTCCCTTAAAGCTTCAAACAAGGCTATTTATTACCTCAAATTACCAGACTGCCCAGAGGTAAGGCTGATTCAGAAGTTCAAGGATATTTTCAGGTGTCAGCAGGGGACACTTTCCTTGGAGTGTCCTATTTCATGATCACAAGATAGCTGCCACGGCTCCAGGCATCCGACGTAACTTCACCCCCAGAAAACAATGACCAGCTCTTCACTGTGTCTCTTTTTAGAAGAAGCCGCTTCCACTAACATCACACTGATCAAAATGGGGTCACACAGCCATTCTTTAGCAGCTAAAGGTTAGCTAATTCCTCCAAGTCAGATGGGAGCGGCACAACTGATTGAAATTGACTAATCTTTTCGGATGGATGGATGTTGGGCAGCCGGCACAGAACCTCTGGCCTCAGCACAGAATCCCCGGCCCCAAGTGGCTTCTCAGAATGTTGCTTCTGAACACATGCAGGATCCCCCAAAGGCTTTTTAGGTAAAGACAGTTTTCTACACCTGGCCATGCTCCTGGGGTGTTTTAGTCCTTAGACACGTCCCCTGGGTCAAGAGGAAACACCGACATATTAGCAGGTGGATACACACCCCCTAGATATTGACCAACTTGTCCTGCCTCCCCACCCCCACCCCCATTTCTGTTAAATTTGTGGAAACTCCAGTCCTAAGAAGTCTAGCAGGTGACCCTCCCTCTTGGAGCTAGCGTCTCTCTCCTGTTTCCCCCATCTGTGCCCTGTGGTGGCTGTGGTCACAAGTGCCACAGGCGGGCTCTGACTCAGCCCGTGTGGGGAGCCACTTCCCCAGCCCCCGTCTGTCAGCTGCGGTCCCAGGAGAGGTGGGAGGACTTACTCAGCACGCCCGGGGTGCTCACGAGGGACATGAGTCCCCGACCTTAATATTTTTCGTGTCAGTTGCTCATCCTAAGCCACATTTTCCTGAATGTGCATGATTTTTCCAGGTTGACATGGCACGTGACCCAAGCTCTGTATCCACATTAGGCGGACCTAGGGCAGTGATGGCGAACCTTTTGAGCTCGGCGTGTCAGCATTTTGAAAAACCCTAACTTAACTCTGGTGCCGTGTCACATATAGAAATTTTTTTATATTTGCCACCATAGTAAAACAAAGTCTTATATTTTTGTTAAATATATTTTATTGATTTTTTACAGTGAGGAAGGGAGAGGGATAGAGAGTTAGAAACATCGATGAGAGAGAAACATCGATCAGTTGCCTCCTGCACACCTCCTACTGGGGATGTGCCCATAACCAAGGTACATGCCCTTGACCGGAATCGAACCTGGGACCCTTGAGTCCGCAGGCCGATGCTCTATCCACTGAGCCAAACCGGTTAGGGGACTTATATTTTTGATATTTATTTTATATATTTAAATGTCATTTAACAAAGAAAAATCAACCAAAAAAATGAGTTCGCGTATCACCTCTGACACGCGTGTCATAGGTTCGCCATCACTGGCCTAGTCCATCATGCTGGTGACCTTGGCCAGCCCCTCCCGTCTGTGAAACCCCAGTTAGCCCAGCAAACACTCAGCGAGTCTGAGATAGCAGCCAGCATGAGGGCCCCCACCACCCACCCTGGAGCACGGCAGACATTGCTGCAATTGCGGGGTCTTCCCCTCTGAACTAGTGTTGGTGCCAGATCCTCACCTAGGCCCCCAGGCAGCCCAGGCACGGACCAGGAAGAGCCAGGTTTTGACTCTTCCACTTGCCATCCTGACTTGCCCTCCCCACAGTCAGGCCTTCAACCCACAGTTGACTTTCAGACCCTCACCTTTCCCTCTTCCTTCTCTCCCCTGAGAAGTAACTTTGCGACTCCATTTCCCTGTAGTGCTCTGGAAGGCCCTGCCCTTCCTCCACAGGATTCCAGAGGTTCCATCTCTGCTCTACACTTTTTTGCTGTGTGAACTTGGCCGGTTTCTTAGCCTCTGTGAGCCTCAGTTTCCTCATCTGTAAATGGGGCCGGTACCTGCCATAAAAGGTTGTGAGAATGTGCCTGGCAGAGCGTCCGTGCCACGGTGGAGGGCAGGGGAGGGAGGCGGGGGGGGGGACGGGGGAGGGGGGACGGGGGGGGGACGGAGGGGAGGGGGTGGTGGTGGTGGTGGTGGTGGCACTCAGCGCACTTGGTCCCTTGTCCCGTAGTGCCTGTTCCTGGCTCTGCCAGGCAAACCAATACAGGATTTTGATGGGAAAAATGATGCAACCAGCCATTACTTGACAAACTTTTATTTCATTTTAGCCTTTATGATATCTTGCCCCCCACCCAACTCTGGAAGCAGCCTGACGCCATCTTGTGCTTTCGGGATGGGGAGCAGAGTGGGGGTAATAACCACTGGCCCCCAGGGAGGCCAGGGCGACTGTACCTTTAGAGCTTGTAAACCTGCATCAGGACTGGGGCCAGCCTCTCATCCCACCAGCCGGGTGTGGCCAGGACACGGGCTCGGGGCAGCTCCTGGGGCCTATGGACAAGAGCCGCCTTCCCCACCCCCACTGCTCAGGACTTTGGAAAGAGCGGAACAGGAACCGTACCAAGGCCCAGAGGCACCTGCCACAGCTCAGAGCTGGCCTGGACAAGGCAACGAACCGGGTGAGATTCTTGAGATGCCTCTGTCTCCAGCCAAGACTCCTGGCCCTCTCCCTGGGCTGCCAACTGCCCTCTCTCACCCCCAGCCAAGCTGAGAGCCAGGCACCCTGTTCCCACCAGCTGACATGAAACAGAAGTACTGAAAATGCCAAGTGTTGTTGCTAAAAAACAACACCACCTAAGTATTAAAAATTAAATTAAAACTGAAGCCCCAGTCCACTGAGCCAGCAGTGAGCTGGTGATTGCAGACACACAGACAGCCCCCATTCTTCCCCGAGCCCCAGGGCCTCTGAAGACAGCAGGAAGGGGCCTCGGGGCCCCTCTGGAGAATAAAGTTGGGGGGTGTCCTCAGGGGGTCCCCAGTGTGGGGCACTGAGGACTGTAAACATGACCCAGCTTGAGGCCCAGGGGTGTCCCAGCCCCCTGAGACTCTCCCTGGATGAAGAATATCCACTGTGCTGACGACAACAGTGAAACAGCAGTCGGCCTCCCCATTGGAATAACGGGGGGAGGAGGGGGGGCTGGGCTGTGATCGGGGAGGCGATTCCAGAAGCCAAACACAGCTTCCCAAGGGCTTCTTTGCCCTATAGGGTCTGCACCAAGGCCCTTTCTGGGCGGTGAGTCCACTCGTGGCCACCCCTCCCTAGTGAAACCTGCTGTGAAGTCAGCTCCGACCACGGCTGCCCAGCCAGACTGGGCCAGGTCAGACGAGCTCCCAAGAGGCCTCGTCCCAGGACGGGGGTGGGCGAGCTGGCTCTGGGAGAGGAGACTGGGGATGTGGTTAAGGACTGTCGGGAGGGCCGGTGAGAGCCACCACGCCAACACAGGCACGGCCCAAGGCCAGAGGGTCGCTACTGCGCCAGGAGCTCCACCTCAAGGTCTGGCCGAGGCCCAGGACAAAGCCCTGCCTCCGCCCCACTCCAGGCCAGGAGCCGTTGGGACCAGGCAATCTCATCATACCGGTTACGCCTTAAAACCTGCTGCCACCTTCTGCACCTGCTGCCTCTGGAGGCGGGCAGGCAGGAGGCCTGGCGCCAGGCCAGCTTCTCAGGAGCCATGGGAGCAAAAGGAGGTCAGACCCAGGTGAGGCGTGGCACCCGAGCCTTCTCTGTCCGTGCTGAGGCCCCGTCCGGGACCAGGGCTGACTGGGCATTTGCCTTCGGGCCACAGAACCTCGCCAGGACCCAGCCCCCACAGCCAGGACCTGATGCCAGCAGCAGGCCTTCACTGGGTGAATCGGGCTGGGCCTGGGGCTAGAGTTCCTTCAGGACCAGCCCTCAGGCGTCCTGAGGTTCAGCCAGGCCCGGGATTCTGAGGAAAGGCAGTGACCTCCTCCGAGTCCTAAAGTGCCTTTCGGATTCCAGCATCTTCCCAGAGCTCACGTCCCACACAGAGGCCTCAGTTCCCTCGGGACTTGTCTGTGATTTCCCTCAGGACTGGGCTCCCCAGTCTCAGGCTTAGGACGCGAGTCCCTCCAGGACTGGGACCCTGGTGACCTCAGGGCTGGGCCCGGCTCCTGAGCCACTGGCTCCTCAGTGCCCGGACCTCCTGCCCGTACCACTCGTGCAGCTGGAGGAAGGAGGCTGAGTCGAGAGGCCCGTTGGGCGCCGAGGCCCGCCGGCGGGGTGGCAGTGGGGGGCGCTCAGGGCCAGACCGGGCACCAGTGGAGGTGCCCGTGGAGGCAGCGGGTGGCTCGGCGCTCCAGACCGCACAGCCGTTCTCCTTGGGCAGGAGGGCGCGGGGTCGGCGTGGCGGCGGAGGGCAGCCCCCTGCCCGCATGGCAGCCAGCTGCTGCTCCAGCTCCCGCACCACCAGCCGCAGGTAGTCGAAGCTGGCCCGCGACAGGGCCTTCACCCAGCCCTCCATGGCGGCCTGGCTCTCAGCGGCCAGCACGTAGGTGCGGGCCCGAGCCTCGGCGAAGCGCACGGCGAAGGTGAACTCCTCAGCGGCCTCCACTAGCTCCACGGTGCAGCCCTCCAGGATGATGACGCCCACGGGCTCACGGCTGGCCACGTCCTCGAAGTAGAAGAGCATGTTCCCGCGCAGCACGAACCAGCGCCGATGGTAGGCCGCATGCCGGCCGCCCTTCTTGTACAGGAAGCCCGCGTTGTCCACCGGGGCGTCACAGGTCGCGTAGAAGGCCAGGCTGCGCTCGTTCAGCTTCATGGCGGCCTGCAGGGAGCTCAGGGCCTGCCCACACCGGGTCAGCTGTCACTAACGTGGCCACTGCTGCCAGATCACCCCGTGCCTCCTCCTGACCTCCCAGCCACCCTCCGGCGCCACAGCACTCAACACCCCTCTTTCACAAATAAGGAAACTGAGGCTCAGACGGTGGAAGTGACCTGCCCAGGCTCACACAGCTCTCAGGACCAGAGCCAGGACTCACACCTGTATCTGACTCAAACCCCCTCAGAGCCAGACTCAACCCTCCTGCGTTCTCCCCACCCCCCAAAAAAATAATGTTGGGGATTCCTACTGCATGCCAAGCATCTTCTGCATCTTAACTCATCTTGCAACAAGCCTTAGTTGGCAGGGACTAGCCTGATTCCCATTTGACAGATGGGGAAACAAAGCAGAAAGGTTAATCACGCACCCAAGGTCACAAAGCAAGTTGGGTGGAGCTGAAATTGAAACCCAGGCCTCATCCCTGGGGACCAGCGGGGCTGACCTTTTGTGGTCCCTTTCTGGTCCCAGTTTTGATTTCATAACTCAGCTTTGATTTGCCTGTCCGGGATATAACGACATGAGCAGAACCTATTTCAGAGGGGTGTAGGGATTCCGTTTGGAAAACATTAAGCACCCACTGTGTGCCGGGCACTGTTCTAGACGCTTGGATACAGTAACAAACAAGATGAAGAGGGTCACTGCTCTCGTGGTGCTGACATGCTAGTGGCAAGTGAAGAGGGAAGCAAATTAACAAACGGATAGAATGAGTCTGCCCGGTGGTCTGGTTCTCAGTGCTGAGAAAATCTAATACGGAGAAGGGGTCAGGCGTGTTGAGGACAAGAGGAGTGTTTGATTTGACTGGGGGTGAAGGCTGTACTGAGAAGGTGACATCTGAGCAGATACCTAAAGGAGGGGAGGGAGGGAGCCCTGGGACAGGCCAGGCAGAGGGAACAGCAAATGCAAAGGTCCTGGAGTGGGAACCTGCTAATGTGCTTGAGGAACAGCCAGGAGGCCCGTGAAGCTGGAGCAGGAGGAGGAAGGGGAGAGGCGGCGGAAGCAGTCAGACAGACAGAAAAGATTGTGGTGAAAAAGTCCAGAAAAAGGGCCCTGAGCTTGGCCCACAGTTATAGGAAGGGGGTGGTGGGGAGAGCATCGTGGACTGAAAGTAGAATCTAACTGGGCACTTGGCTCAGTGATTTAATCCACTTCCCTGAGGAGCACATGAAGAAGGGCCGCACTGGCCAGGTAGGATTTACTGGGAGGTGATAGGTGGGCCCCTAATGCGACCACACCTTCCTTTGGGATTTTCCACAGCCACTGTGAGGACCCACCTTGTGCTCCTGCAATCACAGCCTCACTCTACATAGGACAATAGCTGCGTTTTTCAAGAGACGACGTATGTGAAGTCCCTGGAATGCAGTAGGTGCTCAATTAATGTTTATTCCCCAGCCTGGGCAGTGCTTTACTCGGGGCCTGGAGGAATGAGGTATGGGTGGTAGCTCTCCTGAGAGCAGTTCAACCTGACCCAGGGTGGAAGGAGCAACTGCTCCCTACTGAATCACCTAGGCAGTCAAGGAGGCCTTCCTGGAAGAGGTACCACAAGCTGTGATTTCATAGCTAAGGTGAGACTGTCCTGACCTAGCAGCCAGGCCAAGGCTAGAGGCCCAGAAGGCTCTACCTCCCTGTACTGTGTGACTTCAGACACGGGCTGCCCTTCTCTGAGCCTCAGTTTCTTTCTCTGCAGAATAAGACTCATGCATTTTCCTCAACAGCCCAGCTCCATGTGGCTCCCAGCCCTATTTCTCTCAGGAACCACCCACCCTATTTGTCCCATTTCCTTCCTACCTCTCAGGCCACTGCTCCCTCCCTGCCTTCTGCCCAGTCTGCTCTCGGCTTGCTCTTCTCTGGGTTGAAATGTCAGCTCTGTAGTGTCCAGGCTGTGTGGCCTCAGGCAAGCTTTAAGCCTCTCTGGGTCTCTATTTCCACATCTGTAAAACAGGATCATAAGAGCACCACAGTCAGGATTTTTGTGACGTTGACACAGTGATTACACAGAAGTTGCTGAGCATGGTGCTGGGCGTGCAGTACGTGCTCAGCAGCGGTAGCTCTTGACGTTCTTCTCACCTCCCCACCTGCTCCCCTCAGCACTCGGTCTCAGCAAATGGCCTTTGGTTTCTCCCGTCACCCCCACTCTGACCACTCATCAAGTCCAACTGATCCCTCCAACCTCTTCCAAATCAGTGGCCTAATCTCTACCCACTGCCACTCCCCGTTCCAGGCCCCCATCACCACTCCCTCGACAGCTCCAGGAGCCTTTTCATGGGTCTCCCTGCCTCTACCTTTGCCTCTTCCCTGTCCATGTTCTTCAGGGTAAGAGCCAAACTCCTTCCCAAGCCCCTCCCCTGATCCCATTGAAATCCATTCCCCACAGAAAGATCCTGTTTAAAACTAAATACAACCATATCCCTCCACCACTCCAAACCCTCCCAGGACTCCCTACTTCTCTCCGTATAAAATTCAGTCCTCCCCATGGCCTCCAAGTTCCCTTCCCCTACCTCTGTCCCCCTTGCTCACTCGGCTTCAGCCACCGTGGATTCCTTGCTGTTCCTCAAACACATCAGGCACATTCCCACCTCAGAGCCTTTGCCCTGGCTGTTCCCTCTGCCTGGGATGCCCTTCCCAGCTCTTCTCATGGCTGACACATCCTCCGGTTTCAGCTTGACCATCACCTCCTCAGGGAAGCAGTCCCTGACCACCCTAGATAAGAGACCTTCCTGTCACTCTCCTGTACCCCAACCTGAAATTACCTGGGTCATTTCTGCCTGCTCTAGGGGGACAGGGTTTGGTGTTGGTTTTTTGTTTGTTGTTGTGTTTTTTTTGGTCTGAATTCCAGTGCCTGGCATATAGTTGGTGCTCAAATACCTATAGAATGAGTCAAACAGTCATCTTAAATCTCTCAACAGCTCTGTTGAGAAGGTGTCTGTTCCCATCCCACATTAATAGATGTGGAAACTGAGACACAGGAAGGTTAAGTAACTTGCCCCAAGGTACAACACTGTGCCCAGGATCGCAGGCTCCAGACAACTGGCTCCAAGGGGCTGTTCCTGGGGTCTCCCCACTCCATGAGCCAAGATAGAGCCTCTTCCCTCACACTCGGCAGCCCTCCTCCGCTCACTGCCCAAAATGGGGCCGGCCTGGCCCAAGGTCACCCGTGACACGGGAACCACTCTGCCCATGGCCCCTCTTCCAGCCCCAGCAAGAGCCAGGGGGCGGGGCAGAAACAGGAAGGGCACAGTTCTGGCTGATCTCCCCACACTCCTGTTGCTTCTACGAAGTTCAGAGTCCACTGTAGGCACCTGCTGCTGACGCAACAGCCCCTGGCCTGGCAGAAAGCTGTGGGGCAAGCGTGTCAAACTTAATTGCTGGAGGGCCTGGCCCCTCTCTGGTCCCAAGGCCACATTCTCACTTGGAGGGTCTTGAGAAAGTCACTTCACCTTTCCAAGCCCCCAAGTGGGCTCTGGAGAGGATTCCATGAGCTAAGCTAAAATGAGGAAAGCCTGATGCCCAACTAGGGGGAAGGCATCGAAGGAGTCGGCGTTTTCACAGCCTCACCTATAAAACGAGAACATTAACACCCATCCCTCCGGGGAGGGTTCGATAAATGGGCCTGAAGAGCCATTTTGCAAAACGCTCAGCAGGTAGTGAGCACTCTGGGAAGCAATCCGAAAGACAAATGAGCTCAAGGTCTCGGGGACACAGCTGGCCCAGAATCCTGGCCTCCGGAGAAACTGAGGCCTGGCCTCTGGCACTCAATTCCAGGAAAAGAAACCGCCCCGCAGGTCCTGGGGTTGAATCCAGCTGCCACAAGTGTCCCCTAGCAGAGGGGGTGGGGTGGGGGGGGCGTGGCAAGTACAGGCATGAAAACAAGTGCTGGGAGCCCCAAGCAGCGGCCACAGGGACACCAGGAGCCGGCCCGGGCTGGAGGCGGCCCGCTGCCCATCCTCGGGGCTGGGTCTCCAGGGCCGCCGCTCCGCGCAGCGCTCTGCCCTTTGTGTGCCCTGTGGGAGCGCTCCCGAGTTCCCTAAAGGACAGCCGGCAGCGAGATGCGGGTGCCAAGCGGAGGGCTTGTCCCCAGAGGTCCCTTAGGGGCTGGGGGCGGGAGGGCGGACCGCAGGATCCCGGGTTCGAATCCAGTCAAGGGCACGTACCCCACCTGCCGAGCTCGCCCGGGCAGCCGGGGTCCCTAAAGGAGAATGACTCCTGATGTGGGATCGCAAGGAGGCAGATCCCCAGCAGAGGTCTCCCCCGCCGGCCGAGGAACCCCCAGGCCCCCGCGGCCCGCGCCGGTCCCGCACCCCCGCGCAGGTCCCCCCGCCAGGCTGCCTTACCTCGCGGCGCGGCCTAAGGCGGCGGCGGCGGGACCGGAGGCGCGGGGCCGGGGAGCGGTCGGGCCATGGCCCGGGACCCGCGCGCTCGGTGGCGGCGGCGGCGGCGGCAGGGGCAGCGCTTTGTCTAACGGGCGGCGGGCGGCGCAGCCGCGGGAGCACAGGCTCGGATGGGCGGAGGCGGGGACACCCGGCCGTCCGCGACCCGGGGCGCACCCCTTTAGCCCCCGCGTTGGTCCCGCCCCCGGATTGGCCGGCTCCGACCGGGCACGCCCCCGGGTTCGCCCCGCCCCTGGGGCTCGTCCCGAAGCCGCTCTTAAAGGGGCCGCGACGGGTTCACAAATCTTCAGGGCGGGATTCCAGGACTGAGGATTGGATCCCCGAGAGTCGACCGGTTTCCAGGGGTAAGGACACGGGGAGGGTTCGCCCGGAGACAGCAAGGGGTCCTGGGCAGGACCGCTCCCTGAAGCCCCGGGCCTGGGGTCCCAGACCCTCCCCGGCTAGGGTTGCCAGATTTAGGAAATTTAACGCCTAGCTAAATTGAAAAATAACTCTAAGTGCTGAAAATGTGTGACTTATTGAAAAAGAAACCGAATACAGGACATTCCAGGCGTTCTGACAACGTCGCTAGAGGACTGTACTACGTGTACAGGGTGCCTGTCCACCCCGCCCCTGGCCCAGGGGCAGAGGGAAGTTCTGGGGGGGCCTTGGAGAAATCGCCCCACTCCTCCAGGCCTGTTTCCTCTGTAACATGAAGACAGTCGTGGTATATAAAGCTCATGGCACATAGCAAATGCTCTCAGCAAATAGCAGTTTCTGTTCTTTCCCTTTTACACAAAATAACAAAGTCCACCTCCCTGGATCTGTATTTACTTCCTGCTCTTGCTGCCTCCTCCTCCCCACCCTCCAGGACTCAATAGCTGTCCAGTCCTGGCCTGAGGGCAGGAGAGAAATAGGACCTATCAGGATCAGTCATTCTACAGCCTCTCGCTAAGTGCCTACTGTGTTCCAGGCACTGTTCCTCAATCATTCAACAAATCAAAGATGATGAGTTCTAGAAGTGACTTGTCTAGGAAGACCATTAGCCACGGCCGTGGGGTAGAAAGACTGGGAGTGCAGCCCTAGCCGGTTTGGCTCAGTGGATAGAGCTTTGGCTAGGATCCTGGGTTTGATTCCAGTAAAGGGCATGTAACTCGATTGCAGGCTTGATTGCAGGCTTGATCCCCAGCCCTGCTCGTGCGGGAGTTGATTGACATATCTCTCTCACATCACTGTATCTCTCGCTCTCTCTTCCTCCTTTCCACTCTCTCTAAAAATCAATGGAAAAATATCCTCAGGTGAGGATTAACACAAAAAAGAAAAGAAAGACTGGGAGTGCAATTTAAGGGAAACTTCTCTGAGGAGCAGGGACCTGAAGGAAGTGAAGGAGGGAGCCAGAGGGAAGGGTGTCCCTCTGGGTGTTTGAATGAAGAAGAGGCCAGGAGGTTGGAGTCTATTGAGCAAGCAGAAGAATAGTAGGAAATGAGGTCATAGAGTATTGGCAAAGCCAGGTTGCTTAGGGCCTAGTGCAGTGGTCGGCAAACTGCAGCTCGCGAGCCACATGCGGCTCTTTGGCCCCTTGAGTGTGGCTCTTCCTAAGCCTTAGGAGTACCCTAACTAAGTTAATAACAATGTACCTACCTATATAGTTTAAGTTTAAAAAATTTGGCTCTCAAAAGAAATTTCAATCGTTGTACTGTTGATATTTGGCTCTGTTGACTAATGAGTTTGCCGACCACTGGCCTAGTGGATCATGGGAAAGATTTTGCTTTCAAGAGGTGGAGAGAGATATCTGATATCAGCTGAGCCCCTGGATCCAGCTATACCTGATGCTGCATGAATTCCTCCTGCAGGAAAGGCAAGCTGGAATTTCCCCAAGCCTAGATGCTCACCACATCAAGAAAATGGCCGGCACATGGGCATTTGGACCGGGGTGTGGGGGGAATTTCCCAGAGCCCCTCTTGCTGGAGTCAAGGGTTGATATAGGTGAAAGGGCAGATGTTGGAGAGCAGGAACCTAGTATGTTGGGTTTTTAATTTATCTTTATTGTTGAAAGTATTACAGATGTCCCCCCTTTTTTGGTCATTGTTTTTTCAAGTGGGTGAAATTCACATTTAAAAAATTAACCATTTTAAAGTGAACATAGTATAATGTGGTGGCTATAGTTGGTAACACTATATTGAATAATTGAAATTTGCTGAGAGTGAAGTTTAAATGTTCTCTCTCTCTCACACACACACACACATGCAAATATTATACAAATAAATATGTGAGGTGATGGATGTGTTAATTAGATGGAGCATTCTTTTCACAATGTATACATATTTCAAATCGTCATGATATCACTTTAAATATCTTACAATTTTATGTCAATTTTACCTCAAAAAGCTGAAAATAAAAAATATATGTAGCTCCCAATTTTAGAAATCACCAGCAAAAAATAAAAATAAAAGTGGGCAATTCAGTGACATTTAGTACATTCACAGTGTGTGAAACTCACTTCTGTCTAGTTCCAAAACATTTCTGTCACTCCCAAGTAGAACCCCACATCCGTTAGTGCTCACTACTTTCTTTCTGTGTGGATTTACCTGTTCTGGACATTTCATACAAACTCGCACACGATTTGTCCTTTTGTGTCTGGCTTCTCTCACTCAGCATCATGTGTCCACGGTTCCCCCGCGTCACACAGCCTGTCAGTGCCTCCTCCCTGTATGGAGGAGTAATATTCCATTGCACGGAGGGACCACATTCTGTCTGTCTCTTCATCCGTTGATGGACATTAGGTTGTTTTCACCTTTTGACTACTATAAACAGCCAGGCATCTTTGTGGCTGGAACTGTAGAGGCTGGAAAAGAGGCAGTGATTCAGGACAGGAAAGGGGAATTTGAGAACCAGAACTGGGTTGCGGCTACCGTTTCCAAGTTCTGACGATTTTACCTCCAAATCATGTCTTGAGTTTGTCACTTCTCCCTTTTCACCGCCACTTCCCCATCCCAGGCCCCCGTCATATCTCACCAGGTCCGCTGCGGTAACCTTCTCTCAGACCTCCCCTTCTGCCTCTCCAGTCCCTGAGCCCCCTGAACCCATTCTCCATGGAGGGATCCTAGTGAAACTTAAATCAACTTACGGCACTTTCTTGACCAAAACTGTTCCATGGCTCCCCACTGTGTCCGGAGCGAGTCCAAACTCCGTCCTGTAAGTGACAAGGCGGCACTCGTCCTGGCCTCTGCTCCCTCTCCAGCCACTTCACACACAGTTTCCTATCCCCTGACTCCCTCAGCTTCGGCCACCTGGCTTCCCTCCGTTCCCAGGCTGCACAGTGCTCTGAACCTTTGCACCTGCTAGTCCCTTCCAGGACTCACCCTGGGAAACTTCACTGAGCCATCACCTCTCCCGGGAAGGCACATGACCCCCAACCCCACCCCGCTGAGTTGAGCGCCTTTGTTTCCTCCAATCAGTCATTCTTGGAGCCAATATTTAGTGAGCCAATATTTACTGTGTCCCAGACACCAGGACACAAGTTAAAAAGACAGACAACTACACGCAGGTTCGTAGCAGCTCTGCTTACAATAGCCAAAAGGTGGAAACAACCCATATCTCCGTCAATGGATGAATGGGTAAATAAAACATGGTACATCCATGCAATGGAATACTACTCAGCCACGAAAAGGAACGAAGCACTGACACATGCTGCAAGGTAGATGAACCTCGAAAACATGATGCTGAGTGAAAGAAGCCAGACACAAAGGCCACGTGCTGTGTGCTTCCACTTGTATGAAAGTCCAGAATAAGTAAATCCAAGGAGACGGAAAGCAGACCCGTGGTTGCCAGGCCGTAGGGGAGGGGAGAATAGGAAGTGGGTGCTTATGGGTGGGGGGGGGGTTACTTTCAGGTGATGAAGATGTTTTGGTACTAGATAGAGGTGGGGGTTGCACAGCATCGTAAATTCACTTTAAAATGGTCAATTTTTATGTCATGTGAATTTCTCCTCAATCAGTTATTATTTTTTTTAATGACAGACAAATGATCCTGCCCTCCCTTGCCAGAGGGGAAAAAATGAGAAAGCAACATTCATACAGGACATTCGATGAGGCGTCAGGGGGGAAAATAGAGCAGGGGAGGAGCATATGAATTGTAAATGAGGACGATGGTGCAGCCGTGTTCACTAGGAGGCGCCCCGAGAAGGTTGCTTTGGGGGAAAGACCTGAAGGGAACAAGGGCACCAGCCATGCAGATTTCCAGAGGGAAAAGCATTCCTGGCGAGGGAACAGCACATGTAAAGGCTCAGAAGCAAGAAACATGTCACGAAGTCAGTGTGGCTGGAGCAGAGAGAGCAAAAGGAGAAGAGAGGGGAGATCAGGGAGGCCTGTGGGCTCTTCTCAGAAGGCTTGGGGGCATGAGAAGGAAGCCACGAAGGAATGAGAAGGCACAGACAGTGAAGTAGGAGAAAAACCGGCCAGTTGTAGGTAGCGTGGCTGGGTGTGAAGACTGTGCCTCACCTGTGACACGTCCCCACCACCCCCAGTTACAAGGACAGGGAGCTCTGTCTGCTTTGCTCACTGTTGTATCTCCAGTGCTGGCACAGTGCCTGCCAGATAGGAGGTCCTGGATGACGGGGACATGACTCAGGGCTGAGCCAGTTCCTCCCAGGAAGGTTCCCACAGGACCTGCCATCTCGCACCCAGACCTCAGCCTCCCGACCGTCTCTACCGATTCCCCCACTCCGGTCAGCCCCCAGCAGGGAGACACAGTGGTCCGAGCTTGTGTCTGAGGGAGAGTTCCCTTCCACCGGGGCTGCCCCACCCCAGAAGTGGTTAGAACCAGCCAGCCCCAAGAAGGAACTGAAATTGTCCTCCACCACAAACACCTGGCCCAGGCCGCAGGCTGGGAGGGACATGGGGGAGGTGAAGTGATAGGAAGGGCCGGAGTCCCCGGACTTCAAGGGCCTGCCCGCTCTGGTACCTGTGGGGGGAAACGGGGACCTGTGCACCACCAGCCTGAGACCCAGGTCCTGGGTGTGAGCAAGTTTTGCTGAAAGCATGGAGACCTGGAAGGTCTTGCCAGCTCTTTCCGTAGCGTCAAATGGAGGATTTGAGAGGCCTGCCTTAAAAGATGGCATTGCCAGCTCTTCTTCTCATCCCTTCCATCATATATGGGTCCTCTTTCATTCCCCCTCCCCAAACCTCTTCTTCTATCTCCTGCTGCAGACCCCAAATTCCTAAATACTTTCTCCCAAGGAGCAATTTAAACTTCCCCAGAGTTTCACCTGCTCCTTAATAAATAACCAATATGGCCCAGCCGGCGTGGCTCAGTGGTTGAGCGTCGACCTATGAACCAGGAGGTCACGGTTCGATTCCCAGTCAGGGCATATGCCTGGGTTGCAGGCTCCAGCCCTGATGTAGGGTTTGTGGGAGGCAGCTGATCAATGATTCTCTGTCATTATTGATGTTTCTATCTCTCCCTCTCCCTTTCTCTCTGAAATCAATAAAAATATATTTTTAAAAAAATGTTCTCTGTATCTATGAGTCTGTTTCTGTTCTGCTTGTTTATTTTGTGTTTTTTAAATCTAAGTGTTGATAAATGTATATTTATTGCCATTTTATTGTTCATATTTCTTATCTTTTTCTTCTTCTTAAAGAAGACCCTATACCATTTTATATAATACTGGTTTGGTGGTGATGACACCTTTAGCTCCAACTCAGAGCAACTTGTAACCATGCTTTGAGCTGGAAATTAATGGACTTAATGTGCATATGTGGGTTCCAATCCCCACTCTGCCATTTTCAAGCTGTGTGACCTCCTGCAAGTCACTTCACCTCTCTGTGCCTTGGTTTCCTCATCTGTAAAACTGAAGAAATAACCGTCTCCATCACATAAGATTTTGTGAAGGATTTCAAAAATAACAGGTAACATTTACTGAACACTTAACTGTGTGTTTTGCTTCTCATGACAATACGGAGAAATAGGACCAATTACCACCCCCATTTTTCAGGTAAAAAACCCAAGACGAAATGGCTTGCCTGAACTTAT
Organism: Myotis lucifugus; assembly: GCF_000147115.1. NCBI lineage: Eukaryota > Metazoa > Chordata > Mammalia > Chiroptera > Vespertilionidae > Myotis > Myotis lucifugus. The sequence continues at coordinate 804,075 of NW_005871304.1, forward strand.
GCAACGAACAAGTGGATTTGAATCCAGGCAGTCTGGAGTGTGAGTCTACACCTTGCTGCCCCTTCAGGTAATAACGTCAAGTCCTCAGAACAGCATCCGCACATAGTAAGTACTCAACAACTGTTAGGTGTTATTACCTTCTCCTGCTTACAAGTTTGTTGTTTTGTTCTGTTTCTGCTTACAAGTTTTGGTTGGCAATTCAAACATCTTTGAGTAATAGAAAAGTTTAAAAACAACTAAGTCAGTATCTGCAGGTTCAGAACATCAAAATATAGGGCCCTTGGGAGTAATTTATAATTTAACCATTTTAGTTTAAAATATGAATTAAAAACTAAAAAGTTTTGAGGGGTATAACACAGACAAAGTAATGAGTAACTTCACCATAAGGGACAAACCCTTACCGAGCCCTTAGAGCAGCCGTGGGCAAACTACGGCCCGCGGGCCGGATACGGCCCGTTTGAAATGAATAAAACTAAAAAAAAAAAAAGACCGTACCCTTTTATGTAATGATGTTTACTTTGAATTTATATTAGTTCACACAAACACTCCATCCATGCTTTTGTTCCAGCCCTCCGGTCCAGTTTAAGAACCCATTGTGGCCCTCGAGTCAAAAAGTTTGCCCACCCCTGCCTTAGAGGCTTGATTCAGAGGAGGCAACAGGGTAGACTTCGGGCAGAGGTCACATTTCAGGTGGTTTTAAAGGATGTAGAGCAGTGGTTCTCAACCTGTGGGTCGAGAGCCCTTTGGGGGTCGAACGACCCTTTCACAGGGGTCGCCTAAATACATCCTACATATCAGATATTTACATTATGATTCATAACAGTAGCAAAATTACAGTTATGAAGTAGCAACGAAAATAATTTTATGATTGGGGGTCACCACAACATGAGAAACTGTATTAAAGGGTCGAGGCATTAGGAAGGTTGAGAACCACTGATGTAGAGGAATTTTCCAAGCAGAAGAAAGGGAAAGGGAATATCAGGCAGCGAGAATAGTATGAGCAAAGGTCTGGAAACACAAAATGGGACAAAAAGAAGTCTGCTGTAGGGTATTTGGTGGATATTGTCATGAGATGAGGTCTTTGGGGTTGAGACTGTGAAGGGGCTTGGAATGTCAGGCTGAGGTGTCTGAAATTTATTTATAAGGTAATGGGGCCCTAGCTGGTTTGGCTCAGTGGATAGAGCATCAGCCTGTGGACTGAAAGGTCCCAGGTTCGATTCCGGCCAAGGGCATGTACCTTGGTTGCGGGCACATCCCCAGTAGGAGGTGTGCTGATCGATGTTTCTCTCTCATCGATGTTTCTAACTCTCTATCCCTCTCCCTTCCTCTCTGTAAAAAATCAATAAAATATATATTTAAAAAA